>NC_083227.1:3197177-3540180 GCF_032191835.1 Heteronotia binoei
CTTCCCCCTAATCGCCACTGGTGGACCTCTGCTCCATATGTTTATCCAATCCCCTCTTGAAGCTGTCTGTGCTTGTAGCCCCCACCACTTCCTGCAGCACTGAATTCCGTGGGTTAATGACTCTTTGGTTGAAGAAGTACTTCCTTTGATCTGTTCCAAATCTCATTAATTTCATTGGGACTCCACTAGTTCTTGTAGAGTGAGAAAGGGGGGAAGGATCTTTTTCTACCTTCTCTGTCTCCTTAATAATATTCTCAACCTTTATCATGTCGCTCCTCAGTCAACGTTTCTGCTGACCTCTTTAAGCTTTCCTCATGGGGAAGGTGTTTCATCCCCTTAATCATTTTGCTTGCCCTATTCTGCACTTTTCCCAATGCTATTTTCTGTTGAGGTCCTCTGGCTCCCTCATGGAAGAGCGGAGTCCTTGAGAAGTGGGGGAGTCGCTTGACACAAGTCCTTGGAACTCCCTTCAAGGGAGAGGGGAGAAGAGGGGAGCCCTTGATTCTCTTACCCCACTGCACGGAGATGGGTCCCTTCACACTTTTGTGCTCCACCTGGCAGGCGTAGACGTCTCCCCGCTGAGGCACCGTCTCCAGCATCACCTGATACTGGTAGGTCCAGTCTGCGTTCTGGATCTCATCATCGTATCCCACCCCCTGTGTCTGCTCCTGCCCGTTCTTCAGCCACTTGATGTCAATCCCAGTGGGATAATATCCTGCCGCGGTGCAGATCAGGAGAGTGTGGTGGGCCAGGGGGTCTCCCTTGGTGGGGGAGATCTTCACCAGGGGCTCAACTGGAAGTGAGGGGAAAAGAGGGGACAATAACAGAGACGGAGGAGAACCAGAAGAACACCAACAAATGGAGAAGAGGAGGACTTTCTCACGTCTGCACCTGATGTATTTCTAAAGACACAATCTCTTGACCTCTCCCACCACCACAATAGTCAAGGATCCACTAACTCATATTCTGGTCCCTGCACAAAGAGACACACAAATGCACCTCTCTCCGCTTCCTACAGTTCCTTCTTGCTTCCCAAAACACTAGGAGTTGGTTTGCAGGATCAGACCCCCACCCAGCCTGGGATAAGAATCCACCTGAAGACTCCCACAGAAGTACCTGCTGGGTCAATCAGAACTCTCTGGAAATGCTTTTCGACAGCGGAGACCTTGGACTTGCTGCTTCTGCTGAAGAGATCTCTGGAAATACCTTGGAAAACTCTCAAGGGGATCCCTAAATCCTCCTTTGGCTCCTGCTGGAAGGTCACCTCTGGCCTCTGGGAAGCTCCCAAGAAGGAGGTCTTCCTATTTATTCTCCCCCCCCCCCTACCAATCAGTTAGAGTAAAAATCAAAAATCAATAGACAGCTATAGCAGAGCCTTTAAATGACAAAGAACCCGGGATCTGGCAGCATCAGGGACTGATTTTCTCATGGGAGAGTCGGGCATCACAGCCAGAATGTCCCTTGGACCAGATCTTTTATTATTGTGGGCAGAGCCCAGTCTGTAGGCAGCTGTTATTAAAGGAGACGCCCCACCTCCAATTTTAACATAAGAGAAGCCCTGCTGGATCAGGCCAATGGCCCATCCAGTCCAACACTCTGTGTCACACAGTGGCTAATATATATGTGTGTGTGTGTGTACACACACACACATATATACATACACACACTGTGTGTAATAGCTACTGACGGACCTCTGCTCCATATTTTTATCCAATCCCCTCTTAAAGCTGGCTATGCTGGTAGCCACCACCACCTCCTCTGGCAGTGAATTTCACATGTTAGTCACCCTCTGGATGAAGAAGGACTTCCTTTTATCCGTTTTAACCTGACTGCTCAGCAATTTCATTGAATGCCCACGAGTTCTTGTATTGTGAGAAAGGGAGAAAAGTGCTTCTTTCTCTGCCTTCTCCATCCCATGCATAATCTTGTAAACCTCTATCATGTGTTAGCATTGGGCACTTTAAGGTGAAAAGTGCTGATGCACTGTTATGTAACTCCTACTATACCTGCTAATGAAAGGCATGTGAGAAGATAGATGAATTTATTGTCATTGTTCTCAACAAAAAGAGAGCAACGAAATGAGGTGCTCTTCCACAAACATACCAACACATCAAACACACATATTCATAAACCATTTAAATACATCTAAAACCATTAAACCATTTAAACCATTAAAACCATTTAAATACATCTAAAACGGATAAACATAAGAACATAAGAACATAAGAGAAGCCATGTTAGATCAGGCCAATGGCCCATCCAGTCCAACATTCTGTGTCACACAGCGGCCAAATATATATATATATATATATATATATATATATATATATATATATATATATATATATATATATATATATATATACACACACACACACACTGTGGCTAATAGCCACTGATGGACCTCTGCTCCATATTTTTATCTAACCCCTTCTTGAAGGTGGCTATGCTTGTGGACGCCACCACCTCCTGTGGCAGTGAATTCCACATGTTAATCACCCTTTGGGTGAAGAAGTACTTCCTTTTATCCGTTTTAACCTGTCTGCTCAGCAATTTCATCGAATGCCCACGAGTTCTTGTATTGTGAGAAAGGGAGAAAAGTACTTCTTTCTCTACTTTCTCCATCCCATGCATTATCTTGTAAACTTCTATCATGTCACCCCTCAGTCGACGTTTCTCCAAGCTAAAGAGCCCCAAGCGTTTCAACCCTTCCTCATAGGGAAGGTGTTCCAGCCCTTTAATCATTTTAGTTGCCCTTTTCTGAACTTTCTCCAATGCTATAATATCCTTTTTGAGGTGCGGCGACCAGAACTGCACACAGTACTCCAAATGAGACCTCACCATCGATTTATACAGAGGCATTATGATACTGGCTGATTTGTTTTCAATTCCCTTCCTAATAATTCCCAGCATGGCGTTGGCCTTTTTTATTGCAAACGCACACTGTCTTGACATTTTCAGTGAATTATCTACCATGACCCCAAGATCTCTCTCCTGGTCTGTCTCTGCCAGTTCACACCCCATCAACTTGTATTTGTAGCTGGGATTCTTGGCCCCAATGTGCATTACTTTGCACTTGGCCACATTGAACCGCATCTGCCACGTTGACGCCCACTCACCCAGCCTCAACAGATCCCTTTGGAGTTCCTCACAATCCTCTCTGGTTCTCACCACCCTGAACAATTTAGTGTCATCCGCAAATTTGGCCACTTCACTGCTCACTCCCAACTCTAAATCATTTATGAACAAGTTAAAGAGGATGGGACCCAGTACCGAGCCCTGCGGCACCCCACTGCTTACCGTCCTCCACTGCGAAGACTGCCCATTTATACTCACTCTCTGCTTCCTATTACTCAGCCAGTTTTTGATCCACAAGAGGACCTGTCCTTTTACTCCATGACTCTCAAGCTTTCTAAGGAGCCTTTGATGAGGAACTTTATCAAAAGCTTTCTGGAAGTCAAGGTAAACAACATCTATCGGGTCTCCTTTGTCCACATGTTTGTTCACCCCCTCAAAGAAATGTAACAGGTTAGTGAGGCAAGATCTTCCCTTGCAGAACCCATGCTGAGTCTTCCTCAATAACCCGTATTCATCAATGTGCCTACTCATTCTGTCCTTGATAATGGTTTCTACCAACTTTCCCGGTATTGAAGTCAGACTGACTGTCCTGTAATTTCCCGGATCTCCTCTGGAACCCTTTTTAAAGATGGGGGTGACATTTGCTACCTTCCAGTCCTCAGGAACGGAGGCAGATTTCAATGAAAGATTACAGATTTTTGTTAGAAGATCCACAAGTTCAACTTTGAGTTCTTTCAGAACTCTCGGATGTATGCCATCCGGACCCGGTGACTTATTAGTTTTTAATTTGTCTATTAGTTGTAGGACCTCCTCTTTTGTCACCTCAATCTGACTCAGGTCTTTCAACACCCCTTCCAATATTAGTGGTTCTGGGGTGGGCAAACACTTCTCATCTTCCACGGTGAAGACGGAGGCAAAAAATGCATTCAGCTTCTCAGCCATTTCCCCATCCTCCTTCAGTAATCCTTTTACCCCATGGTCATCCAAGGGCCCCACTGCTTCCCTGGCTGGTTTCCTACTTCTAATATATTTGAAGAAATTTTTATTGTTGGTCTTTATGTTTTTTGCAATATGCTCCTCATAGTCCCTTTTTGCCTGCCTGATCACAGTCTTGCATTTGATTTGCCACTGCCTGTGTTCCCTTTTATTAATCTCACTTGGACTGGTTTTCCACCACCTAAAGGAGTCCTTCTTACCTTTTACAGCTTCCATTACTTTGTTTGTTAACCATGCTGGCCTCTTCTTATACCTGTTTGTGCCTTTCCTAACTTGTGGTATGTATTTTATCTGAGCTTCTAGGATTATAGTTTTAAATAGTCTCCAAGCTTCCCCAAGGGTTTTGACCGTATTTACCTTTCCTTTCAGTTTCCTCCTCACATGCCTCCTCATCTCAGAGAATTTACCCCTTTTAAAGTTAAATGTGGTTGTGGCGGTCTTTTTGGGCAACTCCCTATTTATACAAATGGTGAAATCAATAACATTATGGTCACTGTTCCCAAGCGGCGCAATCACTTTTACGTCTCTCACCAAGTCTTGGGCATTACTTAGGACCAGATCCAGGATCGCCCCACCCCTGGTAGGTTCTGAGACCATCTGCTCCATAGCACAGTCATTGAGAGCATCAAGAAACTCAATCTCTTTCTCTCGACCAGAACACATATTGACCCAATCAATCTGCGGGTAGTTAAAATCACCTATTACGACACAGTTTTTACGTTTAGCCGCTATCTTTAATCCCTCCATCATATTATAATCGTCCTCTCTCTTTTGATTTGGTGGGCGATAACAAACTCCCATAGTTAAATTTCCTTTTGGGCCCTCTATTTCAACCCAAAGCATTTCTAAAAGGGAATCTAATTCTCTGACCTCAGTCTTACTGGACCGTATATCCTCTCTGACATACAGAGCCACTCCACCTCCAACCCTTCCCTCCCTATCCTTCCGATATAACTTATATCCAGGAATCACCGTGTCCCACTGATTCTCCTCATTCCACCAAGTTTCTGAAATTCCCACAATGTCTATGTTTTCTCCCAACACTAAACATTCCAATTCACCAATTTTACTTCGGACACTTCTAGCATTTGCATACAAACATTTATAATTTCCCAAGCAAGCTAGGCCCGCCACCTCTCTCCTGCCGCCTCGAGACTCTAGCAGACAGTCCATACTGTTTGTCACCATCACAGTGGACAACTCTGATCCGTTACTCGGTAGAAAAATAGAAGCCAACCCTTCATCTCTTTGAGACGAGTCCTCCCGAACCAGAGACATTCCATCTCCTGTCGGCTTTCCCCCAAGATTTAGTTTAAAAACTGCTCTGCCACCTTTTTGATTTTAAGCGCCAGCAGCCTGGTTCCATCCGGAGACAAGTGGAGACCGTCTCTTTTGTACAGCTCCGGCTTGTTCCAGAAAGCATCCCAGTGCCTAACAAACTTAAACCCTTCCTCCTTACACCATCGTCTCATCCACACATTGAGACTTCTAATTTGCGCCTGTCTCTCCTGCCCTGCACGTGGAACAGGTAGCACTTCCGAGAAGGCCACCTTGGAGGTCCTGGCCTTAAGTCTCCCACCTAGCAGCCTAAATTTCTCCTCCAGGACCTCACGACTGCATTTCCCCACATCGTTGGTGCCAACATGCACCATGACCACAGGCTCCTCCCCAGCACTGTCTATCAGCCTATCTACTACACGCGTAATGTCCGCTACCTTCGCACCAGGCAGGCAAGTCACCATACGGTCAATACGCGGTTTCGCCACCCAGCTGTCTACTTGCCTAAGGATCGAATCACCAACTACCAAGACCCCCCCTCTCCCCCTGCTCAGGGATGGTTCCTTGGCGCGAAAGGATACCCGCTCACCAACCGAAGAAGAGGTCCCTTCTGAGGGCGCATTCCCCTTATCCTCAGCAAGGTGCCCTGTTCCCTCTAGACCCTCACGCTCTCTGGCAGCAACGGGGCTGCCACATTCAGAGTGGGGCTCATCTAATACGCCCCCAAGAGTCTTCCCCAATTGCCTAACTGACCGTCTCTGCTTCTCCAGGGCAGTCACCTCAGCCTCAAGGGTACGAACTCGTTCCCTGAGGACCAGGAGCTCCTTGCATCGAGCACACACCCAAGACTTCTGTCCTGTGGGCAGATAGTCATACATGTGACACTCAGTGCAAAACACTGGAAAGCCCCCACCCCCCTGCTGGCATTCTACCTTCATGATATATATATTAAATATACAGTCCTCTTTAAATGCTGTTGTTTACGTGGCTCCCCTTCTGGAAGGTCAACTCACCTTATTGGGAGAACAAGGAAATCTGGGTTCCTGGTCCTTAGGAAGCCCCCAGGCAAAGAGCCACAGGCCAAGAGCCCTTTAGCTCTTCGGCTCGCGCCAAAGGCTCGCGCCTTTGGCAAGGCGCAGCTTAAAATGCAAAGAGGGTGGAGCAGACCACTCCTAAGCAATCATCAACAATTACTCTCAATCAATCAATCAATCACTTTCACCTTTAGCCCACTCACCCAAACGCACAGCAGTTCCCCAGCTATCACAACTCAGCCTTTTCAGCAGTCACCCAAGCCTCAGAATGAAGTCTTTCAAAACGCAGAAATTCTTAGCAACTTCTCCAGCTGTCTCAGCTTATCAGAGCTGCTCTGCTCTGTTCTGTTCCTCTCAGGCCTCTCTGAGATGTGAATGGTTTTATGAAACATTCATAAAACCATTAAAACCATTAAAACCATTAAATAAACATTCATAAAACCATTAAACATTCATAAAACCATTTAAACCATTTAAACCATTAAATACATCTAAAACAGATAATCCTTCATAACCCTGCATTTAACCTAACCACAGCACTTGGATAGAAACTGTCCTTAAATCTGTTTGTCCTAGCCTTCAACACTCTATATCGTCTACCTGACGGTAAGATCTCAAAAAGCAAATGGCCCAGATGTGTATGGTCCCTTAGGATCATTTGTATCTTCCTTTTACATGCCATATTATACAGATCCACCAATGAGGGGAGAGAACATCCACAAATCTTTTGTGCTCTTCTCGTCACTCTTTGGAGCACCCTTCTCTCTGCTTCCGTGCAGCTCCCAAACCACGCGCAGAGGCAATAAGATAAAATGCTCTCAATGGAACTACGATAAAAGGCAACCAGCAGACTCCCTGACAGTTGTAGTGATCTTAAGAGTCTTAAGTAGTATAGTCGTTGCTGGGCCTTTTTCTCTAGAGCTAAAGTATTTGCCCCCCATGTTAGATCCTGTTTCATGGTAATTCCCAGAAACTTCCATTCTGTCACCTGTTCTACCATAACACCATCAATAAACAACGGCTGGGTGTCCAAACTACTCTTCCTGTAATCCACTATAATTTCCTTCGTCTTATTTATATTTAAAATAAGATTATTTACTTTACACCAAAGGGACAGCTGTTGAACTTCCCTCCTGTACGCAGACTCATCATCCTCAGAGATGAGCCCTACCAACGTTGTATCATCTGCATACTTAATGATTTTGTTACTCAGACTGCTAGAAACACAATCAGACGTGTAAATAGTGAAAAGAAGTGGACTCAAGACACATCCCTGAGGGGTGCCAGTATTTAAGATCTTCACGGAGGAAATATATCCATCCATTTTAACCCTTTGTGAACGACCTGACAAAAAATTCAAAATCCACTCACATATAGAGTCCGACAGCTTCAAATCTTTAAGCTTAAACAACAATCTATGGGGTGATATTGTATTAAAAGCAGAACTAAAATCTGCAAACAACATTCTAACATACGTCCCCTTTTTATCCAAATGCGATAAAGCAGTATAAAGAACAGTATTAACAGCATCCTCAGTAGATCTATTTTTCCTGTAAGCAAACTGATATTCATCAAAAATAACAGGAAGGCAGGAAATAATATATTTTCGAACTAATTGTTCAAAACACTTCATTATCACAGAAGTCAAGGCCACTGGCCTATAGTCATTTAAAACCTTTGCTGGCGTCCTCTTTGGTATTGGGACAATAAGGGAAGCCTTCAAGCAAGTGGGAACAATGGATTGTGACAAAGAACGATTGAAAATCTCAGTCCACACCCCGGCTAACTGCCCTGCACATTCCTTTACCACACAACCAGGGATATTATCGGGGCCTGCAGCCTTTCTAGAATTTCTAGCATGTGCGGCTAGTTAAGAATTAAGCAACATGATTGGCTAGCTGCACCATATCAACAGAGAGCCTAACTCTCATTCTCTGTGGGTTGATGAGGAAGGAGGACGTGCAGAGGAGTGGAGAGCTATTTTGATCAGAGGCTGTTACTCTGTCGGACTGAATGATGATATTGATGGACTGGTATGTGTAGACTACTCTCTTGGACTGTGACTTTGTACTGTTAACCTGGCTGGACTGAACTTACTGTATTCTGACCAATTGGACTGCCTATTACTACTCCTTTGCCTTTACACCAAATACAACTGTTTCAACTGGCTTGCTGAAGTTTTTGTCTTCATAGAACTTTTACTGGGGGCTGCATTTATCAGGGCACCATACCTGTGGAACTTCCACGCACACTGACATCATGTCACCCCACAGTCGACTTTTCTCCAAGATTTCTCCAACTCCTGAGTGAGCCACCATGTTAGAAATGTAGAGAGTTCTGTTTTGTTAATGCAACTCCAAGAAGACAAAGAGACAGAGGGACTGAAAGTGAAAGGTTTTTCTTATAAGTACAGAGCATTTGCAGATGATGTGATGTTTATAAATGAAAATCCCACTCCTGTAACACCACTGTTGCTTCGTAAAATAAAAGAATATGGAGAATTGGCAGGTTTTTATATAAACAAAGAAAAATCGAAAATTATGTGGAAAAATATGTCAAAGGGTAAACAAGAAGATCTACAGAGGTTAACAGAGTGTGAAGTTACCTCCAAAGTAAAATATTTAGGGGTGGAAATAACAATGAAAAATATTGATTTATATAAAAATAATTATGAGAAACTGTGGCGTAAGATCGATGGAGATATGATAAAATGAAACAAATTGAATCTGTCTATGTTGGGAAGAATTTCTGCAATTAAGATGGATGTCTTACCGAGAATTATGTTCTTGTTTCAAACAATTCCAATAGTGAAAGACAAACAATTTAATAAATGGCAAAGGAAACTTTCAGAATTTGTATGGGCCGGGAAGAAACCAAGAATTGAAATGAAAATTCTGACAAATGCGAAAGAAAGGGGTGGATTTCAACTGCCTAATTTAAAACTGTATCATGATGGAGAATGCCTGGTGTGGATTAAGGAATGGATGACATTATTAAACAGAAAGTGACTAGCATTAGAAGGTCATGGAAATGTTTTTGGATGGCATGGTTACATGTACTATGGGGAAAATAAGATGGACGGCTTCTTCTCACATCACTATATCAGAAGTAATCTGTTAAATACTTGGTTGAAATATAAAAGACATGGGGACGAGAGGAAACCGCTTTGGATTGTGCCAACAGAAGTAATAAAACTGTATTCAGATATCAAAGAAGAGAAGTGGCTATCATATAAACAACTTTTAAAGATTCAAGGAGGAAAGGTAGAATTAAAATCAGCAGAAGAAATACAATATAAATAGAATGGGTTTCAATTGCAACAAATAAAGAGTTTGCTTGAACAGGACATTAAGAACTATGGAATAAAATAAGAACAAACAGAACTGGAGAGAGTGCTGTTTGGGGAAAATGAAAAGTTGATTTCAACAACATATAAACTATTATTGAAATGGTCTACGGAAGATGAAGTAGTTAAATCACAAATGATAAAATGGGCGATAAATATAAATAAAGAAATACAGATGGAGTCATGGGAACACTTATGGAAGAACTCTATGAAAATATCTACATGTTATAACATTAAAGAAAATTGCTTTAAAATGTTATATAGGTGGTACATGACACCTAATAAATTGGCAAAAATGAACAATCAGGTGTCGGATAGATGCTGGAAATGTAAAAAACAAGAAGGATCTTTCTACCGTATGTGGTGGACTTGTAAAAAGGTGAAACAATTTTGGCAAATGATTCAGGAAGAGATTTTGAAAGTTTTGGGGTATAATATTAAGAAGGCGCCAGACATTTTTTTGTTGGGATTGCAAATGGAGACATTTCAAAAACAAGATAGAACGATAATTTGGTATATGCTTTCAGCTGCACGGACATTACATGCGCAAGGGTGAAAACAAGACAAATTACCAGAAATGTGGGAATGGACTATGAAAGTTATGCATTGGAGTGAAATGGACAAATTTACAAGAATCTTAAAAGAACAAGATTTAGAGATGTTTCAAAGCGAGTGGGGAAAGTTTCAAAAGTATATTGAAAAAACAATGGAACGTTAAAGGACATTTGGCAACCTTTGACTATGGTTTATATCTAAAGAAACTTTATATGAATTATAGTAAAAAATGAGATTATTGGATTATATCTTTTTTGTTTCTTTGTGAATGACGAAAAAGGACTACTATGAAGCTGGATTACAAATAAGGGGGTTTTTTTCTTTCTAATGTTTTTTCTGTATGAGGAAAGATTCTTTAATAGATAGAGTTTATTACCTTTTAACAAGTTAAATAAAATAGTAACAGGGAATGGTTTGTAAAGGGGGTTGGCACTGACGGGAGTCACACAAAGGAGGGAGGGGGGAGAAAATGTAATGTATGTGTATTAATTTCTAATAGCAAATGATAATGTGATATTACAATACTTTACATTATAATACATTGTTTTAAAGAAAGAAATGTAGAGAGTTCCGAGATTGGGGCCAAAGACTCATGGAAGCCCCGGAATTTAAGGTGAGTTTTTCGTGAAGAGGCTTCCAAGGCTAAGATTCTGGACTGCAAGCCTTCGTTTCCTGACTTAAGAGCCTGGAAGGCATTTTGTGAATTTGTGCGACTGCACAAAAGAGTGTGGAGCAACAAGCATTTGAAAAAAGGCACAAAGATCAATGTTTACAAAGCGGTTGTGATGACCACCCTCATCTATGGCTCCGAATCGTGGGTTTTATACCGTCATCACCTGCGACTCCTTGAGCGCTTTCATCAGCGCTGCCTTCGCACCATCCTCAACATCCACTGGAGTGACTTTGTGACCAACACTGAAGTCCTCAAGCGGGCAGAGGTTACCAGCATCGAGGCACTGCTGTTGAAGACGCAGCTGCGCTGGGCAGGGCATATTTCTAGGATGGAAAACCACCGCCTTCCCAAGATTGCCCTGTATGGCGAACTCTCCACCGGCCATCGAAATAGAGGGGCACCAAAGAAGAGGTACAAGGACTCCTTGAAGAAATCCCTTGGCACCTGTCACATCAACCATCACCAGTGGTCTGACCTAGCCTCAGATCGCAAAGCATGGAGGCACACCATCCACCAGGCTGTCTCTTCCTTTGAGAGCGCACGCATAGCTGGTCTTGAGGACAAAAGGAGATTGAGGAAGAATCGCACTGCTACAGCACCAACCCCAAATCAGACTTTTCCCTGCAGCCGCTGTGGCCGGACCTGCCTGTCCCACATTGGTCTTGTCAGCCACCAGCGAGCCTGCAGCAAACGTGGACTATTGCACCCTTCTTAAATCTTCGTTCGCGAAGCCAAGCCGAGAAACGAGAGAGGCTTATTTCACATGCTGAGTCCCCTTTTTGTGCAAAGGTTTGTATGGATGTTTTCAATGCAGTCAGCTGCTCAAGGGGGGACAGGGCGCCCCGCCCCCTCCCTCCGGAGCCCCGCCCCTCCCTCCTCCTCCCCCCCCCCAGCTCACCTGTCCTGCCCACCACCTGCCCCGCCTCCATCATCGCGTAGTTGTGGCGGCAGAAGATGTCCACCTCGGCCCGCATAGAGTCCATGAAGTCCTTCTGGCTGTTCCAGTAGGGGGCGTCGGGCTCGCCCAGCGGGGTGACGGCCTCGTACCAGCCGCGGCGGCTGTCGAAGCGCACGTACTCCTGCTGCCCGTAGATGTACCTGACCAGGTAGCGCACCTCCCCTGCGCTCCCGTTGGCGAAGCGGCACTCGCACTTCGCCTGCTCCAGGAAATGGGGGGCTGCGGAGACAGGGGTGGGGGAGCAGGGCCCGGTGAGCAGCGGCTCTCCCCCCTCCTGCACCCCCCCTGCGACCCCCCCTGCAATCTCTCCAGCAGCCCCCAGGGCAGGCGAGCTCCAGTGGAAGGAAAGAAAAGAAGCCCTCTCCCCGCAGCGCGGATCCACAGGGAGTTTTGCAACGGGGGGAGGGGGGCAGTTCCCCATCAGCTCCCTTCTGGTCCCCCCGCCCCCCCGCCTGCCCCCCAAAGGACAGCCAGGCACCCCCCCACACTACCACCGCCCCCACCACGCTGGCCATCACCACTCTTTGCACACCCCTGTCCACAGACTGCACCACCTGGGGGCCACAGAACAGAGACTCTCATGGGGTTTGGGGGGGGGCAGTCCACGGAGGTGACAGGAGGGGGGGTGGGAGATTACAGTCCCTTTCTGTGTCACACAGTGGCCCAAAAAAAAGGTGTTTCACAAGTGGGGCTAGAAGCCTTTCCACTTTCCCTATGAAGAAAGGTTAAAATGCTTGGGGATCTTTAGCTTGGAGAAACATCGACTGCGGGGTGACATGATAGAGGTTACCAGATTATGCATGGGATGGAGAAAGTAGAGAAAGAAGTCCTTTTCTCCCTTTCTCACAATACAAGAACTCGTGGGCATTCGATGAAATTGCTGAGCAGTCGGGTTAGAATGGATAAAAGGAAGTCCTTCTTCACCCAAAGGGTGATTAACATGTGGAATTCACTGCCACAGGAGGTGGTAGCAGCTACAAGCATAGCCAGCTTCAAGAGGGGGTTAGATAATAATATGGAGCAGAAGTCCATCAGTGGCTATTAGCCACAGTGTGTTGACTGGATGGGCCATTTTCTTATGTTCACTTTGTCCCCCACCCCCAAGCACCTACAATACAGAGCATCACTGCCCAAGACAGTTCCAACAATATGCTGTGTGTAATAGCCACTGATGGACCTCTGCACCATATTTTTATCCCCATATTTTTATCCAATCCCCTCTTGAAGCTGGCTATGCTTGTAGCCACCACCATGTCCTGTGGCAGTGAATTCCACATGTTAATCAACCTTTGGGTGAAGAACGACTTCCTTTTATCCATTCTAACATGACTGCTCAGCAATTTCATTGCATGCCCACGAGTTCTTGTATTGTGAGAAAGGGAGAAAAATACTTCTTTCTCTACTTTCTCCATCCCATGCATGTAAACTTCTATCATGTCACCCCACAGTCAACGTTTCTCCAAGCTAAAGAGCACCAAGCGTTTTAACCTTTCTGCATAGGGAAAGTGTTCCAAACCTTTAATCATTCTAGTTGTCCTTTCCTGGACTTTTTCCAGTGATATAATATCCTTCTTGAGGTGTGGTGACCAAAATTGTACACAGTATTCCAAATGAGACCGCACCATCGATTTATACAGGAGCACTTGTCAGTGGTTCATGTGCAGAGTGCAAAGCAGAGAACTGCCACCAGGTTAACGCTAGGAAAGAAATGGAGCCTCACACCAGCACCTAGTATAAAAGTAGTGTATTTACAACTATATACAAAACAACTTGGTGCAGTGAATAACATCTATTAAGCTGAGTGACAAAGTGCTATGCCAGGAACCCAGTCTCATCAGAGAGAAATACTGTCTGGCACTCTAGTCCATATATACACAGCTCAGCCAATCACGGCAGTCCACACAATTGCTGACTCCAGCAGGTGCTTTCCCCTGGATACAGTCCAGCCTGGCATTGGCCTTTTTTATTGCAACCGCACACTGTCTCGACATTTTAAATGAGTTCTGTACCACGACCCCAAGATCTCTCTCTTGGTCAGTCTCTGCCAGTTCACACCCCATCAACTTGTATTTGTAGCTGGGATTCTTGGCCCCAATGTGCATTACTTTGCACTTGGCCACATTGAACCGCATCTGCCACGTTGACGCCAACTCACCCAGCCTCAACAGATCCCTTTGGAGTTCCTCACAATCCTCTCTGGTTCTCACCACCCTGAACAACTTAGTGTCATCTGCATACTTGGCCACTTCACTGCTTACTCCCAACTCCAAAGTAAGCTCGAGAATCATGGAGGAAAAGGACAGGTCCTCCACTGCGAAGACTGCCCATTTATATTCACTCTCTGCTTCCTATTAATTAGCCAGTTTTTGATCCACAAGAGAACCTGTCCTTTTACTCCCTGACTCTTGAGCTTACTAAGGAGCCTTTGATGAGGAACTTTATCAAAAGCTTTCTGGAAGTCAAGGTAAACAACATCTATTGGGTCCCCTTTGTCCACGTGCTTATTCACCCCCTCAAAGAACTATAACAGGTTAGAGAGGCAAGATCTTCCCTTACAGAACCCATGCTGAGTCTTCCTCAGTAACTTGTGTTCCTCAATGTGCCTACTCATTCTGTCCTTGATAATGGTTTCTACCAGCTTTCCCGGTATTGAACTCAGACTGACTGGACTTTAGTTTCCCGGATCTCCTCTGGAACCCTTTTTAAAGATGGGGGTGACATTTGCTACCTTCCAGTCCTCAGGAACAGATGCAGATTTCAATGAAAGATTACATATTTTTGTCAGAAGATCCACAAGTTCACCTTTGAGTTCTTTCAGAACTCTTGGATGTATGCCATCCGGACCTGGTGACTTATTAGTTTTTAACTTGTCAATCAGTTGTAGGACCTCATCTCTTGTCACCTCAATCTGACTCAGGTCTTTCAACACCCCTTCCAAAATTAGTGGTTCAGGAGCGGGCAAACACTTCTCATCTTCCACAGTGAAGACGGAGGTAAAAAATGCATTCAGCTTCTCAGCCATTTCCCTATCCTCCTTCGGTAATCCTTGGACCCCTTGGTCATCCAAGGGCCCCACTGCCTCCCTAGCTGGACATCAGCTCAGCATCTACCTTAAAATGCTTCTTAAAATAGAACTGTCATAATAACACTTTACTCCCATCATGCTTTTTACATTACTTTCTCCTACCTATGTGGCCACAGTGGCATGAGGAAGATTTCCATCGCTCTGCTTTCTGTTTTGGTTATTTCCCCATTTTTCGTGGGGGGGAAATATCAGAAAACTTCTCACATCTTAGAGTTCAGCAAAATTCTCCCGGGGGGGTTTGGAGCCCAGAAGCAAGGATTTGGTGGGGGAAGAAAGAAAATCACAATAAAATTTAGAGGTTCCAGAGCTCTGCTCCTGTGAGCTGCTGCCCAAACCGAGGCCTGATTCCAGGGACATTCATGGACTATCACAGTGAATTCTAACAGGAGTCCATGTCAACATCAGGAGGAGCCAGGAATTCTTGTGCTGTTTCTGCACTGCTGGGGAACCAGGAAATGCAAGACCTGTCCCTTTTTTGCAGATCACCTCCTGGACACAGAGCAGGGGTGGGATCTCGCAGTGGATCCTCCTGGTTCTGCATATTCCTCTTGGCTCCTCTTGGATCACAACAAATGATGTCCTGCATTTGAACGGATACCAACTGTCATGATGCCGGGCCTAGTGAGGCCTACAGGTGCCAGAGGAGCCTGCCTAGGAGTTATTACTGAAAGCCTACATTTCCCACGATCCCCTCTGACTGGGTGGCTGTCAAGGTTTTGGGGGGAGAAACTAGCCCAGAGAGGGGTGGGGTCCAGGAGGAGAGCATAAAAAGGGGCCAGGAATGGATCTCCAAGTTTTTTGAGGGGGGGGGGGAATTAACAAATGACACTCCCTTATGGGCCTTTGTGTCTTATGGTTCCATAGAATACAATGGACTCCATACCCAATTTGGCGCCCCCCCCTCCATCGGCCCCCAGGGCAAGCACCCCCTCTGCCCCCCCCCCCCTAGATCTGGCCCTGAAAGGGGCAAACACAGACAAGGCTGTTCTTTCCTGCAATAATTTTACAAGTCAACATAGGAGCAATTGGGGACTGTGTGCTTCTCAGTGTCAGTGACTGGAGGTGCAGGTGTGCTTAAGAGGCCTACTTTGAAATTATCTTTTGCCTGAGCATTCAGGGACGCTTGACACTTGCACTCCACAATGCCACGTTACTTACATCGACGGGGTCTGAATTGTGGGGATCTGACCAGCAGCAAGATCTTGGAGTCGTGGCAAATAACTCCCTGGAGAGGTGCACGCAGTGTGAGAGGGCAGCACAGAAGGCGAATGCTATGCTGGGGGCCTTATTCAGAGGGGGACTGAAAGCAAATCAGCCGCTGTCCTAATGCCCAATTCTGTGATGCGGCCCCGCCTGGAATGCTGGGCACAGTTCTGCTCTCCACCCCTCAAGAAGGATATTCAAGCCTTGGGGAAAGTGGGGGGGAACTTTGCCTGTTCAGGGGAGGGGCAGGAGGACTTCTGCCTCTGAAGTCCTGGGGGAGTTGGCGGGGTCACGGCACAGAGGAGCACCCATGAGAATTCAATCTGAGATAGCGTCATCAGTCTCCGGGCAGAAGCACCAACAACTGTCCTCCAAGGGGGGAAAGGGAAGGTCCCCTGTGCAAGCACCAGTCGTTTCCGACTCTGGGGTGACGTTGCTTTCACAACGTTTTCACGGCAGACTTTTGACGGGGTGGTTCGCCATTGCCTTCCCCAGTCAGCTACATTCCCCCCCACTCCCAGCAAGCTGAGTCCTCATTTTATCGACCTCGGAAGGATGGAAGGCCGGGTTAGCCTCGAGCCGGCTACCTGACACCCAGCTTCCACCGGGGATCGAACTCAGGTCGTGAGCAGAGCTTAGGACTGCAGCACTGCAGCTTTACCACTCTGCGCCACGGGGCTCTCTTCTCCAAGGGGAAGGTGGTTTTTAACTGAGAGGATCAAGAGAAGGCAGAGAGGGAAATAGGTGTCTTTGTGCCTGTATGCTGAGGGGGTCCATTTCAGAGCCCCCTTTCCCTCTCCTGCCCCCATTCTTTCTCCTAGGCAGCCCCTCCTGCAGTCGTGAGCCCCTCCCAAACCCACCCCCCTGCTTTGGACAACCTGAGGGGGAGCTCGGATCCTCTCTTCTGATTATGATGATTTAAAACAATCCTGAAGAGGCAGCGGGGGGGGGGGGATCTTTCTCAGTTTTGCTGAAGGGGGCAACAAACAAACCCCTACACCCCACTTTCCACCCCAGGGGTGACTCCAGGCGGCTTCCCCTCCTCCTCCCTCTTCTGTTTTATTGCAACGACACCCCTGAGAGGTAGGCCAGGCCGAGAGAGAGCAAGGTGCCCAAGATTCCCCAGGGAGCCTCCAGGGCAGAGGAGGGACTGGAACAGAGGGGGGTCGGGGGGTCCATAACCTTCTCGTGATCAGCCCTCAGGGCTGCCCGGGGAGTGCCTGCCAGGGTCTGTTCGGGGCTGGCAGCTTCTGGCTTCTTCCCCCTTGGGCTCCAGTGGCAGGGAGTTCCAGGGGACGGGCTGTGGCCAGTGGGACAGAGCCAGCGTGGGGGGTCAAGGTTAAGAGCTGCCCACTCCGATTCGTAGAACCCGGTTTGATCTCCTCCTCCTCCACAGACAGCCTGGTGGGTGCCCTTGGGTCAGTCCCAGTTCTCTCAGGACTCTCTCAGCCCCCTCCCCTCCCTCAGAAGGTGCTTCTGGGGCGGAAGGGAAGGCGAAGGCAGAAACAAGCAGGGCATTAAATAAACCCCAACTCATTCATCATCATCTGCTTGGCAGGCAGAAGGTCCCGGGTTCAACCCCTGGCATCTCCCGCTCCAAAGATCCGGAGGGGGGTGACGGGAAAGACCCCGGAGAGCCGCTGCCCTCTGAGCAGAGAGGATTCACCTGTGTCGGACTGAGGGTCTGTTTCAGAGGGAGGAGAAGAGGGAGGAGAGCAAGGAAAGGCCAGTTTGGGTCCCCTCTGGGGGGAAGGGTGGGGGGACTGAAGTGAGTCCAGTCCCTGCCAGGGCAAGAGGGAGGACTCCGCAGCCCCTCCCCGGGGCCAGAAAGAGGGTCCTCCCTCCCATGGTGAAGGGGAGGGGCTCATCTCTCCAAGCCCCCCTGCTCCACTTAGGGGGGGCTCATTTTCCCTCCCCCTCCTTGGACCAGGGGGGGGCCCAGCAGTCTCTCCAAGCCCCCCACATCCTTCACTTCCCCTCCCCCCCCCCCAAAAGAGTTCTGCTTACGGGGCGTGCGGAGTCTCCTCTCTGATCCGAGGACCCCCAGGGCTGGCCCCAGCGCCACCAACAGCATCCCCAGCAGGATCAGGCCGTGCCCCATGGCTGCCCCACGGAAACCCCAGTTGCAGCCTTGGGTGCAAACTTCGTCTGTCCCCTGCAGGGGAGAGGGGGGACCTTCTGCCCCTCAGTCCTGGGGGGTGCGGCCCAGCTACAAAGGAGCACCAATGAGCATTCCCTCTGGGGCAGCGTCATCAGTCTCCGGGCAGAAGCAGTCACAGCTAGTTCTGTTTGAGAAGATAGTTTTGTGCAGAAAGCATCCAAAGACTGCAGAGGAGAGCAGCTATTCTGGGGGTCCCCCTCGCTCTCGGGGAGGCTCCGCTCAGTCGAGACAGCCCCCTCCCCTGATGGCTCCGCACACAAATGGGGAGGGGCTTCCAAAGTTCAGGGGGCGGGGGGTGAAATTCAAGGTGCTAAATGGTTTTCTACCGAACAACCGTTCATCATGCTCAACGCAGCAACATTAGGAGGAGAGATGAAACTGGAGGGCGCCGTCTGCGGAGGGGGCAACGTCTGAAGGGGCGGGGTCTTCGGGGCCCTTCGGGAAAAGCGGGCGGAGCCAAGGCGAAGTTTAGCAAACACGAGGGGGGGGGGAGAAAGCCGCAAAGGGGAACTTAAGAAATTGGTGGGGGGGGCGCTCCTCCCTCCCCCCGCTGCTCTCCCAGGGGTCTGCTTGCTCCTCTGCGATCCTTCCTCTGTCTTGGGGGGCCGCGAAGAAAGGAGAGCACCCTCCCCCCCCACACACACACACAGGCTTAGGCGGGGAGGGCAGCTGGTTCCCTCGCTCGAGCACCGCCGCCTGGCAACTGAGATCCGCGCTGCAGTCCCCTCCGGTCTGGACTACTGTCAGGCCTCTACATGGGGCTGCCCCCGTCCCGCATCCGGAGACTGCAGCGGCAGAATGGGGCAGCCGGGCTGCTACCGGGCCCTCCCTGCGGGAGCACAGACAGCCTGGCCTGCGGGCGCTGCACTGGCTGTCTGCCCGTCCCGGATCCGCTCCAAGGTGCTGCCAGGGCAGGTTTTTGCCTTTTAAGGCCTCTATGGCCGGGGAACTCTCTACCTCAGGGACCGCCTCTCCCCACGTGCTCCCCAGAGGGGACTTCAATCGGGATCGCAACATCTCTTATCATGTGCTTGACAGGCAGAAGGTCCCGGGTTCAAGCCCTGGCATCTCCAGCTCCAAAGATCCGGAGGGGGGTGACGGGAAAGACCCCCGCCTGAGACCCCGGAGAGCCGCTGCCCCTCTGAGCAGACAGGATTCACCTGTGTCGGACTGAGGGTCTCTTTCAGAGGGAGGAGAGCAGGGAAAGGCCAGCTGGGGGCCCCTCTGGGGAGAAACGGGGGTGGGGGGGGGGTAAAGTGAGTCCAGTCCCTGCCAGGGCAAGAGGGAGGACTCCGCAGCCCCCTCCCCGGGGCCAGAAAGAGGGTCCTCCCCCCATGGTGAGGGGGAGGGGCCCATCTCTCCACGCCCCCCTGCTCCACTTATGGGGGGGGCTCATTTCCCCTCCCCCTCCATGGACCAGGGGGCGCCCAGCAGTCTCTCCAAGCCCCCCACATTCTTCCCTCCCCTCCCCCCAAAAAGAGTTCTGCTTACGGGGCGTGCGGAGTCTCCTCTCTGATCCGAGGACCCCCAGGGGTGGCCCCAGCGCCACCAGCAGCATCCCCAGCAGGATCAGGCCGTGCCCCATGGCTGCCCCACGGAAACCCCACTTGCAGCTTTGCTTGCAAACTTCGTTTGTTCCCTGCAGGGGATCTTTTGCCCCTCAGTCCTGGGGTGGGGGCGCGGCCCAGCTACAACGGAGCACCAATGAGGATTCCCTCTGCTGCAGCATCATCAGTCTCCAGGCAGAAGACGTCAGAGCTAGTCCTGTTCAGGAAGATCGTTTTTCCCCCCAAAGCAGAGGCGAGGGGCTCTCTCGGGGTCGGTGGGGCGCCTGTCTGGGGGGCCCCCTTTCTCTCGGGGAGGCTCAGCTCCGTCGAGGACGGGCCCTGATGGCTCCGCAAACAAATGGGGAGGGGCTTCCAAAGTACAGGGGGGGGGGTTGTTAAATTCAAGGTGTTAGAGGGTTTTCGATAGAAGAAGCGTTTCTCAGAAGCAACTTTGCACGGAGAGATGAAACTGGAGGATAATGTCTGTGAAGGGGGCAGCAGTTGAAGGGGCGGGGTCTTCGGGGTCCTTCAGGAAAAGCAGGCGGAGCCAAGGCAAAGTTGAGCAAACAGCCTCCCATTAACAAGAGTCCTGGAAGGCATCTCGAGTGACCCCCACCTGTCGAGGCTGGGCGAGTGTGGCCAATGAGGCTTCAATGTGGGCAAATGCAAAGTCAAGCATGTTGGAGCCAAAACCCCTTCCTATAAATGCACATTGATGGGGTCTGAATTGGGGGGACGTGAGCAGGAGAGGGCTCGTGGAGTCGTGGTGAATAACTCCCTGGAGACGTCCACTCAGTGTGAGGTTGCAATGAGAAAGGCGACTGCTGTGCTGGGGAGGGGGGCTGAAAGCAAACCAGTCGGTGTCATTAATCCCCCTGCACAATTCTGTGCTCTGGCCTCATCTGGAATACACTGTACAGCTCCCTACATCCCTCTCCACCCCTCAAGAAGGATATTCAAGCCTTGGAGAAAGTAGGGGGGGGGGACTTTCCCTGTTCTCTGCTGGGGAGGGGCAGGAGAACTTTTGCCTTTGAAGTCCTGAGGAGTGGGCGGGGTCGAGGCACAGAGGAGCACCAATGAGAATTCAACCTGAGACAGCGTCATCAGTCTCCGGGCAGAAGGACCAGCAACTGCTCTCCTTGTGGAGAGATCCAAAGAGGCAGCCGTGACGGTCTGAAGCCATAGAACAAAATAGGAGTCGACTGCACCTTTAAGACCAACTTAGTCTTATTCAGAACGGGAGCTTTCGTTTCCGAAGAAGCGTGCATGCACACGAAAGCTTAGGTTCTCAATACAACTGAGTTGGTCTTAAAGGTGCAGTCGACACCTATTTTGCTCTCCTATGGAAGATGATCTTTAACTGAGTGGTGAATAGCAGCAGACGCTCATCTGGAGAACCCAGTTCGATCTTCCTCCTCCTTCAGCCTGAGACCCTGGCTAATTAATAGGAAGCAGAGAGTGAGTATAAATGGGCAGTCTTCGCAGTGGAGGACGGTAAGCAGTGGGGTGCCGCAGGGCTCGGTACTGGGTCCCAGGCTCTTTAACTTGTTCATTAATGATTTAGAGTTGGGAGTGAGCAGTGAAGTGGCCAAGTTTGCGGATGACACTAAATTGTTCAGGGTGGTGAGAACCAGAGAGGATTGTGAGGAACTCCAAAGGGATCTGTTGAGGCTGGGTGAGTGGGCGTCAACGTGGCAGATGCGGTTCAATGTGGCCAAGTGCAAAGTAATGCACATTGGGGCCAAGAATCCCAGCTACAAATACAAGTTGATGGGGTGTGAACTGGCAGAGACTGGCCAAGAGAGAGATCTTGGGGTTGTTGTAGATAACTCACTGAAAATGTCAAGACAGTGTGGGTTTGCAATAAAAAAGGCCAACGCCATGCTGGGAATTATTAGGAAGGGAATTGAAAACAAATCAGCCAGTATCATAATGCCCCTGTATAAATCGATGGTGCGGTCTCATTTGGAGTACTGTGTGCAGTTCTGGTCGCCGCACCTCAAAAAGGATATTATAGCATTGGAGAAAGTCCAGAGAAGGGCAACTAGAATGATTAAAGGGCTGGAGCACTTTCCCTATGAAGAAAGGTTGAAACGCTTGGGACTCTTTAGCTTGGAGAAACGTCGACTGCGGGGTGACATGATAGAGGTTTACAAGATAATGCATGGGATGGAGAAAGTAGAGAAAGAAGTACTTTTCTCCCTTTCTCACAATACAAGAACTCATGGGCATTCGATGAAATTGCTGAGCAGACAGGTTAAAACGGATAAAAGAAAGTACTTCTTCACCCAAAGGGTGATTAACATGTGGAATTCACTGCCACAGGAGGTGGTGGCGGCCACAAGCATAGCCACCTTTAAGAGGAGATTGGATAAAGCATATGGAGCAGTGGTCCATCAGTGGCTATTAGCCACAGTGTATATATATTTTGGCCACAGAGTGTTGGACTGGATGGGCCATTGGTCTGATCCAACATGGCTTCTCTTATGTTCTTAGAGCCACTGCCAGTCCGAGTAGACAATTCGGAACTCTGATCGACTTTTGGTTTGATATAGAGCGAGGAGAACATGGAGGAGAGCAAGGAAAGGACGGTTTGTGTCCCCTCGGGGGAGATAGGGGGAGGGAGTGAAATGAACCCAGTCCCTGCCAGGGCAAGAGGGGGGACTCTTCAGCCCCCTCCCGGGGGCCAGAAAGAGGGTCCTCCCTTCCACGGAAAGGGGAAGGGGGCCATCTCTCTAAGCCCCCGTCCTCCACTTAGGGGGGCTTCATTTTCCCTCCCACTCTATGGACCAGGGAGGGCCCCGACAGTCTCTTAAAGCCCCCCCCCCCCACATTCTTCCCTTCCTCCCCCCACAAAAAGAGCGCTCTGCTGCTTACGGGGCGTGTGGACTGTGGAGTCTGCTCTCTGATCCGAGGACCATCAGGGATGGCCCCAATAGCAGCTCCAGCAGGATCAGGCCGTGCCCCATGGCTGCCCCACGGAACCACCCCCCCCCCCTTGCAGCCTTGGGGTTGCAAACTTTGTCTGTTCCCTGCAGGCGAGGGACGGGGGACCTTTTGCCCCTCAGTCCCGGGGCGGGGGCGGGCCCCACACTCAGCAGCACCAATACATAAATAAAGTAATAATGGAAAGATGTCAGAGGAGCACTAGGACCCAGCGCCTGGCATGCCGCGGGAGAAGGGCACCTGAGTCCACCAGCAGCAGGTAACCTTCAGGTGTTGAGGGGAGGAAAAGCTGGCTGCTTTCTCCCTCCTGGATCCCTTCTTCCGCTCCCTTCCCTTCCTCTGCTCCCTTCCGCAGCTGCTGGCTTCCCCCACCCCGCAGTGTGAAAGGGAAACTTAGGGGGCTCTTGGAATGCACCCGTCCCTTAGGGCTGCTTGACGCTCTTTTTTGCCCTCCTTAGAGTGCGAGGATGGCCGAGTTGGACTTTTCTGCTCCTGTGGCTCATTGCCCAAAACTATCATGAAAAAGGGCCAGTCTAGCCTGCCTGGGGAGGCAGAGGAGTTTTAAAACTGAATCCTGAGAGGAAGCCAACAAAAGATGAGATGTCTGAACATATGAACCTATGAAGCTGCCTTCTACTGAATCAGACCCTCCTGGGTCCATCAAAGTCAGCCTTGTCTACTCAGACTGGCAGCGGCTCTCAAGCTGAGATTTTTTATGCCTACTTGCCTGGACCCTTTGGGGTTGGAGATGCCAGGGATTGAACCTGGGACCTTCTGCTTACCAAGCAGATGCTGTACCACTGAGCCACCATCCCTCCCCTTAAATCAGTGCTGTCTACTCAGACTGGCAGCGGCTCTCCAGGGTCTCAAGCAGAGGTTTTCACGCTTACTTGCCTGGACCCTTTTGAGATGCCGGGGATTGAACCTGGGACCTTCTGCTTACCAAGCAGATGCTCTACCACTGAACTACCCTCTCTCCCCAAAAAGCCCTGAAAGTCAGTATTGACTACTCAGACTGGCAGCGGCTCTCCAGGGTCTCAAGCAGAGGTTTTTCACGTCTATTTGGCTGGACCCTTTTTAGTTGGAGATGCCGGGGATTGAACCTGGGACCTTCTGCTTACCAAGCAGATGCTCTACCACTGAGCCACAGCCCCGTGCATGGCTCTCCAGGGTCTCAAGCTGAGGTCTTTCACACCTACTTGCCTGGACCCTTTTTAGTTGGAGATGCCGAGGATTGAACCTGGAACCTTCTGCTTACCAGCCAGATGCTCTACCACTGAGCCACCATCCCTCCCCTGGTTCGGTATGGCTCATCTCTAAGAAATGAAGGGGTAGCTGTTACCGTTCTAGAGGGACATTAACCAGGAATGGCCACTGAGAGGGTGACAGGCAATGCTGGGCACCTGACAAGGTCTGGAGGCCACAGGAGGAAGGTCGCAGGCCTCACACGTCTGGGAAATTATGCAAACCTTAGGAGTGTCCCAGGTCAAATGGGGGAGCTGGAATGCTTCGTGTCAGAGGAGAACATAGACATTGTGGGCATTTCTGAAACTTGAAGGAATGAGGATTTTTTGCAGCATACGAGAGAGAGAGACAGAGAGACAGAGAGAGACAGAGAGAGAGAGAGACAGAAAGACAGACAGAAAGACAGACAGACGAAAGAAAGAAAGAAAGAAAGAAAGAAAGAAAGAAAGAAAGAAAGAAAGAAAGAAAGAAAGAAAGAAAGAAAGAAAGAAAGAAAGAAAGAAAGAAAGAAAGAAAGAAAGAAAGAAAGAAAGAAAGAAAGAAAGAAAGAAAGAGTATATATGCCGGCATAGAGGAGCACCAAGGAGAATTCAATCTGAGACAGCGTCATCAGTCTCCGGGCAGAAGCACCAGCAACCGCTCTCCTTGGGGAAAATTATTTTTAACTGAGAGTTTCAAGAGAAGGCAAAAAGGGAAATGTGTGTGCACCTACGTATATGCTGATGGAGTCAATTTCAGAGCCCCGTTTCCCACTCCTGCCCTCTTCCTTCTCCTAGGCAGTCCCCCTGAAGCCATAAACCTCACCCAGCCCCCTCCCCCTTTGGACAACTCGGGGGGAACTCGGATCCTCTCTTCTAATTATGATGCTGATTTAAAACAAACGTGTCCAGCAGGCCTGGGGGGGGGGATCTTTCTCAGTTTTGCTTAGGGGGTGGCAAAGAGACCTCTCTGCCCCACTTTCCTCCCCAGGCAGCTCCCATGATTCTCCTCCTTCTGTTTTATCCCAACCACACCCCTGAGAGGTAGGTCAGATCAGAGAGCAACTTGCCCAAGGTGACCCAGAGAGCTTTCGGGGCAGAGGAGGTTCCCAGGGTCCAGATCTCCTTCGCTGTCTCTCTCCTGTCTTCTTTCCCTTTGGGCCGGAGCAGGGCTGGGGGCATCTGGCTTTGGGGCTCCAGTGGCAGGGAGTTCCAAGGGAAGAGCCATGGCCAGTGGCAAGGAGCCAGTGTGATGTCAAGCTGCGGACTCTGATTTCGAGAACTGGGGTTGATCCCCCCCTACTCCTCCTCAGGCAGCCTGCCAGGTGCCCTTGAGGCAGTCCCAGTTCTCTCAGGACTCTCTCAGCCTCCCCCTCCCTCAGAAAGTGCCTCTTGGGCAGAGAGGAAGGAAAGGCGAAGGCAGAAACAAGCAGGGCATTAAAAAACCCCAACTTATTCATCATCTCCTTGGCAGGCAGAAGGTCCTGGGTTCCGTCTATCCTCAGCTCCAAAGATCAGGAGGGGGGGGGGGGTGACGGGAAAGACCCCCGCCGGAGACCCCGGAGAGCCGCTGCCCCTCTGAGCAGACAGGACTCACCTGTGTCGGACTGAGGGTCTGTTTCAGAGGGAGGAGAAGAGGGAGGAGAGCAAGGAAAGGCCAGCTGGGGGCCCCTCTGGGGAGAAACGGGGGGGGGGGGATGAAGTGAGTCCAGTCCCTGCCAGGGCAAGAGGGAGGACTCTGCAGCCCCTCCCCGGGCCCAGAAAGAGGCTCCTCCCTCCCATGGTGAGGGTGAGGGGCTCATCTCTCCAAGCTCCCCTGCTCCACTTATGGGGGGGGTCTCATTTTCCCTCCCCCTCCATGGACCGGGGGGGGGCAGCAGTCTCTCCAAGCCCCCCACATTCTTCCCTCCCCCCAAAAAAAAGAGTTCTGCTTATGGGGCGTGCGGAGTCTCCTCTCTGATCCGAGGACCTCCAGGGGTGGCCCCAGCGCCACCAACAGCATCCCCAGCAGGATCAGGCCGTGCCCCATGGCTGCCCCACAGAAACCCCACTTGCAGGTTCAGTTGCAAACTTCGTCTGTCCCCTGCAGGGGAGGGGCGGGGGACCTTTTGCCTTCAGTCCTGGGGGGGACGGTGTGTGTGTGTGTGTGTGTGTGTGTGTGTGTGTGTGTGTGCAGCCCAGCTACAAAGGAGCACCAATGAGAATTCCCTATGGGGCAGCGTCATCCGTCTCCAGGCAGAAGCAGCCACAGCTGGTCCCCTTTGGGAAGATGGGGTTTTTTTATCCAAAGCATCTAAAGAAGGCAGAGGCGAGTGACTGGGGTGCTTGTTTCTGGGGACCCCTTTCTCTTGAGGAGGCTCCAATCCATCCAGGACAGACCCCTTTTTGTTTTAACTTAATCAATCACCCCATCCCGGCCAGCGCCAAGCTCTGGGCGATGTACAACAGAATAATAATAAAATACATATAAAGGTGCAAGCACCAGTCGTTCCAACTCTGGGGTGAGGTTGCTTTCACAACGTTTTCATGGCAGACTTTTGACGGGGTGGTTTGCTATTGCCTTCCCCAGTCCTCTACGCTTTCCCCCCAGCAAGCTGGTTACTCATTTTACCAACCTCAAAAGGATGGAAGGCTGAGTAAACCTCGAGCCGGTGACCTGAAAACCCAGCTTCCGCCGGGGATCGAACTCAGGTCGTGAGCAGAGCTTAGGGCTGCAGTACTGCAGCTTTACCCCTCTGCACCATGGGGCTCTTCTTAAAGGTAAAGGTAGCCCCCTGGGCAAGCACCAGTCATTTCCGACTCTGGGGTGACGTTGCTTTCACAACGTTTTCACGGCAGACTTTTGACGGGGTGGTTTGCCCTGGCCTCCCCCAGTCTTTTACACATCCCCCCCAGCAAGCTGGGGACTCATTTCACCAACCTCAGAAGGATGGAAGGCCAAGTTAACCTCGAGCCAGCTACCTGAAAACCCAGCTTCCGCCAGGGATCGAACTCAGGTCGTGAGCCGAGCTTAGGGCTGCAGTACTGCAGCTTTACCACTCTGCGCCACGGGGCTCATATATCGATATTAATAAAGTCAGTTACATTAAAAAGAAATTATAAACCCCGATATCGTCTCATTTAGAGTGCTATTGTTCAATTTCAATTACCGGGGTGGGGGGGGGGTGTTGGCTTGGCAAACAAATGTGAAATTGCTTCGAAAGTAGGAGGGGGAGGGACCATTCCAGGTGTTAATAGAACAACATTTATCATAAACCCAGAAGCAGCATTTGAAGCAACTTCAGGAAACGCACTCAGAGCCAAGGCAAAGTTTAGCAAACAGAGGTCCAGCAGAGAAGGGAGGGGCTGAACTTAAGGAAATGGGGGCTGCCCCTCCCCCACCCCTCCGTTCTTCCAAGGTGCTAATTGTTCTTCCTGCTGCTCTGGGATCCTTTCTCTGTCCTGGGGGGGACTACAAAGAAATGAGGGGCTTTCCTCCCCCACACACGCACTTAAGCTCCGGGCCTTCCCTCTCCTCGCTGGGGCGGGACTCAGGAGCGACTCTGGAGACTGCCAAGAGCTGAGCTGCAGCTTTAGAATCAGTGTTGGAAGGGGCCCTAGAGGCCATCTAGTCCCACCCTCTGCTCATTGCAGGATCAGTCTAGAGCAGAGGTGGCCAAACTGCGGCTTGGGAGCCACATGTGGCTCTTTCACACATATGGCGTCGCTCTTGAAGCCCCGCCCCCTCCATCAGCCAGCTTGGAGAAGGCATTTCTCTCTTCAAATCACTTCTCCAAACCAAGCCAGGTGAGTGGAGAATGCAATGAAAATTAAAGTCCCTCCCTCCCTGTCTTGCAGCTCTCAAACTTCTGATGTTTATTCTATGTGGCTCTTGCATTAAGCAAGTTTGGCCACCCCTAGCCAAAACTCCGAGGATGATGCCCACAATCGTCAGACCAAGGGAGGTCCCTATCCAGCACCCTGGGTGCCCTGCAGGGAGAGAGGAATCCACCTGTGGGACTCTGCCGCTTCCACCACTGGGCGCTCAGCCTCTCCATTCCGAGGGAAGGGGCCCGTCCGCCTGACCTTCCGTTTCCCAGACGTTGCAGAAAGGTGGAAGATTCAGGGTAGGATGGTGATGGGAGGGGAACTATGCGGAAGGATCCAGGGTGGCCCCTCTCCTTCCAGGTGCCTTGTGGGCAGAGCGGGGCATCAGGAGCTCCAGGGATCCTTCTGGGGTTTGCCCAGCCTGTCTGGGGTGTCCTTCATGGGCTTCGCCCTATAGCCGGGGTCTCCCGCCCCTCCTCCTTGGCGCATCCTCTTCCAGCTGGCATTGAATTGACACGGGGTCTGTATTCAGGGAACTAGAAGAAATGCTGTTGCCGCTGAAATAGCACCAAACTACTATTTTGTTCTTAACTGTTGTCCCCAGGACTGAACAGGGATATTGGTTTTTTATCTCATTACAGATGCTAAACCCACTCTCAGAACTTCAAGAACAGAATGGAGAGGGGAACTGCTGAATTACAAACTATTATGAAACTTGGAACAAACACCTCCCCAGGACTGAACAGAGATGTTGTTTTGTTTTTTTATCTCATTACATATGCTAATCCCACTTTCACCAAGTATGGGCGATATATCCACAGTATTTCAATGTATCTCTTTTAGGATAGTGTATCAGAATAATGCTTTTGTACTGACATACTCAAACAAGGGATATCGGCTGTTTATCTCATTGCATATACTAAACCCATCTTCCACTATATTTGAATGTATTTTTTCCTAATGGCAAACTTGAACAATGTATATATTTATGTTGCATGTTAAAAGGTAAATGAGTTGGACAGGAAAAACTTCTGGGAAAGAAATGCCTTCTTTTTGACCCAGGTTTATTAGCAATAGAATAATTAACAGGCAGTCTCACATTCTGACATGTTACGGTTTTATGGTTTCCCACGCTCATGCAACCCGGATCAGAGGTTTTCTGAATGTGTTACTTTTACTATTCTGCTATTGGATTTTCACTTTGTACCTCTTGGCATTCCAATCCCCACCAGCTCTATGCGGCTCTACTTACTGCCCCTCATTCCTCGCCTGAAGAAGCGGGCAGGCACACGAAAGCTTATGTTCTGAATAAAACTAAGTTGGTCTTAAAGTTGCAGTCGACTCCTCTTTTGTTCTACTATCTTGTTCTTAGCTGTTTTAACTATTGAACGAAGCAGGAGTCCAGCGGCACCTTGAAGACCAACCACGACAGCTGACGTTCTAAATAAAACTGGGTTAGTCTTAAAAGTACCACTTGACTCCTGCTTTGTTCAACTGCTTCAGGCCGACCCGGCTGCCCGCTTGGATCAATCTATTTTAACTGTTGAATGTTTCGCTTTGTTGTTGAATGTGCGATTTCAATACTTATTAATTTAACTGCCTGTTGGGGTTTTATGCTGTGAGCCGCCCTGAGTCTGCTTCGGCGGGGAGGGCGGGATATAAATCAAATCAATCAGCAAATGAAATCCCTGGAAGAGCCTCCCACCCCCTCCTCCTCCTGCTGACCCTCTGCTGCCACCTAGAGGTCGCTTCCAACTCTACGATGCTAAGATTCTATGATTTCTCCCTATCCGTGGCAACTTCTGTCTCATTGTACCTGAGGAAGCGTGCGTGCACACGAAAGCGTATCCCTTGAACACAACTTGGTGGGCCTTAAAGGCGCCCCTGGAACTCTGCGCACCTGGATCGCTAAAAAGGCTAAAGCAGGAATCAAGATGCACCTTTAAGACCAACCAAGTGTTATTCAGAATGGAAGCTTTCGTGTGCTCTTAAGCACACTTAATCAGACAACAGGATGGAATCGCCAGCAGTCCGAAGTACAGAGAAAGTGGGCAGTGAGTACAACTGGACTCCTGCTTTCTTCCACTGCTTCAGCCCCACATGGCTGCCCAGATTGGATCAATCTACAGTAAAAAGACCAAATGGGACCGGCTGAAGAAGAAGACGACGACGACATTGGATTTATATTCTGCCCTCCACTCAGAGTGGCTCAAAATCTCCTTTCCCTTCCTCCCCCACAACAGACACCCTGTGAGGTGGGTGGGGCTGAGAGGGCTCTCCCAGAAGCTGCCCTTTCAAGAACAACTCCTGCGAGAGCTATGGCTGACCCAAGGCAAGTGGAGGAGTGGGGAATCAAACCCGGTTCTCCCAGATAAGAGTCCGCACACTTTAACCACTACACCAAACAGCTCTGCAAGAGCTATGGCTGACCCAAGGCCATTCCAACAGGTGCAAGCGGAGGAGTGGGGGATCAAACCCGGTTCTCCCAGATAAGAGCTCTGGCTGACCCAAGGCCATTCCAGCAGCTGCAAGTGGAGGAGTGGGGAATCAAACCCGGTTCTCCCAGATAAGAGAGCTCTGGCTGACCCAAAGCCATTCCAGCAGGTGCAAGTGGAGAAGTGGGGAATCAAACCTGGTTCTCCCAGATAACAGAGCTCTGGCTGACCCAAGGCCATTCCAGCGGGTGCAAGTGGAGGAGTGGGGTATCAAACCCGGTTCTCCCAGATAAGAGAGCTCTGGCTGACCCAAGGCCATTCCAGCAGCTGCAAAGGGAGGAGTGGGGAATCAAACCCGGTTCTCCCAGATAAGAGTCCACACACTTAATCACTACACCAAACTGGCTCTCTGTGATAGCCATGGCTGACCCAAGGCCATTCCAACAGCTGCAAGAGGAGGCAGCGGGAATCAAACCCGGTTCTCCCAGATAAGAGAGCTATGTATAAAATAAAGCAACGCAACCACTGTCTCTCAGACACAAGCAGCATGGACAGACAGGTGACCCTCAACTCTGAATCGTGTGTCATTACTACAAGTGGGCTCCTTGGAGGTTTTGAAACAGAGGCTAGATGGCCATCTGACAGCGATGAAGATCCTGTGAATTTAGGGGGAGCTCTTTGTGAGTTTCCTGCATTGTGCAGGGGGTTGGACTAGATGACCCTAGAGGTCCCTTCCAACTCTATGATTCTATGCTTCCTCCTCCCTATATCTTGCTTCCTTCTGCATAACAGCTTGCTTTGCCAGGCTTGCTCAATTGCAAAGGAGCTACAGAGCAAAACCTCTATTTTCTCCATTGGCTGAGGCTCCTCCCTTGGGGAGGAATGGTTTGCTTTGCAAGGCTCTCTCAAATCGCACAGCAGCAGAGCTACTGAGCCAAGCCTCTCTTCCTTCTATTGGCTCCCTCCCCCCTCAGCCCCCTGGGGAAGGAATGAAAGAGCCAGAGCTTCCTTTGCCCAGTTCCCTGGATCCCATGGGAGAAATACAAAGAAAGCACCTTTAAGACCAAGAAGTGCAAACGTTTTAAGCATGGTTATGTTTTTAAAAATATATATATTTGTGTTTGTCTGTGTTCTTTATAAAATTGATATCTCTGCTACCTAATCTTAAATAGGCACACACATGGCATGGCCCCCTTTCTGTCTACTTTATGCTCCTGCAGAAGGCAATTTCTTGCAATGTCATCTAAGTACCAGTCTTTAAAAGGGGTCCAAGTCAGAATGCTTTTAATTTTTCTTGAAACCTTGTTCTTTGCAAACAGCTGGCAAACCTGAGCGTCATTCCCACCCCACCCTCTTGTGGTTGTGCTTCCTGGTGTCCCCAAGGCCGCAGACTGGAGAAGGGGGGGGGACGTCTCTCACCCATGTCCCCTTCCTCCTCAGAACACCATGCTGCTGTCTTGCCTCTCCATTGCTGGCTGTCATCCCCCACTCCTGTCAGCGCTCCCCTTTTATACCTCCCGGCACTGCCCTTTCTCCTTCCGTTGGTTCCTTCCCCTGTCCTTTGAAGCCACACCTGGGGCCGGGGCTGCCCTTCCTTTGGAGCTCGACCTCAGCCTCTCCCAGCCCTCAGCATGGGGCACGCCCACCTGGACCCACCTGCCCCCAGAGCCCAGCAGGGTGGAGCTGCCTGCCCCTGTGCTTCCACCATCTCCGCCAGACCCCGAGACCCAATGCAGGGGTGTGCTGAACCTCCAGGCCTGGCGTCTCCCGTTTTCCCGTCTCCACCCTGCTTCCCGCACCACTTCCCCCAGCCTCCTGGGGCTCTGTCCACTTCCTGCTGCTCTCCCCTGGCCTGCAGCCTTCCAGGACAGCCCGCGTCCACCAAAGTCCATCCTCAGCTCTTCTGGGCCTGTGTCGTCACCTGCCGCTGCGGTCTCATTTGGAATACTGTGTGCAACTCTGGTCACCGCACCTCAAAAAGGATATTATAGCATTGGAAAAAAGTGCAGAAAAGGGCAACTAGAATGATTAAAGGGCTGGAACACTTTCCCTATGAAGAAAGGTTGAAACGCTTGGGGCTCTTTAGCTTGGAGAAACGTCGACCGAGGGGTGACATGATAGAGGTTGACAAGATAATGCATGGGATGGAGAAAGTAGAGCTCCCTTTCTCACAATACAAGAACTCATGGGCATTCAATGAAATTGCTGAGCAGTCAGGTTAAAAAAGATAAAAGGAAGTACTTCTTCACCCAAAGGCTGATTAACACATCGAATTCACTGCCACAGGAGGTGGTGGTGGCTACAAGTATAGCCAGCTTTAAGAGGAGATTGGATAAAAATATGGAGCAGAGGTCCATCAGTGGTTATTAGCCACAGTATATGTGTGTATATATATATGTGTGTGTGTGTGTATGTATGTGTGTATGTATGTATGTATATGTGTGTGTGTATACACACACACACATATTGACCACTGTGTGACACAGAGTGTTGGACTGGATGGGCCATTGGCTTGATCCAACATGGCTTCTCTTATGTTCTTATGTGACTCAGAGTGTTTGGGGGATTTTTAAAGCCAATTTTATTCAATTTGGGGAATTTTTAAAGCCAATTTTTTGGGGAGATTCAGGTGGTCTGGAATATGCAACACTATATGCCAGTGTCTATAGATTGATTTTTTTATATTATTGGCTAAAGCAGAAAACTGTAAACCACAGGCCATTCTAGTCTGCTGTATCCTTGGTTTACCACTAAGCAACTGATTTTCTATTTAATTTTGTAACTTTATCTCATGCCTTATGCACAATATCAGCTGGATAGCCTCTATCTAAAAATTGTGCAGTCAGCTTCTCTGCTCCTCTTCTCTAGTGGAATTATGCTTTTTAAAGAGGAACTGCCGAAAGGCCAGTTTGGAACCGATGTGAGGTGGAATGACTCGTAACGGAGCAGAGAGTTCCGATCTGCAGGTTTAGAAAATATTTTTACGTGTAGTTCACTAGAGTCATTCTTGACTCCCCTAGTATCCAAAAATTTCAATTCGTTTGATTTTATTTCATTTCATTTAAAACTTAATATTGCAATGTCAGTGGTTCAGCCAATTCAAGAAGTTTTTCAGGATCTAAAAAAAAAAAAAAATTAACAGCAGTTTGTCTATATATTATTGCCCCATGGCGCAGAATGGTAAAGCTGCAGTACTACAGTCAGAGCCCTCTGCTCATGACCTGAGTTCGATCCCAGCGGAAGCTGGATTCAGGTAGCCGACTCCAGGTTGACTCAGCCTTCCATCCTTCCAAGGTTGGTAAAATGAGTCCCCAGCTTGCTGGGGGGAAAGCGTAGATGACTGGGGAAGGCAATGGCAAACCACCCTGTGAAAAGTCTGCCGTGAAAACGTGAAAGCATCGTCACCCCAGAGTCGGAAGCGACTGGTGCTTGCACAGGGGACCTTTCCTTTCCTCTCTATATATTGCTTATAGAGCCAAATGTCTTCCTTAAGGGATTAATATCACAAGAAATCCATCCGGCTTCAAAAGCATCCATGTACAAGTTGGCTATGCTGGGTGCCACTGGGCTGTCCATCACAAAACCCAAAATCTGAAAGTAAAAACTACTGCCAATAGAAAAAAAAAGGTTTTTTAAACTATTATGTCTAAGAATTCCATTAATACAGACTCAGATTATACTGACAGTGAGAACTCAGCAGAAGGCACCAGTCAGCAAGCTCAGTCCAGGGTGGGGTTTGGCTTCCTTCGTTGGGATCACTTCGCTGGGCCATGGGACCCTCTTCTGGGGCAGCTTCCAAGTCTGTGTCTTGCTGCCCTGAGCTCAGACCCACAGCATTCAAAAGGATTCTCCCCGTGTGGGTTTCCTGATGGTTTTTAAGATCGCCACTCTGACTGAAATTCATTCCACACTCCAAGCACTGAAAAGTTTTCTGTCCTGTGTGTGTTCTATGATGAAGTCGAAGATTGCCGCTCCGACAGAATCTCTTCCCACACACTAAGCATTCAAAAGGTTTCTCACTTCTGTGGGTTTTCTGGTGCTTGTGAAGATTGCTACTCAGACTGAATCTCCTTCCACACTCTGAGCATTCGTAAGGTTTCTCCCCTGTGTGGGTTCTCTGATGATGTTGAAGATGGCCACTCCGATTGAATCTCTTTCCACATTCTGAGCATTCATAAGATTTCTCCCCTGTATGAGTTCTCTGATGATGCTGAAGATTGGCACTCTTACTGAATTTCTTTCCACAATCTGAACATTCAAAAGGTTTCTCCCCTGTGTGGATTCTCTGATGATGTTGTAGACTGCCCCTGCCACTGAATCTCTTTCCACACTCTGAGCATTCAAAAGGTTTCTCCCCTGTGTGAGTTCTATGATGCTGTTGAAGAGTGCCGCTTCGACTGAATCTTTTCCCACACACTGAGCATTCATAAGGTTTCTCCCTTGTGTGGGTTTTTTGATGGCGTTGAAGACCATCATTCCAACTGAATTTTTTCCCACACTCTGAGCATTCATAAGGTTTCTCCCCTGTGTGGGTTCTTTGATGCAGTTGAAGATGGCCAGTCCGACTGAATCTCTTTCCGCACTCCGAGCATTCAAAAGGTTTCTCTCCTGTGTGGATTCTCTGATGATGTTGAAGATTGGTATTTATACTGAATCTCTTTCCACACTCTGAGCATTCAAAGGGTTTCTCCCCTGTGTGGGTTCTCTGATGAAGTCGAAGAGTACCACTCCGACTGAATCTCTTTCCGCACTCTGAGCATTCAAAAGGTTTTTCCCCTGTGTGGGTTCTACGATGCTTTTGAAGAGTTCCGCTATCACTGAATCTCCTTCCACACTCTGAGCATTCAAAAGGTTTCTCCCCTGTGTGGGTTCGATGATGATGCTGAAGACTGCCCCTCCAACTGAATTTCTTTCCACACTCTGAGCATGCAAAAGGTTTCTCCCCTGTGTGGATACTTTGGTGCAGTTGAAGAGTGCCATACTGAGTGAATCTCTTTCCACACTCTGAGCATTCAAAAGGTTTCTCATCTCTGCGTATTCTTTGCTGCACAAGGAACTGTGCTCTATTTCTGAAGTAGTTTCCACATTGAATGGATTTACTTGCTTTTATTATCCTGTGCTTTGGAAAATGTACATTATGCTGTCTTCCATCTCTCTTCTCAACCATACAGCTGCCTTTCTTTTTCTTTGGTCTGCCTCGATTCCTGTCTTTTTCTTTCAAGTCTTCGTTTCTAACTCTGTCTGGCAGTTGCTGATGAAGTTTCTTACACTCCTCATTCCTCTGATCATCCTCTGTTGGAATAAAGAAAGAGATCCTCTTAGCACCTGGAAGGGCTGGAAAGATCCAAAGCCACCTGTGTGACTGCAGAAGGAAAGGATTTACAGCCCTTTGGCCTTGACAAGCCTGGGTGATCTTAGGCACCCCACTCCCTTTTCCCAGGCTATCTAGTATTTAAGGATTCCTCCTCTAGAGCCACAGCTGAGCTCTTGCCCAATAGGAATTTCTAAGTCTCCAGATTTCCGGCCCTCAAAAGATCTCTCTCCCTTCTTACCCAGAGAGGTGTGTGATTATATCAAACCAAATGTTATTCAGAAATGATTCAGAAATCTTCCATGGCTATTCCTTTTCTATTCCCTTGACATAACTGCAAATGGTACTCACTCTCAGCCAGCTCACTTCGGAAGGAAATATGTTCTTGGACATCTCTTGAGGAACTCTCCCATCTTTGTTCGGATGCAAGGCCACTGTTCTTCTCCATCGAAGTATTTTCCATCCTTCTAGCTTCTTTCACAATGAGAGCAAGAGAGAGAGAAAGTGATCAGTCTTCTATGGGGAAGGAAAGAAATTCAGGAGTAAAAATTCTTTTGGAAGGAAAGCTCTGTGGTAAAGATCAAAGTCCAGAATCTTTACCAGTCTGAGGGGAATGGATTGTGAGGCAAATTACGCTTGATCCCCCAAGGGTCCATGTGGCTTGGTCTGACTTGCAGCTAACATCCTTATCTTTTTCAAGGCCAGACCCCAATTGTGAGAACCTTTATACATTTATGTGACCAAGAGGGAGAGGGGATAAGGAGGTTGCTAACAGCCTCTGGAAAATTCCATCGAGGAGGACCCTTAATTGGGTCGTTAGGAGCACTTGACCCTAGCAAGGCAGAAAGTCTAATACAAGTATAGACCAGAGAGAACCCAGACTAACTTTGTGGCAGCATTGTGTGTGTGTGGGGGACTGTCTTGGACTTCCTACCACATGCCCCAAACTGTCTCCCTCAAAGCCAACCTGGTGGGGTTCATGCCTGATGGGGCTGACAGTGGGTGGGAGAGAGCAGAATCAGCCATCAGTGGGTGGGAGAGAGCAGAATCAGCCAATGGCACACCAGAGACAGAGTGCAAGGCAATCCTGCAGAACCCACATCCAACCAATGAAAATGCTCGGATTTGCCACCACAGTCGGGCTACTTATTTATTACTGCTAAAAGGGCTCTGGTTTACTTGCGTTCACTCCCCATGTGTACTAACTGAACTGGTTTCTACTCAGGATTAATGACCCAGGGGAATCCAGGCTTCAGTTCTTGAAGGGATCATTTCCAGATCATGGCCAGAGCAGACGTTATTAACCCATCCAGAAGGAAGGGTGTGTGGTAAAGGCTGGCCACCGTTGAGGATCTGGTGCCTTCCAGAGTCTTTCTGCAGGGCTCTCATCCCCAACTTTGCCTTGGAAGCTGCCTTAGATGGAATCAGACCCTTGGCCCACTGAAGTCAGCCTTATCTATTCAGTCCAACATCAGCTCTGCAGGGTCTCAGGCAGAGGTCTTTCCCTTCACCTCCTGCCTGATCCTTTTCTTTGGAGGTGCTGGGGATTGAACCTGGGACCTTCTGCCTGCCAAGTGGATGCTCTACCAGGGAAGAAGAAGAAGAAGAAGATATTGGATTTATATCCCGCCCTCCACTCTGAAGAGTCTCAGAGCGGCTCACAATCTCCTTTCCCTTCCTCCCCCACAACAGACACCCTGTGAGGTGGGTGGGGCTGGAGAGGGCTCTCACAGCAGCTGCCCTTTCAAGGACAGAGGCTCAGAGCGGCCTACAATCTCCTTTACCTTCCTCCCCCACGACACACACCCTGTGAGGTGGGAGGGGCTGAGAGGGCTCTCACAGCAGCTGCCCTTTCAAGGACAGAGGCTCAGAGCGGCCTACAATCTCCTTTACCTTCCTCCCCCACAACAGACACCCTGTGAGGTGGGTGGGGCTGGAGAGGGCTCTCACAGCAGCTGCCCTTTCAAGGACAGAGGCTCAGAGCGGCTCACAATCTCCTTTACCTTCCTTCCCCACAACAGACACCCTATGAGGTGGGAGGGGCTGAGAGGGCTCTCACAGCAGCTGCCCTTTCAAGGACAGAGGCTCAGAGCGGCCTACAATCTCCTTTACCTTCCTCCCCCACAACAGACACCCTGTGAGGTGGGTGGGGCTGGAGAGGGCTCTCACAGCAGCTGCCCTTTCAAGGACAACCTCTGCCAGAGCTATAGCTGACCCAAGGCCCTTCCAGCAGGTGCAAGTGGAGGAGTGGGGAATCAAACCCGGTTCTCCCAGATAAGAGTCCGCACACTTAACCACTACACCAAACTGGCTCTCCCCAAGTAGCAGAACTGGCCTCAAAATGATGCACTGCTATTCAGTATCAGGATTCATTCCTCATCGCAATGGCAGCAAGTTGCACCTTTGGCGCCCATGAAAGATCCTTACCCAGAGAGGCCACGTTCCCGTAGTTCTCCAGCATGACTTCCCTGTACAGAGCTCTTTGTCCTGGATCCAGCAGGGCCCACTCTGCCTCCGTGAAAGAGACGGACACCTCCTCCAAGGAAAAGGGAACCTGGAAGCAAAAGAAGATTCCCTCCTCTTCAGAGATCACGCCAGGCAGAGGTTGCACACTGGAAGGGAGTCATCTGGGAAGGTACAGAATGTATGGCTTGGGATGGGTAAAGGGAACTGTCACCCGGACACCTTCTACAAACTGTAGGAGCAGAAGTTCCCCAGAGAAAGGTGGAAGGACCCAGGCTTTCCCCTAATCCTCTGTTCTCTCCTACCTGGACTGGAGGATCAGCAGCTGTTTCCACACCTCCGAAAAGACGAAGGCTCAACAGCATCTCTTCACTGCCTGTTCCTGAGATAAAGGAGGGAGGAAGGACGTTTGCTTGTTTGTTTCCTGCTTCACACACCTCCTTTCCCGGGGTTGTGAAACCTTGCCTCGTGTACAAGCGACACAGTTTTTAAACACTTTTTACTACATTCTGGAAGAGGCAGAAGAGAAGCACCGGGGACCTATGAGCCTCAGGGATTGATTATAAAGGTTGCCAATGTATTTCAGACTTCTAGGAGACCCGTGTTTGGCCTGTGGGGAGGGAAAGGGGGGTGGAAATGACATCGCAAGATACACCAGCTTTACATTCACCCCAGTTGTGACTTGGGCGCATCTGGAAGTTCAAGGGTCATAGGAATGCATTTTCGGAGTGCTGCTTGGGATCCTAACTTCACAAGCAGGTTTCCAGCCAGTTGCGACATCTTAAATGTCCCAAGCACCACCCAAAATCTCCTGGAGGTGCCCGTCCACAGCCGGCCATCCCAACGCCATCATCCTATTCCCACAGTGGCCCTCCAGATACCCCTCTCTAAGCATGGCCACAGAAGACAAATGTTCCTATTATGACTGGCCCCGAGGAACTGGTTTTTCAGAGCTCTGCTGCGCCAGGTGAGGGCTGAATAGCTCTACTGAAGTCTCTCTTCTTCGCCCCCCACCTCAACAAAAAAGTTAAGTTCCTTTTATGGAAGGAAAGTTAGATAGGAATTTTTTAATTAACGGAAGGAATTTCTCTCCAGGGATTTGTCTAACCTCCACAGGCATCGCAGCTGGTGGATGTTGTCTGCCACAAATTAACTCTTCGTTGAGTGAAGAAATATTTAATTTGACCTGAACTCTCTACCCACCACATTCACGGGCTGCCCCAACTGCACCCAGGCACAAGGAGTCCTTACCACAGGAGAGGGCATCTTGGGCACGCTCCACCGCCTGCGCCCTCTGCCCCTGCTCCAAGGAAGCTCCTTCTGCCTCAGGGATTGCAGCTTCCATCTCCAAAGGTGGTCCCCGCATCTGAAACAGCAGCCAGGGAGAGGGGTAAGAGATGGAATGGAAAAGAGACCAAGGAAGGGATCCTGCCCCACTCCCAGACCCTGCACCTTTCAATCAGCAGACCTGGTGAGTTATCTGGAGGGAGAAGAGAAATTCTCTAGCAGAAGAAGCTGCTGAAGGAAGTAATTAAATTTCCTACTTGGATGATTAACACTTGGAAAAATATCAGGCAGGGAAACATTAGGATAAGGCCTGTTATCATTGCTTTAATTGGACATACCTGGAGGGAATCCCCTCACCTGTTCTGCCTGCCTCTTCTCCTCTGCCTGACTTAGGAGGAAACCTTCAGCCAGGGCCACCGCCTGGGAACTGGTCTCCGGCCCACATTCTCCGACCCAGCCCTGTATTTCCTGGGGCAGGAGAGTCAGGAACTGCTCCAGGATCACCAGCTCCACGATCTGCTTCTTGGTGTGCCTCTCCGGCTCCAGCCAGTGGCTGCAAAGTCCATGGAGCTGGCTGCAAACCTCTCGGGGCCCATCGGCCTCACAATAGCGGAGCTGCCGGAAGTGTTGGCGATGCACATCTGAGGTCATGGTGTCCTTAGCCAGGGCCTCTGGCACAGCCCTTTCTCAGCATTCCACACCACTCCCAGCTTGGATGGGATGGGAACTTTTCCTTGCTCTCTTGCCAGTTCCATGTCCTTCCAGGTCCTGCTCTTCCATCTCCTTCCCCTTCTCTTAGGTCACCTCTGTCTGTGAAAATATGCCGTTATTCACTTGGCTGTGAAGAAAGCCTTCTTCCTGAGGGGATGGAGAAAAAGAGAAGACAGCAGAGAATGTAAATACACCACTGAACATCACAAACCAAGTATCAATAAACTAGAAGACTCCAGCGCTTTCTCTTTCCAAGGAGAACCAGCCCAGTATTTCTTGGAGCGTCTTCCCCAATGAAGAAAGCAGGACACACACCACAGAACTTTCATCCAGAGAAGAACCACAGCTTTCCATCTCAGACTGACAGAAAGGCCATTTCCCAGAGTCCAGCCTGTTTGGAAAGAAGCCTTTGAACACTTTTGGGGGGCTGCTATACGTCTCACGGGTGCCCTGCTAGAGGTGGAAGATGGGGAGGGGGGTGAGCAGCCGAAATGCTTTGGGCCAGCTAATCAGCATGAAGGATTTATCCCATCTGGGGCTCCTTTCTGAGCATCTTGGCTTCCCAAAGGTAGCTGTGTTATCACTGCCTCTGCCAAGTGAGCTGTGGAGGGATGGGGCAGGGGTGATGCGGCTGGAACAGCCCTCTTCTCTCCCTTTGAGTCCACTTTGCAAAACACTGCTGCATTTGGGTACTCGAACTCACATCCATGGGCTCCCTGGTGTGTTTACTCCAGGACTCATGATCCATCAGGGCTTCTTTCTTGGAAAAAGAGGTGCCAACACTCTCCAGAGGGAAATGAAGGAGAAACACACCCCTCATGAACTTTTAAACATTTTTTGAGAATTCCGCTTCCATGAAGAAGTTCCGGAACGCCATTCCTCCACGCTCCCCCAGGGAAAAAGCCCCTTCACAGAGATGGATACCTGGGTGCCCTTTTTTCCTCCTGGCCTTGTGTGTGATATCAGGGGGTGTGGCCACATCAGCATGCTCCGCCCCCTCTGCCTCTCCGAGGGGAATCGCCACATGCTGTGATTGGTGGGTGTTGGTGTGGTTTCCATGAGCACCGGTGGTGTTGCTAGGCTCTCTGTACCTTGGAGACAGTTTTTTAAAATGTTCCTCCCCTTGGTTGGGGGGTGGGCCTTGGACACCAGCTGGCAGAACTGGCCCCACACTGGGCCCACATCAGGGTCTTAGGATGGGGCTGCAGCCAATTCCAGTACAGGCCGGACTTCCCTTTCCCTATGCCCCATGACTCCAACAACCGGGGAGCTGATGCTCTTTTGAACACACCCCACCCCACCCCGTCTTGGATCTGTAATAGAAAGGGCCAGCAACCATGTTTACATCATAGGAGGAAGGGGGTCATATGGAGTGGGGCCACACACACGTGTGTGTGTATGTGTGTGTGTGTATATATATATATACACACACACACACACATTGGCCACTGTGTGACACAGAGTGTTGGACTGGATGGGCCATTGGCCTGATGCAACAGGGCTTCTCTTATGTTCTCATGTGACACAGAGTGTTGGACTGGAGGGGCCACTGGCCTGATGCAACAGGGCTTCTCTTATGTTCTCATGTGACACAGAGTGTTGGACTGGAGGGGCCATTGGCCTGATGCAACAGGGCTTCTCTTATGTTCTCATGTGACACAGAGTGTTGGACTGGAGGGGCCACTGGCCTGATGCAACAGGGCTTCTCTTATGTTCTCATGTGACACAGAGTGTTGGACTGGAGGGGCCATTGGCCTGATGCAACAGGGCTTCTCTTATGTTCTCATGTGACACAGAGTGTTGGACTGGAGGGGCCATTGGCCTGATGCAACAGGGCTTCTCTTATGTTCTCATGTGACACAGAGTGTTGGACTGGAGGGGCCACTGGCCTGATCCAACATGGCTTTTCTTATGTTCTTATGTGACACAGAGTGTTGGACTGGAGGGGCCACTGGCCTGATCCAACAGGGCTTCTCTTATGTGACACAGAGTGTCTAGCCTCTGCTTAAAAACCTAGAATCAGAGTTGGAAGGGATCTCTAGGGTCATCTAGCCCAACCCCCTGCACAATGCAGGAAACTCACAACACCTCCCCCTAAATTCACAGGATCTCCATTGCTGTCAGGTGGCCATCTAGTCTCGGTTTAAAAACCTAGAATCATAGAGTTGGAAGGGACCTCTAGGGTCATCTAGTCCAACCCCCTGCACAATGCAGGACACTCACAAACACCTTCCCCCTAAATTCACAGGATCTCCATTGCTGTCAGATGGCCATCTAGCCCCTGTTTGAAAACCTCCAAGGAAGGAGAGCCCACCACCTCCCAAGAAGGAAGCCTGTTCCTCTGTGGAACCGCTCTAACGGTCAGGAATCCTAGAGTTGGAAGGGACCTCCAGGGTCATCTAGTCCAACCCCCTGCACAGTGCAGGACACTCACAAACCCCTCCCCCGAAATTCACAGGATCTCCATCGCTGTCAGAGGGCCATCCAGCCCGTTTGAAAACCTCCAAGGAAGGAGAGCCCACCACCTCCCAAGAAGGAAGCCTGTTCCTCTGTGGAACCGCTCTAACGGTCAGGAATCCTAGAGTTGGAAGGGAGCTCCAGGGTCATCTAGTCCAACCCCCTGCACAATGCAGGAAACTCACAAACACCTCCCCCGAAATTCACAGGATCTCCATTGCTGTCAGAGGGCCATCCAGCCTCTGTTGAAAAACCTCCAAGGAAGGAGTCAGCATGAGCGAGCTCACGGATTTTTTCCCTCCAGCTCACACATTTTTGTCTTAGCTCAGGAAAAATGGCCCCAGAGCACAATCACTTATGCAGGGGCTCACAAAGTAGAATTTTTGCTCACAAGACTCTGAAGCTTAGAGGGAACATTGCTAGTAGGGATATCGATGCGCCTTGAGACCTCCCCACCCAACCTCTAAAGCCGCCCTTTCCTTTCTGCTGAACTCTGCTGTCTGTAACTGTTGTCGGAGGCCTCCCTGGAGGTTGGCAACCCTGTCCCAATCGGGGTACGTATCCCGCAGCAGCCCAGCCCTCATCCTTCCCCTGGACGTCCCCTACCTTGCCCAGCCCCCCCGGGGCACCCCCAGCGGTGCCCAAAAGCTGCAAGGAAGCACCAGCAAAGGGGCGAAGAGAACCCAAATCCCACCCCCAAGAAATCTAGGCTGGGCTTCCCTGGGTCTTCCCAGCCCAGGAGGTGGGATGCAAACTCTCCTCCACTCGTGGGACACCCCCCCTCCCGGGCCTCCAGCTCAGACCCTGCAAGAAGCGCCCCAAGGGTGCAAGGAAGCGCCAGCAAAAGTGGGAGGGGCAAACCCAAATCCCCCTCCCAATGAAAACTAGGCTGGGCTTTCTGGGCCCTCCCAGCCAAGGAGGTGGAATGCAAACTCTCCTCCATCCTGGGAACCTCCGTCTCCAGCGCAGGCCCTGCAAGAAGCGCGCCCCCAGCGGTGCCCAAATGCTGCAAAGAAGCTGCAGCAAAAGGGGAAGGGGAGGGGCAAACCCAAATCCCCCACCCAAAGGAAACTAGGCTGGGCTTCCCTGGGCCCTCCAAGCAAAGGAGGAATGCAAACTCCCCCCCTCCTCCTCCCTCCATGGAGAGTCCCCCCCCCCCCCCTTACTCAGAGCTCCAGAAATCCCGCACAGGGAGCAAAGCCACACAGAGCTGGTAGGCGGTGGCCCAGAATGCAACACGGTACAGATTTCAGAACCAACGACAGTGAAGCGAAATTCTCTGGTAGGCAGCGGTTTAGAATGCAAAACGGTACAATGATAGAATAGTCAGATTAACAATTAGTTAATACTCAGAAGTACGGTACTTTTCTCCCTTTCTCACAATACAAGAACTCGTGGGCATTCGATGAAATTGCTGAGCAGTCGGGTTAGAGTGGATAAAAGGAAGGAGTCAGCATGAGAGAGCTCACGGATTTTTCGCCTCCAGCTCACACATTTTTGTCTTAGCTCAGGAAAAATGTCCCCAGAGCACAATCACTTATGCAGGGGCTCACAAAGTTGAATTTTCGCTCAACTTCAAGAGGGGTTTAGATAAAAATATGGAGCAGAGGTCGTGAGCAGAGGGCTCTGACTGCAGTACTGCAGCTTTACCACTCTGTGCCACGGGGCTCTTATTTCTCCTGCTACAGACAGACTAACAGGGCAACCCATCTATGCCCAAAATTCCCTCAGCCTCCAATTTGCCACTGGAGTCGATTTCAGCAGGATGAGCTCTGAAAGGCCTTCTCTGGGAACGCTCCCACGAGGGCTCTCTGGACATCGAAGAATAACACAGAAGGTGGACCGAAAAGGGAAGCCTCAGAGTCATGCGGGAAGTCAGACCTTCCTCCAGAGTTGTCAAAGCTCAACTATTCCCCCACCCCACCCACAGTCTTCTCAGGGCCCTTCTGAAGACCTCCTCCCTCTACTGGGGTTGCCACCTCCAGGTACAGAAAATCCTGAAGCTTTGGGGGGTGGAGCTTTGGGAAGGATGGGGTTTGGGAACGGTTGGCACTAGTAGGCAGTGTTCCCTCTAAGCTGAGTTAGAATCATAGAATCCTAGAGTTGGAAGGGACCTCCAGGGTCATCTAGTCCAACCCCCTGCACAATACAGGAAACTCACAAACACCTCCTCCTAAATTCACAGGATCCTCATTGCTGTCAGATGGCCATCTAGCCTCTGCTTAAAAACCTAGAATCATAGAGTTGGAAGGGACCTCTAGGGTCATCTAGCCAAACCCCCTGCACAATGCAGGAAACTCACAAACACCTCCCCCTAAATTCACAGGATCTTCATTGCTGTCAGGTGGCCATCTAGCCTGTGCTTAAAAACCTAGAATCATAGAGTTGGAAGGGACCTCTAGGGTCATCTAGTCCAACCCCCTGCACAATGCAGGAAACTCACAACACCTCCCCCTAAATTCACAGGATCTCCATTGCTGTCAGATGGCCATCTAGCCCCTGTTTAAAAACCTCCAAGGAAGGAGAGCCCACCACCTCCCAAGAAGGAAGCCTGTTCCTCTGTGGAACCGCTCTAACGGTCAGGAATCCTAGAGTTGGAAGGGAGCTCCAGGGTCAACTAGTCCAACCCCCTGCACAATGCAGGAAACTCACAAACACCTCCCCCGAAATTCACAGGATCTCCATTGCTGTCAGGTGGCCATCCAGCCTCTGTTGAAAAACCTCCAAGGAAGGAGTCAGCATGAGCGAGCTCACGGATTTTTCGCCTCCAGCTCACACATTTTTGTCTTAGCTCAGGAAAAATGGCCCCAGAGCACAATCACTTATGCAGGGGCTCACAAAGTAGAATTTTTGCTCACAAGACTCTGAAGCTTAGAGGGAACATTGCTAGTAGGGATATCCATGCACCTTGAGTCTCCTCCCCCACCCACCCAACCTCTAAAGCCGCCCTTTCCTTTCTGCTGAACTCTGCTGTCTGTAACTGTTGTCGGAGGCCTCCCTGGAGGTTGGCAACCCTGTCCCAATCGGGGCACGCATCCCGCAGCAGCCCACCCCCCCATCCTTCCCCTGGACGCCCCCTACCTTTCCCAGCCCCCCGGGGCACCCCCAGCGGTGCCCAAAAGCTGCAAGGAAGCACCAGCAAAGGGGCGAAGAGAACCCAAATCCCACCCCCAAGAAATCTAGGCTGGGCTTCCCTGGGTCTTCCCAGCCCAGGAGGTGGAATGCAAACTCTCCTCTCTCCTCCACTCGTGGGAACCCCCCCCCCTCCCTTACCGCAGCCCCCCCCCTTCCCGGGTCTCCAGCCCAGGCCCTGCAAAAAGCGCACCTCCAGCGGTGCCCAAAGGGTGCAAGGAAGCGCCAGCAAAAGTGGGAGGGGCAAACCCAAATCCCCCACCCAAAGGAAACTAGGCTGGGCTTTCTGGGCCCTCCAAGCCAAGGAGGGGGAATGCAAAGTCTCCTCTCTCCTCCATCCGTGGGAACCTCCGTCTCCAGCCCAGGCCAAATGCTGCAAAGAAGCTGCAGCAAAAGTGGGAGGGGAGGGGCAAACCCAAATCCCCCACCCAAAGGAAACTAGGCTGGGCTTCCCTGGGCCTTCTAAGCAAAGAAGGAGGAATGCAAACTCCCCCCCCACCTCCTCCCTCCATGGAGAGTCCCCCCCGCCCTTACTCAGAGCTCCGAGAAATCCCGCACAGTGAGCAGAGCCATACAGAGCTGGTAGGCGGTGGTGGCCCAGAATGCAACAGGGTACAGATTTCAGAAGCAAGGACAGCGAAGCGAAATTCTCTGCTAGGCAGCGGTTTAGAATGCAAAACGGTACAATGACAGGATAGTCAGATTAACGAATTGAGCAAACCTCGGATCTGAGCAGCAGGAGCACGCGAAAGCAACAAAACAGCAGCATGCACTAAAATTAACCAATTGAGCAAACCTTGGATCTGAGCAGCATGAGGCTTCGCTCCCTGTGCTGGATTCCTCGTCTGGTGAAGCGTGCTTAAGAGCGCAAGACAGCTGACGTTCTCAATAAAAATGGGTTGGTCTTCAAGGTGCCGCTTGGCTCCTGCTTTGTTCAGCTGCTCCAGACCAACGCGGCGGCCCGCTTGCATCAGAGCTCCGAAGGGGCCAGCAATGGTGCGCTCCAAGGAGCAGAGCCCCGCCGTAGATTTGGGCGCAGTGGTGGGGTTGGGGGGAGATACGTGTACGGAAGAGCAATGCCATTCGTTGCGCTCCCCGACACGTGATCGATGGGGGCGAGACTTCCGTCGAAGGGGGGGCTCATTTTGGGGGGTAGAGGACGCAATAGAAGCCCGCAGCCTCCTGGAGGGGAAGAGAGGGGGGGGAGGTTCATGGAATGCTGTGGCTCTAGAATAGAACAAAGCAGTAGACAAGTGCGCCTTTAAGACCAACCTAGTTTTATTCAGAACAAAGTAGGAGTCGATTGCACCTTTAAGACCAACCTGGTTTTATTCAAAACAAAATAGGAGTCGATTGCACCTTTAAGACCAACCTACTTTTATTCAGAATAAAGTAGGAGTCGATTGCACCTTTAAGACCAACCTAGTTTTATTCAGAACAAAGTAGGAGTGGATTGCACCCTTAAGACCAACCTGGTTTTATTCAAAACAAAATAGGAGTCGATTGCACCTTTAAGACCAACCTGGTTTTATTCAAAACAAAATAGGAGTCGATTGCACCTTTAAGACCAACCTGGTTTTATTTAGAACAAAGTAGGAGTCGATTGCACCTTTAAGACCAACCTGGTTTTATTCAAAACAAAATAGGAGTCGATCGCACCTTTAAGACCAACCTAGTTTTATTCAGAGAAAGTAGGAGTCGATTGCACCTTTAAGACCAACCTGGTTTTATTCAAAACAAAATAGGAGTCGATTGCACCTTTAAGACCAACCTAGTTTTATTCAGAACAAAGTAGGAGTGGATTGCACCTTTAAGACCAACCTGGTTTTATTCAAAACAAAATAGGAGTCGATTGCACCTTTAAGACCAACCTGGTTTTATTCAAAACAAAATAGGAGTCAATTGCACCTTTAAGACCAACCTAGTTTTATTTAGAACAAAGTAGGAGTCGATTGCACCTTTAAGACCAACCTGGTTTTATTCAAAACAAAATAGGAGTCGATTGCACCTTTAAGACCAACCTAGTTTTATTCAGAATAAAGTAGGAGTCGATTGCACCTTTAAGACCAACCTAGTTTTATTCAGAACAAAGTAGGAGTGGATTGCACCCTTAAGACCAACCTGGTTTTATTCAAAACAAAATAGGAGTCGATTGCACCTTTAAGACCAACCTAGTTTTATTTAGAACAAAGTAGGAGTCGATTGCACCTTTAAGACCAACCTGGTTTTATTCAAAACAAAATAGGAGTCGATTGCACCTTTAAGACCAACTTAGTTTTATTCAGAACAAAATAGGAGTCGATTGCACCTTTAAGACCAACCAGGTTTTATTCAAAACAAAGTAGGAGTCGATTGCACCTTTAAGACCAACTTAGTTTTATTCAGAACAAAGTAGGAGTCGATTGCACCTTTAAGACCAACTTAGTTTTATTCAGAACAAAGTAGGAGTGGATTTCACCTTTAAGACCAACCTAGTTTTATTCAGAACAAAGTAGAAGTAGATTGCACCTTTAAGAACAACCTAGTTTTATTCAGAACAAAGTAGGAGTGGATTTCACCTTTAAGACCAACCTAGTTTTATTCAGAACAAAGTAGAAGTAGATTGCACCTTTAAGACCAACCTAGTTTTATTCAGAACAAAGTAGGAGTGGATTGCACCTTTAAGACCAACCTAGTTTTATTCAGAACAAAGTAGAAGTAGATTGCAGCTTTAAGACCAACCTAGTTTTATTCAGAACAAAGTAGGAGTGGATTGCACCTTTAAGACCAACCTAGTTTTATTCAGAACAAAATAAGAGTTGATTGCACCTTTAAGACCAACTTAGTTTTAACTTAATTTTACTGACCCATGCTGGCTGGGGCTGATGGGAGTTGTAGGCAAAAAACATCTGGAGAGCTACCGTTGGCCATGCTGGCTGGGGCTGATGGGAGTTGTAGGCAAAAAAACTTCTGGAGAGCCACTGTTCCCCACCCCGCATGGATGTGAACTGTCATTCCAGGGGACCTCCTGGAAGATCTGAACTGTGATTCTGGGGGATCCCCAGGTCTCACCTGGAGGCTGGCATCCCTAAAGAATAAAGGGCCAAGGAACTTCGGTAGCCATGACAAGACTGAAGAGTCCAAAACTAATCTGCTCCACCTTCAGGGCTCAGTTTGTAGCGGGAGATCCTTTGCATATTAGGCCACACACCCCTGATGTAGCCAATCCCGCAAGAGCTTACAGGGCTCTTCTTATAGAGCCTACTATAAGCTCTCGGATGATTGGCTACATCAGGGGTGTGTGGCCTAATATGCAAAGGAGCTCCTGCTAGAATTCCATGTGGTCCATGGGGTTGCAAAGAGTCGGACTTGACGGTACAACTGAAAAACAAAATCCAATTTAAGAATCAAGTAGAAAACTGGTAAATATAAAATAAAACACTTGATAAAGTAAATAAACAGTGGCGTGCTCACCATCATTGACTCTCCCTAGTGTTGCCAGCCTCCAGGTGGGGCCTGGAGATCTCCCGCTTTGACAACTGACCTCCAGCTGGCAGAGACCAGCTCCCCTGGAGAAAATGGCTGTTTGGAAGGGTGGACCCTGCTGAGGCCCCTCCCCTCCCTCCCTCCCCAAACCACACCCATCCCAGCCTCCACCCCCAAAGCCTCCAGGTATTTTCCAACACACACCTGCAGCCTTACTCCCCCCCCACCCCTGCACCAGGCTACCACTAGACTGAAGGAGTATTTTTTGCTCTTCACCAGGAACTTCCTGCTCCCCGGCTCCTGAAGAGGGAAGAAACCTTCTTCTTTCCAACCCCGCCCCCCTTCTTCTGCCACCTGCAGCGGAGGGTGGCAGGGAACTACATTTCCCAGAAGGCCTTGCAAGCACCAGTGAAGTCCACCCCGCCTTCTCCAGGGGGTCCAGGCGGGAAGGGTCTGGGGAGCGTGGACTTCTGTAGCTCCTCTCTCCTTCCACCTTAACCCAGGCTGGAAAGAGACTGTGGCTGCCGCATCTCTGCAGCAGCAGCAGCCGCAGGACAGGCGAGTGCACAACAGTGCCTCTCCAGATGTTTTTGCCTACAACTCCCATCAGTCCCAGCCAGCATGGACAACGGCTAGGGCTGATGGGAGTTGTAGGCAAAAAAACATCTGGAGAGCTACCGTTGGCCACCCCTGCAGGGGCAGGCAGAGGAAGAGGGGTGGAAAGGCTTCCCTGGGCTCACTTTGTTCTGCAAACATGAAGAGCGGCCGGTCTGATCTGGGCTGGGTTCGGTCCTCTCTGTGTTCTTGCCCCCCCCCACCGCTGGCTGCTCTCTCAGGGGGGGGTTATAGATATATTAATTTAAGAAAGAGACTGTTAAAGCCATCAAGCAACTGAAAAGTGGCAAGGCAGCAGGAGTTGATGGAATTCCACCAGAGATCTGGAAGCATGGGGGCACAGTACTACATAGCTCACTTCACAAAGTACTTGTCACCTGCTGGGAACAAGGCAAATTACCACAGGACTTTCGCGATGCAATCATCATCACCCTATACAAGAACAAAGGGGAAAAGTCAGACTGCTCCAATTACCGGGGGATAACCGTGCTCTCCATCGCAGGCAAAATCCTTGCCAGAATACTCCTGAACAGACTGGTGCCCACCATTGCAGAAGAACTCCTCCCAGAGAGCCAGTGCGGCTTCAGAGCTAACAGGAGCACCACCGACATGGTATTTGTTCTCAGGCAGCTCCAAGAGAAATGCAGGGAACAGAACAAGGCTCTGTATGTGACTTTTGTCAACCTTACCAAAGCTTTCGATACCGTTAGCAGGAAAGGCCTGTGGCAAATCTTGGAACGTTTAGGATGTCCCCCAAGGTTCCTCAGCATGATCATCCAGCTACATGAAGACCAGCGAGGCCAAGTCAGACACTGCAACGACCTCTCGGAGCCCTTCCCAATAGGCACAGGTGTAAAGCAAGGCTGCGTTCTCGCGCCAACTCTCTTTACGATCTTCTTTAGCATGATGCTTCAAAGAGCCACAGTAGATCTAGATGATGACGATGGTGTCTACATCCGCTATCGCACCGATGGCAGCCTGTTCAACCTGAGGCGACTAAAGGCCCACTCCAAGACAATGGAAAAACTCATCTGAGAGCTACTGTTTGCTGATGATGCTGCACTCGTCTCCCACTCAGTATCAGCTCTGCAGCATATGACATCCTGCTTTGCAGAGGCTGCCAAGCTATTCGGCCTGGAAGTTAGTCTGAAGAAGACAGAAGTTCTCCACCAGCCTGCACCCCAGGAAGATTATCACCCTCCCTGCATCACTGTGGGTGAATCAGTTCTGAAGACAGTCCAGCAGTTCAGCTACCTGGGGTGCATCATCTCCTCAGATGCCAAGATCGACAAGGAGATTGACAACAGGCTGGCAAAGGCAAACCGTGCATTTGGCCGACTGCACAAAAGAGTGTGGAGCAGCAAGCATCTGAAAAAAGGCACAAAGATCAATGTTTACAAAGCGGTTGTGATGACAACCCTCATCTACGGCTCCGAATCGTGGGTTTTATACCGTCATCACCTGCGACTCCTCGAGCGCTTTCATCAGCGCTGCCTTCGCACCATCCTCAACATCCACTGGAGTGACTTTGTGACCAACACTGAAGTCCTCAAGCGGGCAGAGGTTACCAGCATCGAGGCACTGCTGTTGAAGACGCAGCTGCGCTGGGCAGGGCATATTTCTAGGATGGAAAACCACCGCCTTCCCAAGATTGCCCTGTATGGCGAACTCTCCAGGGCCATCAAAATAGAGGGGCACCAAAGAAGAGGTACAAGGACTCCTTGAAGAAATCCCTTGGCACCTGTCGCATCAACCATCACCAGTGGTCTGACCTAGCCTCAGATCGCAAAGCATGGAGACACACCATCCACCAGGCTGTCTCTTCCTTTGAGAACGCACGCATAGCTGGTCTTGAGGACAAAAGGAGATTGAGGAAGAATCGCACTGCTACAGCACCAACCCTAAATCAGACTTTTCCCTGCAGCCACTGTGGCCGGACCTGCCTGTCCCACATTGGTCTTGTCAGCCACCAGCGAGCCTGCAGCAGACGTGGACTATTGCACCCTTCTTAAATCTTCGTTCGCGAAGCCAAGCCGAGAGAATTTAAGAACATAAGAGAAGCCATGTTGGATCAGGCCAATGGCCCATCCAGTCCAACACTCTGTGTCACAAAAGAACATAAGAGAAGCCCTGTTGGATCAGGCCAATGGCCCGTCCAGTCCAACACTCTGAGTCACATAACAACATAAGAGAAGCCATGTTGGATCAGGCCAGTGGCCCATCAAGTCCAACACTCTGTGTCACATAAGAGAAGCCATGTTGGATCAGGCCAATGGCCCATCCAGTCCAACACTCTGAGTCACATAACAACATAAGAGAAGCCATGTTGGATCAGGCCAGTGGCCCATCAAGTCCAACACTCTGTGTCACATAAGAGAAGCCATGTTGGATCAGGCCATTGGCCCATTCAGTCCAACTCTGTGTCACATAAGAACATAAGAGAAGCCATGTTGGATCAGGTCAATGGCCCATCCAGTCTGTGTCACAGAATGGCCAAAAAAAACCAAGTGCCATCAGGAGGTCCACCAGTGGGGCCAGAAGCTCCCGGACTGTGCCCCCCCAAGAAAAAATAAAACATTAAAATTAATTAGTGATTAATAAGCAATGACAAAAATACCAAAGTAAGATGAGAATAAAGTTCAATTACAGTCAGAAGACGACATTGGATTTATATTCCGCCCTCCACTCAAGAGTCTTAGAGTGGCTCACAATCTTCTTTACCTTCCTCCTCCAACAACATATGAACATCTGAAGCTGTCTTATACTGAATCAGGCCCTTGGTCCATCAAAGTCAGTATTGTCTACTCAGACCGGCAGCAGCTCTTCAGGGTCTCAAACTGAGGTTTTTTCACGCCTATTTGCCTGGACCCTTTTTAGTTGGAGATGCCAGAGATTGAACCTGGGACCTTCTGCTTATATCCCATCCTTCACTTTGAATTTCAGAGTGTCAGAACGGTTTACAATCTCCTTTATCTTCCTCCCCCACAACAGACAACCTGTGAGGTGGGTGGGGCTGGAGAGGGCTCTCACAGCAGCTGCCCTTTCAAGGACAACCTCTGCCAGAGCTATGGCTGACCCAAGGCCATTCCAGCAGCTGCCAGTGGAGGAGTGGGGAATCAAACCCAGTTCTCCCAGATAAGAGAGCTCTGGCTAACCCAAGGCCATTCCAGCAGATGCAAGTGGAGGAGTGGGAAATCAAACCTGGTTCTCCCAGATAAGAGAGCTATGGCTGACCCAAGGCCATTCCAGCAGATGCAAGTGGAGGAGTGGGAAATCAGACCTGGTTCTCCCAGATAAGAGAGCTATGGCTGACCCAAGGCCATTCCAGCAGCTGCCAGTGGAGGAGTGGGGAATCAAACCCAGTTCTCCCAGATAAGAGAGCTCTGGCTAACCCAAGGCCATTCCAGCAGATGCAAGTGGAGGAGTGGGAAATCAAACCTGGTTCTCCCAGATAAGAGAGCTATGGCTGACCCAAGGCCATTCCAGCAGATGCAAGTGGAGGAGTGGGAAATCAGACCCGGTTCTCCCAGATAAGAGAGCTATGGCTGACCCAAGGCTATTCCAGCAGCTGCAAGCGGAGGAGTTGGGAATCAGACCCGGTTTTCCCAGATAAGAGAGCTCTGGCTGACCCAAGGCCATTCAAGCAGCTGCAAGTGGAGGAGTTGGGAATCAGACCCGGTTTTCCCAGATAAGAGAGCTCTGGCTGACCCAAGGCCATTCAAGCAGCTGCAAGTGGAGGAGTTGGGAATCAGACCCGGTTTTCCCAGATAAGAGAGCTCTGGCTGACCCAAGGCCATTCCAGCAGGTGCAAGTGGAGGAGTGGGGAATCCAACCCGGTTCTCCCAGATAAGAGAGCTCTGGCTGACCCAAGGCCATTCCAGCAGCTGCAAGTGGAGGAGTGGGGAATCCAACCCGGTTCTCCCAGATAAGAGAGCTCTGGCTGACCCAAGGCCATTCCAGCAGCTGCAAGTGGAGGAGTGGGGAATCCAACCCGGTTCTCCCAGATAAGAGAGCTCTGGCTGACCCAAGACCATTCCAGCAGGTGCAAGTGGAGGAGTGGGGAATCAAACCCGGTTCTCCCAGATAAGAGTCTGCACACTTAACCCCTACACCAAACTGGCTCTCTAACTAGATTAAACCACTGTCACAGACTTGTTTCTTACACCATCTCCCTGCTGTGGTTGTCAGTGTCCAGGCAGGTGCTCTCCAGACTACAGAGATCAGTTTGAGGGCTAAAAGTGGGTGCTTTGGCAATCCCATTCTGTGCCAGTGTCAGGTATATATTTGCCCTACACCAACAGGGCACCGGTGTGGCTTTGGGTGGGCATATCTCCTGCCACACTTAGTAGCCACCCAGATTGCTCAAGGGCTGGGCTTAGGCTGGTTCCCAAAACAGGCTGGACTTTGGAAAAGGGTTCTTCTGTCATGGTGAGTTGCCCCCCTCCCCCACCATGGGGGTGCTCAGACTGAGTTCTCGCTTAACACTTCAGGCCTTTTGAAGAGATGCCTGTGGTGATAAAGAGGTCACCAGTCCCTCTCATCCTTTGGGGGTTCTGGTTTGCTTTAGCGCAGCATTTCCCATTTGCAGGGTCGTGACCCGGTATCGGGCCATGGAAGCCTCACTACCGGGTCACAAGAAAAGCCAAAGCTAACCCTGCCCCCAGCAAAGCTAGCCCCATCCCATCTCTGTGTTGTGCAGGGAGGAGTTGGGCTGCCTCTCCTTCCTTCTCCCCCGCTCCCAGTGTTTGAGAGAAAAGCTAGCATCCACTGGCACTTTAGACCCATGAAGTGTTCTTCAAGGTATGAGCTTTCCTGTGCCTTGCAGTGTGTTCTTTTGGGGACATTTCCCCAGGAGGCCTGGGCAGCAAAGAAGGGTGTTTGTGTTTTTTTCAGCCGAGAGGGGCGGGGAGTGGGCATTCCAGTAGCTATTTTTTTTTTAACCAAATGACCCCTAGGCAGAATTTTTGCTAGCTGGGGTCATCTGATGGTGAGGAAGACTCCTTCCTTCCTTCCTTTTTTTCTTTCTCTGCAAGTGATGCTCTGTCTGTATTCTTGGTGCTGGGAGGGGGGGAAGCAACAGTGGGAGGGCTTCTAGTGCCCTGGCCCTACTGGTGGACATTCTGGTGCTTTTGGGGCATTGTATGAGGGGATTTTGGACTGGATAGTCCACTGGCCTGATCCAACACGGCTCCTCTTATGTTTATGTTCTTTCTTTCCATGTCTTTCTTTTTTCTTTCCTTCCATTTCCTTCCCTTTCTTTCTTTCCTTCCATTTTTACTGGATGACACTTTTCTGTTCATCGTACTGTTGTTGAAGACAAAGGAGCTCTGCCAATGAAAAGTTGGCACTCCCAGTTGTAGCCAGGTGGCCTTTTATGAGATTTCTGTGTGAGTGAGTGAGTGTAAGAGGTGTGGGGCAGAAAGAATTATTGGAGATTACTGCGGTATATCTCAGCAGCATTGGAAGGGATGGTACTATGAACGTGGTACCATTTTACTCCTCCTGTAGATATTAAAAAGGATGGAAGTAGTTCACTGCCTAAGTATCTGCACAACAGGTTGCTTTTAAAGGCATGGGAAACACAGCCAGTAAAAAGCTGCAAGCCCCTCATAAATATCCTTTTTGGGATAACTGCAGAAAAGCTTGTATGAACTTCATATAACTTGAAATTAATTGCTGTACAATTCTCTACCTTTCACAGCAATTTCCGTGTGTTTCAACCAAAGAAAAGTATGAAAAATGGCTGTCGAAAGATTTTCTTGAAACCAAGCAAGTTTGATTATAGCTTGAGGCAGGGTTCCAGTAGTAGCAGCTGAAGGAAGGGCCTACCAAATGTGTCAGCATATTTTGAGGTAGAGCAGCTTCCAGGGCCCAGTGTGGGTGGTACACAGCGCTGGCATTCCTGATGGCAATGGCAACAGCACTCCCAGCTGCATACACTGGCCAGTGCTGTTGAGGAAGGGGTATGTAGGTGGTGCAGGCAACTGAACATGGACATTAGGAACATGAACATTGCTTGCAAGCTGAAGAAGAATACTCAGATAGGTGCATGCAGATGTGGGGGTGAGAAGAGAGGACCGCCCACTTTCCACCTCCATTTTGGCTCAGCGTGAGTTCCAGAGAGATTTTTCTGAAAATGAATTTACTTCTGAAGAAAAGGCAGGTTTGGGGGAGTGCCCTGGAAGTGACATCATAGGGAAAGGTGGAATTTTGGTTCAGTGTGCCCCGGAAGTGACATCATTTGGTCCTTGACACCTCAGGAAATGACATAATTCCTGTCTCCCGGCTCCAACCCCAAAGTCTCCTGGCTCCACCCCCAAATTTTAGTGGGCCACGAAGGAGAAGTGTAAAAATAACCGGGCCACGAAAAACATAAGTTTGGGAAACCTCGGTATAGTCCATAGGTCGATGTTCCCGGTGTTGTGAAAGCTGTAGACGGATCCCAAAATTGGGGGATATCCCAGCAGAAGTCGTTACAAACAGCAATCATCTTTACAAATTCTGATCTTTGTTTACAGGTAAACCCCCATTTCCTACAATAGTATCTTCTTCAGATGAACTTTCTGTTTAGTCCCCATGTGCCAATTTCACTTTTGCAAGAAGCCACGTATAAATAAAAAACAGAATAACATTCAACACTTATTTAAGAAGAAGATGGTACTGGATTTATATCCAGCCCTATACTCTGAATCTCAGAGCGGTCACAATCTCCTATATCTTCTCCCCCCACAACAGACACCCTGTGAGGTGGGTGGGGCTGAGAGCTCTCCCAGAAGCTGACCTTTCAGGAACAAGTCTGCGAGAGCTATGGCTGACCCAAGGCCATTCCAGCAGCTGCAAGTGGAAGAGTGGGGAATCAAACCTGGTTCTCCCAGATAAGAGTCTGCGCACTTAACCACTACACCAAACTGGCTCTCAGTTTAAGCTGCACGCATTCAGTTATTTCACTTGCCAGTGCAAGGGTGGTTTATTTAACTTACCAATAAGAAGACATATTTTAAAAGAGGAGGGTTTTGCTCCACTTGTTCTTTGAGACCCAAGATCTTACAAATGTTATAGCGGGCAAACCTCTTGCCATTACTACTGACCCATTGATTGAATGCAGTTGTACAATGATTGCCGTTTTTAAAGGCAAATACATTCCCATCCCAAATTTACATCCTTACAAGAAGCAAAAAAGAGATCTGTATTCATCCAACACATGCATGTAACAGATGCAGTCTACCATGGTATTCGCTATAGTTTTGTAGTCTAGTCTAGAAGTAAGCCAGAATTAAGCTGGGATATTTGCACGAAAGGAGCCCCATGGCGCAGTGGTAAAACTGCAGTACTGCATTCTGAGCTCTCTGCTCACGACCTGAGTTCGATCCCGGCGGAAGCTGGCTTCAGGTAGCCTTCCATCCTTCCAAGGACGGTAAAATGAGTACCCAGCTTGCTGGGGGGGGGGGGGGAGGAAGTGTAGAGGACCGGGGAAGGCAATGGCAAACCATCCCATAAAAAGTCTGCCGTGAAAATGTTGTGATGCGACGTCACCCCAGAGTCGGAAATGACTGGTGCTTGCACAGGGGGCTACCTTTACCTTTTTATTTGCACGAAAGCCAAGATGTAGCCAGGCCAAAACAAAACGGACGCTGGTAAGACAAGGCTGGAAATGCTATTTTGGGGAGGTGACTCCAGCGGCAACTGTTAGCTGATAGTTCTCCACCCACCAAAAACAAAGAGATATTTTAATCGCCATAATGAAGTCCACAGGAATGAAAACTCCCACCTTGAAATGTTTCCGCCCACACCAAAAAAATCCATTCATCAACGCATGCAAATGATCCCACTCATCAACGCGCGCAAAAAGTCTTTGCTACTTCTTGAGAATGCTATTCAGCCATTCGTAAACACTTCGAGCTATATGGCTGAGGACCTGCCTACCTTAGGAACAGTCTCTCCCCACGTGTTCTCCAGAGGATGCTTCGATCTGGAACGCAAAATCTTGTATCAATCCCCGGGCCAACGGGGGCAAGATTGAAAACCACAAGAGTACTTGTTGGGGGGAAAGTGTAGCGCAGGGGTGGCCAACGGTAGCACTCCAGATGTTTTTTTTGCCTACAACTCCCATCAGCCCCAGCCATTGGCCATGCTGGCTGGGGCTGATGGGAGTTGTAGGCAAGAAACATCTGGAGAGCCACCATTGGCCACCCCTGACCTAGAGCTTTTTCAATCGCCGCCCCCTATTGGTGGAACCAAATGCCAGAGGTCAGAGTCTTGAGGACCACACCCAGTTCCGTAAGGCTTGCAAGACCACACTATTCCGGCTAGGCTTTAATTAAACTGCAGATACAGCGATACTGAGAACACCTGAGAGTTCAAAATACCATCAAAAATTATCTGATATTAGCACCGAATCGTTTTGATTGTTTTAAACTGCTTCAATTGTTGGCATTGTTTGATTGAAGTTTATAGTAGTCTGTTGTTTCTATTGTTCTGAGCTACCCCGAGCTTGCTTCGGTCAGGAGGGTGGGATATAAATCCAATAAACCTAAGCCTAATCTTGCCATTATAGGGTGAATGTTGAAAAGTATCTCAAAATGCTGTAAACGTGCTGTACCACGACCCCAAGATCTCTCTCTTGGTCAGTCTCTGCCAGTTCACACCCCATCAACTTGTATTTGTAGCTGGGATTCTTGGCCCCAATGAGCATTACTTTGCACTTGGCCACACTGAACCTCATCTGCCACGTTGACGCCCACTCACCCAGCCTCAACAGATCCCTTTGGAGTTCCTCACAATCCTCTCTGGTTCTCACCACCCTGAACAATTTAGTGTCATCCGCAAACTTGGCCACTTCACTGCTCACTCCCAACTCTAAATCATTTATGAACAAGTTAAAGAGCATGGGACCCAGTACCGAGCCCTGCGGCACCCCACTGCTTACCGTCCTCCACTGCGAAGACTGCCCATTTATACTCACTCTCTGCTTCCTATTACTCAGCCAGTTTTTGATCCACAAGAGGACCTGTCCTTTTACTCCATGACTCTCAAGCTTTCTAAGGAGCCTTTGATGAGGAACTTTATCAAAAGCTTTCTGGAAGTCAAGGTAAACAACATCTATCGGGTCTCCTTTGTCCACATGTTTGTTCACCCCCTCAAAGTAATGTGACAGGTTAGTGAGGCAAGATCTTCCCTTGCAGAACCCATGCTGAGTCTTCCTCAATAACCCGTGTTCATCAATGTGCCTACTCATTCTGTCCTTGATAATGGTTTCTACCAACTTTCCCTGTATTGAAGTCAGACTGACTGGCCTGTAATTTCCCGGATCTCCTCTGGAAACCTTTCTAAAGATGGGGGTGACATTTGCTATCTTCTATAAAGGATTGCAATAAAAAAGGCCAATGCCATGCTGGGAATTATTAGGAAGGGAATTGAAAACAAATCAGCCAGTATCATAATGCCCCTGTATAAATAGATGGTGCGGTCTCATTTGGAACTGTGTGCAATTCTGGTCACTGCACCTCAAAAAGGATATCATAGCATTGGAAAAGGTCCAGAAAAGGGCAACTAGAATGATTAAAGGTTTGGAACACTTTCCCTATGAAGAAAGGTTAAAACACTTGGGGCTCTTTAGCTTGGAGAAACGTCGACTGCGGGGTGACATGATAGAGGGTTACAAGATTATGCATGGGATGGAGAAGGTAGAGAAAGAAGTACTTTTCTCCCTTTCTCACAATACAAGAACTCGTGGGCATTCAATGAAATTGCTGAGCAGTCGGGTTAGAACGGATAAAAGGAGGTACTTCTTCACCCAAAGGGTGATTAACATGTGGAATTCACTGCCACAGGAGGTGGCGGCGGCTACAAGCATAGCCAGCTTCAAGAGGGGGTTAGATAAAAATATGGAGCAGAGGTCTATCAGTGGCTATTAGCCACAGTGTGTGTGTGTGTGTGTGTGTGTGTATTTATATAATTTTTTTGGCCACTGTGTGACACAGAGTGTTGGACTGGATGGGCCATTGGCCTGATTCAACATGGCTTCTCTTATGTATATATATACACACACACACACACACACACACACATATATATACACACTGTGCCTAATAGCCACTGATGGACCTCTGCTCCATATTTTTATCCAATCTCCTCTTGAAGTTGGCTATCCTTGTAGCCGCCACCACCTCCTGTGGCAGTGAATTCCACATGTTAATCACCCTTTGGGTGAAGAAGGACTTCCTTTTATCCATTTTAACCTGACTGTTCAGCAATTTCATTGAATGCATGAGTTCTTGTATAGCTCTATAGCACGTCCTGCTTCGATGGCAGGGCTAAAGAAACTGAGTTTCTGAGGATCAAGCACCTCCCCTCCGGGTCAAGTTTGTTAAGCCCTGCTATCAAAGGGAGGAGCTATGATTCCCAAGAGTGAGGATTGGCCCACTCCTGGGACCACTGGAGAAAGGGAGAAAAGTGCTTCTTTCTCTACTTTCTCCATCCCATGCATAATCTGGTAAACCTCTATCATGTCACCCTGCAGTCGATGTTTCTCCAAACTAAAGAGCCCCAAGCGTTTCAACCTTTCTTCATAGGGAAAGTGTTCCAAACCTTTAATCATTCTAGTTTCCCTTTTCTGGACTTTTCCCAATGCTATAATATCCTTTTTTAAGGTGCGGTGACCAGAATTGCACACAGTATTCCAAATGAGACTTCAATTCTCATGTAAACTGACAAGTTTCTAAGTCTTTGTCTATCCTGGGAAAGTCATTTTTGTATTTTGAATTACAAATGAATTCTTTCATTCATTATTGTCAGACTGCCTCAGGAAACATTTTCCCTATAAAAACAACACCGTGTGTGTGTTCTCCTGGACCCAAACTACACACCCAAGATGCTGGACATCTTTCCCTTCTCCTTGGCCCTTTGACCATCGGGACTGGTAATGATAACTCCCCCAAACCCTGCAATATTTCGCGCTCACCTCTGTATTTCCAAAAGCTTGTGTGTTTGTTTTCCAGTGTGCATTTATTTCTGCATGCATGCTATTTTTACAACATTTCTTCCTTCAGTAAAAACAACAATGTCTAGAAAAAGCAACAAGATTGGTTTATTTTCCGAGAGATTCTCCGAGGGAAAAATCCTGATATACATTTGGTGGAGAAATCTCACTCGTTGACCCTTCCCGCTAAGCAAAGAAGGTATCCTTTAAGAACTAATATCCCTCCCCTCCCCGCTACAAAATAAAATACTAGGAGACCACCTCCCTGAGTGATACACTTGTCCTCGGAGCCCAACACGGTAGAGTTCTCTGCTTGCACGCGTCACAGCTTGTCCTGCCAAACCCAGCAAGCCAACGTAGCTTGGGGAATATTTCTCTGAGGAAACGGGCATTACCCCACCATCAAACCTGGCATTTCCCAGAATTCCATCTTCACCCGATACAGTTCATGATCTCAGAAGTGAGCACAGCAAAGTCCTGCTTGTAGCACTCAAAGTCAGATGTCATTTTTGGCCCCTGCATGCTCCACCACCATCCGGAATGTTCTCCCCTGGGCCCCCCCCCTCCTGAAATGTTCTAGCTACAGGCCCGTTCTCAGCTCTTCTGGGGCCCATGCCATTGCTTGCTGCCCTGGTCCTTGTTGCTCTCCCCCAGGAAGAAAGCTTCCACCGTGATAAAGGAGGCTGATGGGCCGTCAGCATGTCAGGGCATTCGGGGCAGGGGGGAAGGGATTTGGTCACCTTTGTTTGGATTGCCTCTTGGGGTAGCTCTTGAGTCCAGGTTTTGCCACGCTGGGCTTGGAAACTGAACATGCGTAGGTATTCTGATGCTGTTGAAGATGGCCAGTCTGTCTGAATTTCTTTCCACACCCTGAGCATTTAAAAGGTTTCTCCCCTGTGTGGGTTCTCAGATGCTGTTGAAGATGCGAACTCTGTCTGAAACTCTTTCCACACTCTGAGCATTCATAGGGTTTCTCCCCTGTGTGGGTTCTCTGATGACACTGAAGATTAGCACTCGCCCCGAATCTTTTTCCACACTCAAGGCATTCAAATGGTTTCTCCCCTGTGTGGGTTCTCTGAGGCTGTTGAAGACAGCCGTTTTTAATTAACCTCTTTTCAGACTCTGTGTATTTTAAAGGTTTTTCCCCTTTGTGGGCTCTTCGGTGTAGTTTAAGATGGTTACTCTGACTGAATCTCTTTCTGCAAACTTTGCATTCAAAGCAATTCTTCCCTGTGTGGGTTCTTTGATGAAGATGAAGACTGTCCTTTGCACTAAATCTCTTTCCACACTCAAAGCATTCAAAAGGTTTCTTCCCTGTGTGGGTTTTTTGATGAAGGTGAAGACTCCCTCTTCCGCTGAATTTCCTCCCACACACAGAGCATTCAAAAGGTTTCTTCCCTGTGTGGGTTTTTTGATGAAGGTGAAGACTCGCCCTTCCGCTGAATTTCCTTCCACACACAGAACATTCAAAAGGTTTCTTCCCTGTGTGAGTTTTTTGATGAAGGTGAAGACTCGCCCTTCCACTGAATTTCCTTCCACACACAGAGCATTCAAAAGGTTTCTTCCCTGTGTGGGTTTTTTGATGAAGGTGAAGACTCGCCCTTCCGCTGAATCTCCGTCCACACACAGAGCATTCAAAGGGTTTCTCCTCTGTGTGGGTTTTCTGATGAAGGTGAAGACTCGCCCTTCCGCTGAATCTCCTTCCACACTCTGAGCATTCAAAGGGTTTCTCCCCTGTGTGGGTTTTCTGATGAAGGTGAAGACTCGCCCTTCCGGTGAATCTCCTTCCACACACAGAGCATTCAAAAGGTTTCTTCTCTGTGTGGGTTTTTTGATGAAGGTGAAGACTCGCCCTTCCGCTGAATCTCCTTCCACACACAGAGCATTCAAAAGGTTTCTTCCCTGTGTGGGTTTTTTGATGAAGGTGAAGACTCGCCCTTCCACTGAATCTCCTTCCGCACACAGAGCACTCAAAAGGTTGCTTCTCTGTGTGGGTTTTTCGATGAATATGAAGACTCCCCTTTCCACTGAATCTCTTTCCACACTCCGAGCACTCAAAAAGTTTCTCCTCTCTGTGGATCCTTTCATGAAGTTTAAGATGGTTACTCTGACTATATGTCTTTCCACACACTGAGCATTTAAGAGGTTTCCTGCGTATTCTTTGGTGCCCAAGGAGCTGTGATTTATTTTTTAAGTACTTTCCATGCTGAATGGATTTATTTGCCTTCATTATCCTGTGCTTTGGTAAATGTACCTTCCGCGGTCTTCCTCCTCTCTTCTCATCCATAAGGTCAACCTTCTCTTTCTTAGGTCTGCCTCGTTTCCTGGTGGGTTTTTCCTCACACCACTGACCATCGTCTGCTGGAGTAAACAGATAGATCCTGTTGGCACCTGAGAGGGCTGGAAAGGTCCCAAGTCATCTAAGGCCAAGGGTAGCTCTTTTTCTGCCTACAACTCCCATCAGCCCCAGCCAGCATGGCGAATGGCTGGGGCTGATGGGAGTTGTAGGCAAAAAAACATCTGGAGAGCTACCGTTGGCCACCCCTGATCGAGGTGACTGCAGGAGGAAAAAACCGATGGCTCTTTGGCCTTGTTCAGCTTGGCTGATCTAAACCACCCCTTCACCTTCCCCCTAGAATATCTAGTATTGAAGGATATCTCACTCCCTCAAGAGTTAGTTCATTACATATAAATGCAGATTTGTGGGGAAGCCTCATTCTGAAAGGTCTGTTGACAGTCTGTCTGTGTACAGATCTTTGAAGAAGAAGATATTGGATTTATATCCCGCTCTCCACTCCGAAGAGTCTCAGAGCGGCTCACAATCTCCTTTCTCTTCCTCCCCCACAACAGGCACCCTGTGAGGTGGGTGGGGCTGGAGAGGGCTCTCCCAGCAGCTGCCCTTTCAAGGACAACCTCTGTCAGAGCTATGCCTGACCCAAGGCCATTCCAGCAGATGCAAGTGGAGGAGTGGGGAATCAAACCCGGTTCTCCCAGATAAGAGAGCTATGGCTGACCCAAGGCCATTCCAGCAGCTGCAGGTGGAGGAGTGGGGAATCAAACCCGGTTCTCCAAGATAAGAGAGCTCTGGCTGACCCAAGACCATTCCAGCAGCTGCAAGTGGAGGAGTGGGGAATCAAACCCTTGAAAGGGCAGCTGCTGTGAGAGCCCTCTCCAGCCCCACCCACCTCACAGGGTGTTTGTTGTGGAGGAGGAAGGGAAAGGAGATAGTAGGCCGCTCTGAGCCTCTGTCCTTGAAAGAGCAGCTGCTGTGAGAGCCCTCTCAGCCCCACCCACCTCACAGGGAGCCTGTTGTGGGGGAGGAAGGTAAAGGAGACTGTGAGCCGCTCTGAGACTCTTGAGTGGAAGGCAAGATATAAATCCAGTATCTTCATCTACCTCACAGGGTGTCTGTTGGGGAGGAAGGTAAAGGAGATTGTGAGCCACTCTGAGACTCTTCGGAGTGGAGGGCGGGATATAAATCCAATATCTTCATCTACCTCACAGGGTGTCTGTTGTGGGGGAGGAAGGGAAAGGAGATTGTGAGCCGCTCTGAGACTCTTTGGAGTTGAGGGCGGGATATAATTCCAATATCTTCATCTACCTCACAAGGTGTCTGTTGCGGGGGAGGAAGGGAAAGGAAATTGTGAGCCGCTCTGAGACTCTTCGGAGTGGAGGGCGGGATATAAATCCAATATCTTCATCTACCTCACAGGGTGTCTGTTGTGGGGGAGGAAGGGAAAGGAGATTGTGAGCCGCTCTGAGACTCTTCGAAGTGGAGGGTGGGATATAAATCCAATATCTTCATCTACCTCACAGGGTGTCTGTTGTGGGGGAGGAAGGGAAAGGAGATTGTGAGCCGCTCTGAGACTCTTCGGAGTGGAGGGCGGGATATAAATCCAATATCTTCATCTACCTCACAGGGTGTCTGTTGTGGGGGAGGAAGGGAAAGGAGATTGTGAGCCGCTCTGAGACTCTTTGGAGTTGAGGGCGGGATATAAATCCAATATCTTCATCTACCTCACAAGGTGTCTGTTGTGGGGGAGGAAGGGAAAGGAAATTGTGAGCCGCTCTGAGACTCTTCGGAGTGGAGGGCGGGATATAAATCCAATATCTTCATCTACCTCACAGGGTGTCTGTTGTGGGGGAGGAAGGGAAAGGAGATTGTGAGCCGCTCTGAGACTCTTCGGAGTGGAGGGTGGGATATAAATTCGATATCTTCATCTACCTCACAGGGTGTCTGTTGTGGGGGAGGAAGGGAAAGGAGATTGTGAGCCGCTCTGAGACTCTTTGGAGTGGAGGGCGGGATATAAATCCAATATCTTCATCTACCTCACAGGGTGTCTGTTGTGGGGGAGGAAGGGAAAGGAGATTGTGAGCCGCTCTGAGACTCTTCGGAGTGGAGGGTGGGATATAAATCCAATATCTTCATCTACCTCACAGGGTGTCTGTTGTGGGGGAGGAAGGGAAAGGAGATTGTGAGCCGCTCTGAGACTCTTCGGAGTGGAGGGCGGGATATAAATCCAATATCTTCATCTACCTCACAGGGTGTCTGTTGTGGGGGAGGAAGGGAAAGGAAATTGTGAGCCGCTCTGAGACTCTTTGGAGTAGAGGGCGGAATATAAATCGAATATCTTCATTTACCTCACAGGGTGTCTGTTGCGGGGGGGAAGGGAAAGGAGATTGTGAGCCCCTCTGAGACTCTTCGGAGTGGAGGGCGGGATATAAATCCAATATCTTCATCTACCTCACAGGGTGACTGTTGTGGGGGAGGAAGGGAAAGGAAATTGTGAGCCACTCTGAGAGTCTTTGGAGTGGAGGGCGGAATATAAATCCAATATCTTCATTTACCTCACAGGGTGTCTGTTGCGGGGGGGAAGGGAAAGGAGATTGTGAGCCCCTCTGAGACTCTTCGGAGTGGAGGGCGGGATATAAATCCAATATCTTCATCTACCTCACAGGGTGACTGTTGTGGGGGAGGAAGGGAAAGGAGACTGTGAGCTGCTCTGAGACTCTTTGGAGTGGAGGGCAGGATATAAATCCAATATCTTCATCTACCTCACAGGGTGTCTGTTGTGGGGGGAGAAGATATAGGAGATTGTAAGCCGCTCTGAAAGAGCCGCTGCTGGGAGAGCCCTCTCAGTCCCACCCACCTCACAGGGTGTCTGTTGTGGGGGAGGAAGGTAAAGGAGATTGTGAGCTGCTCTGAGACTCTCCGGAGTGGAGGGCGGGATATAAATCCAATATCTTCATCTACCTCACAGGGTGTCTGTTGTGGGGGAGGATGGGAAAGGAGATTGTGAGCCGCTCTGAGACTCTTCGGAGTGGAGGGCGGGATATAAATCCAATATCTTCATCTACCTCACAGGTTGTCTGTTGTGGGGGAGGAAGGGAAAGGAGATTGTGAGCCGCTCTGAGACTCTTCGGAGTGGAGGGCGGGATATAAATCCAATATCTTCTTCTTCCTCCTCCTCCTATGCCCACTGCATGAACCATTTGGCCTACAGGTGGCAGGCGTGATTCCTCCTGCGTTCCTGTTGTGTAAGCAGCCCCAGTGTCCACTAAGCAAGAATAAACTTTATTCCTTGTCTCCCACCAGCCTGCATGACTGTACCAAACCAAACGTCGCTCAGAAGTAAATCAGAAATCCCCCGTGGCTAATCCATGCCTATTCCCTTGAAATCCCCGTGAAAGGTACTCACCCTCAGACAGCACATATGTGAAAGAAAAATACTCTTGGGCTCCTCTTGAGCAACTCTCCAACATTTCTTCAGATGCAAAGCCATAGTTTGTCTCTATCTCAGAGAGAGAGAGGGAGAAAGAGAAAGATCGTTGTTATACGGTGAAGGAAAGACATTCAAGAGTAAAAATGCTTCTGGAAGGACGGGACCGTGATCAAGATCATAGCCCACAATGCGAACCACGATTAGATCTGTGAGGCAAAGTACTCTAGTTTCCCTCAAGAGTTAGTGTCATTGTTAAGTGGACTTGCAGGTGTTTATGATTGGAGTCTCCCCAAAACTAACAGCCTTATCTTTTTCAAAGCCAGACTCCAGAACTGATTAATCATGAGAACCTGTATCTAATTGTGTAACCAGGAGGGAGAGTACTAACAGCCTCCGGAAAATTCCATTAAGGACCTTTGATTGGGTCATTAAGACCACCTGACCCTAGAGCAGTAGTCCCCAACCTTTTTGGCACCAGGGACCAGCAACGTAGCCCCCCCCCCCGTTACCGCCCCACCAGAGTGAACCCTGGCGCCCCCCACACCTCCCTGGGATCACAGCGTGCCATGCCTCGGAATGCATCTTACTCTTCTTCAAAGAATGCACTTAGGGACACTTCTCCCCCCTCCTTTACGAAAACAGAAGGGAGGGGGAGCCAAGCGTCCTCCAGTGTGTTCTTCGAAGAAGTGAAAGATGCATGCCATATTGAAGCCGGCAGAGAAGAGCTGCGGCGCGCTCTAATCATGCCAGGGGGGCGAGAAGGCAGAGCGGAAGGGACAGGAAGGGCGGGGGCAGGGGTTGGGGACCTCTGCCCTAGAGAGGCAAAAAATCATAATACAGGTATAGACCAGAGGGAACCCATACTAACTTGACGCTCATGCCATGCGAGCATGCCTTGGTATTTTCTTGCTTCAATACTATGAATAGTTTTATTTAGAATAACTAAAGGGTGATTAACATGTGGAATTCACTGCCACAAGTGGTGGCGGCTACAAGCATAGCCAGCTTTAAGAGGGGGTTGGATAAAAATATGAAGCAAAGGTCCATCAGTGACTATTAGCCACAGTGTGTGTGTGTGTGTGTATACACACAGAGTGTTGGACTGGATGGGCCGTTGGCCTGATCCAAAATGGCTTCTCTTATGTTCTTATGTGACACAGTTGGACTGGACGGGCCATTGGCCTGATCCAAAATGGCTTCTCTTATGTTCTTATGTGGCACAGTTGGACTGGACAGGCCATTGGCCAGATCAAAAATGGCTTCTCTTATGTTCTTATGTGACACAGTTGGACTGGACGGGCCATTGGCCTGATCCAAAATGGCTTCTCTTATGTTCTTATGTGACACGGTTGGACTGGACGGGCCATTGGCCTGATCCAACATGGCTTCTCTTATGTTCTTATGTGACACAGAGTGCTGGACTGGAGGGGCCATTGGCCTGATCCAACATGGCTCCTCTTATGTTCTTATGTGACACAGTGTTGGACTGGACGGGCCATTGGCCTGATCCAATATGGCTTCTCTTATATGACACAGAGTGTTGGACTGGAGGGGCCATTGGCCTGATCCAACATGGCTTCTTTTCTGTTCTTATAATTTAGGCTACAGCTGGAATACATGCTGCAACAAGAGGTGCCATGTAATACCACACTAATACCAAATATTTAATATATTATCTAGAACAGTTCACTATTCATGTAGCTCTCTTATCTGGGAGAACCAGGTTTGATTCCCCACTCTTCCACTTGCACCTGCTGGAATGGTCTTGGGTCAGCCATCTCTCTCTTATCTGGGAGATCTGGGTTTGATTCCCCACTCCTCCACTTGTACCTGCTGGAATGGCCTTGGGTCAGCCAGAGCTCTCTTATCTGGGAGAACCAGGTGTGATTCCCCACTCCTCCACTTGCACCTGCTGGGATGGACTTGGGTCAGCCAGAGCTCTCTTATCTGGAGAACCAGGTTGGACTCCCCACTCCTCCACTTGCAGCTGCTGGAATGGCCTTGGGTTAGCCATAGCTGTCTTATCTGGGAGAACCGGGTTGGATTCCCCACTCCTCCACTTGCAGCTGCTGGAATGGCCTTGGGTCAGCCATAGCTCTGGCAGAGGCTGTCCTTGAAAGGGCATCTGCTGTGAGAGCCCTCTCAGCCCCACCCACCTCACAGCATGTCTGTTGAGGGGGAAGAAGATATGGGAGATTGTGAACCGCTCTGAGTCTCTGATTCAGAGACAATGGCGGGGTATAAATCTGCAGTTCTTCTTCGTCTTCTACCTGATTCTTTTAACTGGAGATGCAGGGGATTGAACCTGGGACCTTCTGCATGCCAAGAGGATGCTCTACCAATAAGCTGCAGCCCCCCCTGCATGCAGCAAGAACAGGCCTGACAACGGCGTATCACGATTCAATTTTTTGATTCATGCCTCCTCAGCAATTCATACCTTTCAAAGATCCTTACCCAGAAAGGCCACATTCTCATAGTTCTCCAGAGTAACTTCCTTGTACAGAGCACTTTGTTCTGGATCCAGTAAGGCCCAGTCTCCCTCAGTGAAAGAGACGGACACGTCCTCCAAGGAAAAGGGATACTGGGGGAAGAAAAACAAAACCAATTCCCTCTTCAGAGATTTATTCATTTTTATTTACTTTGGATTTATATATGGCCCCGTGGCGCAGAGTGGTAAAGCAGCAGTACTACAGTACTGTGGTCTGAACTCTCTGCTCAGGACCTGAGTTCGATTCCGGCGGAAGGTAGATTCAGATAGCCAGCCCAAGGTTGGCTCAGCCTTCCATCCTTCCGAGGTCGGCAAAATGAGTCCCCAGCTTTGCTGGGGGGAAAGTGTAGAGGACTGGGGAAGGCAATGACAAGAAAGGAAAGGTTCCCTGTGCAAGCACTAGTCGTTTTCGACTCTGGGGTGACATTGCTTTCACAACGTTTTCACGGCAGACTTTTTACGGGGTGGTTTGCCATTGCCTTCCCCAGTCATCTACGCTTTCTCCCCAGCAAGCTGGGGACTCATTTGACCCACTTCAGAAGGATGGAAGGCTGAGTCAACCTTGGGCCAGCTACCTGAACCAGCTTCTACTGGGGTCAAACTCAGGTCGTGAGCAGAGAGTTCAGATCACAGTACTACAATACCATTCTGTGCCACGAGGCCACTATGGGGCAATGGCAAACCACCCCGTAAAAAGTCTGCCGTGAAAACGTTGTGAAAGCAACGTCACCCCAGAGTCGGTAACGACTGGAGCTTGCACAGGGGGCTACCTTTACCTTTAAGAAGAGCCCTGTGGTGCAGAGGGGTAAAGCTGCAGTACTGCAGTCTTCCTAAGCTCTGCTGATGACCTGAGTTCGATCCCCGGCGGAAGCTGGGTTTTCAGGTAGCCGGCTCGAGGTTGACTCAGCCTTCCATCCTTCCGAGGTGGGTCAAATGTGTCCCCAGCTTGCTGGAGGGAAAGCGTAGAGGACTGGGGAAGGCAATGGCAAACCACCCCGTTAAAAGGTCTGCCGTGAAAACGTTGTGAAAGCAACGTCACCCCAGAGTCGGAAACGACTGGTGCTTGCACGGGGGACCTTTCCTTTCCTGGATTTATATGCTGCCCACTCCACAAGCGGCTAACAGTCATGGTAAAAAACAATCTGAATGACAGTTTTGAAACGATAAAAACATGTACAAACAATTTAAAAACTAGATATTTGGCGCTATGGGAATTTTTTTTTTTTACATAGGCGGATCAGATTATACTGATTTCAGTTCTTCCATAATGTCGGTGCTGCCACTGAGAAGGCCCTGGCCCGCGTAGAGCTTAGTCTGGCCTCCCTTGGTCCGAGGATGGATAGCAAAGTTTGGACTCCTGAAAGCAGTGCTCTCTGGGGTGTGGATGGGGAAAGGCAGATAAGAGACTGCACACTGGAAAGGAACAGTCTGCGAAGCGACAGTATGTGTGACTTTGGGATGGGCCAAGGGAACAACATTGAAAGGATCTCTCGCCTGGACACTTTGTACAAATGCAGGTGCAAAAGCTCCCCTGAGAAAGAAGGAGGGAACCAGGCTGTCCCCCCCCCCCCCCACCCCTCATCTCTCCTACCTGGACTGGAGGATCGGCAGCCATTTCCACACCTCTGAAAAGACGATAGCTCAACAGCATCTCTTCACTGACTGTGACTGAGACAAGGGAGGAAGGAAGGGTGTTTATTTCTTTGTTCCCTGCTTCACACAACCCCCACCCGTCCTGACCCTAACCTTGCCATGTGTACGCTCAACAAATTTAAAATGCTTTTTACTGAAATCGGAGGGAGGCACAAGAAAACACCAGGCACTTATGAGCCTTGGCGATTATAAATGCTGCCGATGTATTTCAGATCTGCAGATTTATACCCCCCTTTTCTCTCTGAATCACTCTAACCCTAACCCAAACTCAAAGCGGTTTACAATCTACTTTATCTTCTTCCCCCACAACAGACACCCTGTGAAGTGGATGGGACTGAGAGAGCTCCCCCCAGAAAGCTGCCCTTTCAAGGAAAACCTCTGCCAGAGCAATGGCTGACCCAAGGCCATTCCAGCAGGTGCAAGTGGAGGAGTGGGGAATCCAACTCTGTTCTCCCAGATAAGAGAGCTATGCTGACCCAAGGCCCTTCCAGCAGCTGCAAGTGGAGGAGTGGAGAATCAAACCCAGTTCTCCCAGGTAAAAGAGCTCTGGCTGACCCAAGGCCATTCCAGAAGCTGCAAGTGGAGGAGTGGGGAATCAAACCCGGTTCTCCCAGATAAGAGAGCTATGGCTGACCCAAGGCCATTCCAGAAGCTGCAAGTGGAGGAGTGGGGAATCAACCTGGGTCTCCCAGATAAGAGCCCACACACTTCATCACTATACCAAACTGGCTCTCAACTTTAATGGGAGACCTGTGTTTTTATACCTTCCCACCCCCCTGTCGCCTGGAACCTTGAGATCCTTTTATGGGAAGGAAGGTGAGATATGAATATTTTAATTAAATAACTAATTAATGGGAGGAATCACCCTCCAGAAGTTTATCTAATCTCCTTTTAGAGGCATGACTGTGGATATTAATAGCCACAAATTAACTTTGTGCTGTGTGAAAAAGAATCCCCCCCCCCGATTTTATTTATTTATGAATGAATGAATGAATAAATGATTTATATTCCGCCCTTCCCACAAGTGGCCCAGGGCGGCTCCCAACAAATAGACAAACATAAAATTAAACAAGTATTTAAATATATAAACAATTAAAACATTTAAAACTGTTAAAACCTTAAAACCATTAAACATTACAAAAATGTGTATAACAGGAGTCTGGCAAAGCTACATTTAGTTTCTCATCTCAGCTAGGTGTAGGCTAGCCGGAAGAGGGTTGTCTTACAGCCCTGCGGAACTGAACAAGGTCCCGCAGGGCCCTCACCTCCTCCGGCAGCTGATTCCACCATGTAGGGGCCATAACAGAGAAGGCCCTGTCCCTAGTGGATTTTAGGCGGGCTTCTTTTGGCCCATGGATAGCAAGAAGATTTTGGGTTCCGGATCTCAGTACTCTCTGGGGAACATGTGGGGATCTCTCTGTCTACCACATTCTCAGTGTGTCCCAATTCCATCCTGGCACAAGTCCTTACAAAAGGAGAGGGCATCTTGGGCATACTCTTCGGCCTGCGTCCTCGGCCCTTGCTCCAAGGAAGCGCCTTCCGCCTCAGGGAATGTAGCTTCTGTCTTCACGGATGGTCCCCACATCTGAAACACCAGTGAGGGAGAGAGGTAAGAGATGGAATGGAAGGGAGTCCACTCCCAGACTCTGCACCCCTCCATCAGCAAACCCGGTGAGTTATCCGGACGGATCTCCTGATGGAGGCCATTAAATCTCCCACTTGGATGATTTAACACTTGGACAAATATCAGGCAGGGAAACTTTAGGATAAGGCCTGATGTCACTGCTGTAATTGGACGTAACTCACCTGTTCTGCCTGCCTCTTCTCCTCTGCCTGACTCAGGAGGAAACCTTCGGCCAGGGCCACCGCCTGGGAACTGGTCTCTGGCCCACATCTTCTGACCCAGCCCTGCATTTCCTGGGGCAGGAGAGTCAGGAACTGCTCCAGGATCACCAGGTCCACGATCTGCTTCTTGGTGTGCTTCTCCGGCTTCAGCCACTGGCTGCAAAGTCCATGGAGCCGGCTGCAAACCTCTCGGGGCCCATCGGCCTCATGGTAGCGGAACTTCCGGAAGCGTCGGCAATGCACATCTGGAGTCACGGTGTCCTTAGCTGAGACCTCTGGCACGGCTTTTCCCCAGAATTCAGCACCACTTTCAGGTTGGATGGGATGGGGGCTTTCCCTTGCTTTTTTGCCTATTCCAGGTCCTTCTGGGACCTGCTCTTCCATCGCCTTCCTCTTCTCTTGGGTCTCCTCGGTCTGTGAAAACTTCCTATGATCCACCTGCTTATGATCTGAGGCTTCTCCCTGAAGGGAACGGAGAGAGACAGACAGCAGCGTGTCAAAAAGAAGATCTAAAAGAATGGAGATACACGACTGAACATCACAAACCTTCTTAGTGAACTGCCCTGCTAGATCAGAGCAGAAGGGCTTCCACACTTCACTGCCACAGGAGGTGGTGGCGGCTACAAGCATAGCCAGCCTTAAGAGGGGATTGGAAAAAAATATGGAGCAGAGGTCCATCAGTGGCTATTAGCCACAGTGTATGTATATATATATTGGCCACTGTGTGACACAGAGTGTTGGACTGGATGGGCCACTGGCCTGATCCAGCATGGCTTCTCTTATGTGACACAGAGTGTTGGACTGGATGGGCCATTGGCCTGATCCAACAGGGCTTCTCTTATGTGACACAGAGTGTTGGACTGGATGGGCCATTGGCCTGATCCAGCATGGCTTCTCTTATGTGACACAGAGTGTTGGACTGGATGGGCCATTGGCCTGATCCAACAGGGCTTCTCTTATGTGACACAGAGTGTTGGACTGGAGGGGCCACTGGCCTGATCCAACATGGCTTCTCTTATGTTCTTATGTGACACAGAGTGTTGGACTGGATGGGCCACTGGCCTGATCCAACATGGCTTCTCTTATGTTCTTATGTAACACAGAGTGTTGGACTGGAGGGGCCACTGGCCTGATCCAACAGGGCTTCTCTTATGTTCTTATGTGACACAGAGTGTTGGACTGGATGGGCCACTGGCCTGATCCAACATGGCTTCTCTTATGTTCTTATGTGACACAGAGTGTTGGACTGGAGGGGCCACTGGCCTGATCCAACAGGGCTTCTCTTATGTTCTTATGTGACACAGAGTGTTGGACTGGAGGGGCCACTGGCCTGATCCAACAGGGCTTCTCTTATGTTCTTATGTGACACAGAGTGTTGGACTGGATGGGCCACTGGCCTGATCCAACATGGCTTCTCTTATGTTCTCATGTGACACAGAATGTTGGAGTGGATGGGCCACTGGCCTGATCCAACATGGCTTCTCTTATGTTCTTATGTGATACGGAGTGTTGGACTGGAAGGGCCACTGTCCTGATCCAACATGGCTTCTCTTATGTTCTTACGTGACACAGAGTGTTGGACTGAAGCGGCCATTGGCCTGATCCAACAGGGCTTCTCTTATGTGACACAGAATGTTGGACGGGATGGGCCATTGGCCTGATCCAACAGGGCTTCTCTTATGTTCTTACGTGACACAAAGTGTTGGACTGGATGGGCCACTGGCCTGATTCAACATGGCTTCTCTTATGTTCTTTGTGCATAACTATAATCTAATGAGATATGTCAAATTAGAAGTGCATATAGACAGAAAATTAACAAGTGGCTTAATAGAAATAATAAAAAAGGTCAAGGTAGTCCCCTGTGCAAGCACCAGCCGTTTCCGACTCCGGGGTGACATTGCTTTTACAACGTTTTCACAGCAGACTTTTTATGGGGTGGTTTGTCATTGTCTTCCCCAGTCATCTACGCTTTCCCCACAGCAAACTGGGTACTTTTTACCGACCTCGGAAAGATGGAAAGCTGAGTCAACCTTGGCTACCCGAACCAGCTTTCGCTGGAATAGAACTCAGGTCGTGAGCAGAGAGTTCAGACCACAGTACTGCAGCCTCTGAGGAGACAGAGCTTGTTTTTCCAGGTTCTCTCAATCACACAGCAGAGGGTTCTAACTGCAGTACTGCAGCTTTACCACTCTGTGCCACGGGGCTCTTGAATTGAAATAACGGTCTGTTGTTAACATCAAAATCTCTCACTATGGGCTCTGCGCTACTGGAATCCAGCACAGTTCAGCAGGCGGAGCTCTGAAAGGCCTTCTCTGGGAACCCTGCCACGAGGGCTCTCTGGACATCGAAGGATAACACGGAAGGTGGACCAAAAAGGGCAGCCTCAGAGGACGGCGTTTGGGCCCCTGGGAGTGGGCAGCGGCCCAAGCCCCTCTGCTTTCCCTTCCTTCAAACCATCACACTGCTCTTTACGCTTTAAGGGCCTTTCTGAGTGGGTTGGGGGAGCTACTGACCTTGGGACTTTGTCTCCCTGGGCAGTCAGGCAGGCCAGGAACTCCCAGCTTCCCCTGTGGGTAAAAGAGAAAGAGAGAATGTGTCACGACTCAGGGGGGTCTTACCAATTGCTGCCACCGCTCTGGGTTAAGGGTTCCCCTTGAGAAGGTCCAGAGTCCCCTCCCAAGCCCTTCAGCTTAGCTTCGGCCAAATAATAGGCGTAAGGACCAGGCAGAGTGAACAACAACAACAAAAAGGTTCATTTTGAAGTCAGTGCAATATCAACAACAAGGTGCATAAAACAGTAAAAGGGTGAGGGGCATAAGCAAACGCCCTAACGCCTCTCTCTATACAGTCCTTACTGTCTCAGTCAGACTTGGGCCTACTCACCCTACCTCACGGGGTGGGGATCTCTCCCTGGCAGCAGCGCTTCCTCCTAGGAAAAGAACTCCCACTTCCTGGGCTTGGCCTTTATATATTCTCTTCCCGGGCCCCGCGCCTCTCTGGGTCTGTTTCCCTCCAAACCCCTCACTACCCAATCAGAGGGACAGAGGGGATCCTGGGAGATGTAGGCTTTTCCCAGTAACTCCTAAGCAGGCTTCCCTGGGGCTTGCAGGCCTCACTAGGCCCAGGATCATGAGAGAGAGATATGAACAGAGAGGTAACTGGAAGAGAGGAGCTCCAGCCACACACTGCAGAGGACATCGACCATCCCCACCCCCATTCCCAGGAGCATGGCTGCAGCCAGCCAAGACCCTTCCTCACCTTCTCTCCAACAAGTTCCAGGGGGCCTGGATCTTCAGGGGGATCTGTCCGCCCTTTGGGACCCTCCAGCCTGTCCTCACCTCGGGATCCTGGGACACCAACTTCCCCCTGAGCGTGGAGAGAAGGCAGAGTGGGTGAAGCGGAAAGCAGAACTGCCCAAACAGGCCTACAGAAGACTGAGGGGCTTCCTGGAGGGAGGAGCAAAGGGGGGCACACTCACTTGGTCGTCTTTCAACCCCATGTCACCCTTGAAGCCGGGAAATCCATCTTCTCCCTGCAGGAAACAGAAACCGTGAGGCACATTCTTGGGGAGGGGGGGGATGACTGAGGGGCTTCCTGGAGGGAGGAGCAAAGGGGGACACACTTACCTGGTCGTCTTTCACCCCCATGTCCCCCTTGGAGCCAGGAAATCCTTCTCCCTGCAGGAAACAGAAACCATGTGGCACATTCTTGGGGAGGGAGGAGAAGACTGAGGGGCTTCCTGGAGGGAGAACGAGAGGGGGGCACACTTACCTGGTCATCTTTCATCTGTGTGTCCCCCTTGAAGCCGGGAAATCCTTCTCCCTGCAGGAAACAGAAACCGTGAGGGTACATTCTTGGAGAGGGGGGGAAGACTGAGGGGCTTCCTGGAGGGAGAACCAGAGGGGGGCACACTTACCTGGTCGTCTTTCATCTCCGTGTCCCCCTTGAAGCCAGGAAATCCTTCTTCTGCCTGCAGGAAACAGAAACCATGAGGCACATTCTTGGGGAGGGGGGGAAGACTGAGGGGCTTCCTGGAGGGAGAACAAGAGGGGGGCACACTTACCTGGTCATCTTTCTCCCCCGTGTCTTCCTTGAAGCCGGGAAATCCTTCTTCTCCCTGCAGGAAACAGAAACCATGAGGCACATTCTTGGGGAGTGGGGAGAAGACTAAGGGGCTTCCTGGAGGGAGAACCAGAGGGGAACACGCTTACCTGGTCGTCTTTCTCCCCCGTGTCTCCCTTGAAGCCGGGAAATCCTTCTTCTCCCTGCAGGAAACAGAAACCATGAGGCACATTCTTGGGGAGGGGGGAGAAGACTGAGGGGCTTCCTGGAGGGAGAACCAGAGAGGGGTACATTTACCTGGTCGTCTTTCAGCTCTATGTCCCCCTTGATGCCGGGAAATCCTTCTCCCTGCGGGAAACAGAAATCATGAGGCACATTCTTGGGGAGGGGGGAATACACCCTGATAATGTACCAGACATTGCGGAACATGAAGGAGTTCTCCCCTTCCGGCTGAGGGTAGGAAGCTTCGCCCTCTCTCTCGCTTGGCTTCGTAAGACCATCAAGAAGTCAGATCTCTGGCTATGTAACACGAGCACTCTGGGGACACAACTCCCTTGCCACAATATTTTCATTGTATTATAACTCTTCCTGCTGATTATTCATGTTTTTCTGTAGTTGAAGCTTGTGCCAGGTTCGACTATTGGTGAACTTAGGAGTGCATGAGGTTTTTTAAAAGAATCTTTTGATAGCTCATTAAAACAGTTACAGGAATATTAAATTGATTTATATTTATATCCTGCCTTAACCTATTGGGGCTCAAAGTGGCTAATAAGAGTTAAAATGCATAATGTTAATATAAAATACAGTAAAATCGTTAAAATTCATTGAACACATACAATACACTTACACAATATAGTTTCAGTCCAAAATCCAAGATGGCATCAACATTATTAGTTCGTATTTGGCGCTGCATACGATAATGTTGTTAAGTATCGTTTATAACGCGCTATATTTATACGGGGATTTAGTGTGCCCCGTGGTAGTGTGCGCAGAGTGGTAAAGCTGCAGTACTGTGGTCTGAACTCTCTGCTCACGACCTGAGTTCGATCCCAGTGAAAGCTGGTTCAGGTAGCCGACTCCAGGTTGACTCAGCCTTCCATCCTTCCGAGGTCGGTAAAACGAGTACCCAGCTTGCTGGGTGGAAAGCGTAGAGGACTGGGGAAGGCAATGGCAAACCACCCCGTCAAAAGTCTGCCGTGAAAACGTTGTGAAAGCAGCATCACCCCAGAGTCGGAAACGACTGGTGCTTGCACAGGGGACCTTTCCTTTCCTTAATGCCTTTAAGAGAGATTAGGAGCTACATTTGGCCTTCTAATCTCAGTTGAAAAGATAATGAGCGCATATTGTATGTATTCATAGATACACCTGTTGGATTATCTCACCAATACTGAGATCTCATCATCAAACGACCCACCATTTACCTAGAAGATTATTACCTATTTAAGTCAGGAGACACAACAAGACTCCTACGTGGTAAGCGAATCAGGTTTCTCTAGACAGAATTCTCAGAAGAGATCGTGAGAACCATGTTTCTGGTTCGTGTGTGATTATGAAAGGTTCATGTGAAATTCATGTCTTGGGAGTTATAGGTAAAATTTTCAGAAAGAAGTTTAAGACAATAATCTGAAAGTTGGTTCGCTAGCCATTTAACCTATTCTACTATTGTTTATATATTTGTTTATTTAATTAGATTTCTATCTCGCCCTCCCCTTACGGGCTCAGGGTGGCTAACATTTTAAAATCAACAATTCAGTTTAAAAACAAGACAACATAATAAAACAGCAATATACCAATTTACAGACTATATAGTGTAGTCATCCAAGATCCGTTTTATCATTGCTACTGTTGTTACATTATTACTGCTATTATGTTGGCACTCAGATGTTGTTATCATAGTGTCGGTCGGCCTTCCTCAGGTGTTAAACGCAAGCCAAACAGTTTGGGGAGGGACGGTGGCTCAGGGGTAGAGCATCTGCTTGGGAAGCAGAAAGTCCCAGGTTCAATCCCTGGAATCTCCAGGCAAACAGGTGTGAAAAAAGGTCCAGGCAAATAGGTGTGAAAAAACATCAGCTTGAGACCCTGGAGAGCCGCTGCCAGTCTGAGAAGACAAATCTGACTTTGATGGACCAAAGGTCTGTTTCAGGATAAGGCAGCGTCATATGTTCACCCTGCAGAACCGTACAAGGTCCCGCAAGGCTCTAACTTCTTCTGGAAGGGGATTCCACCATGTGGGGGCCACCACAGAAAAGGCCCTGGCGGTAACCAACCATGTTTCTTTTGGCCCAGGGATCATTAAAAGATTTTGAGAGCGTGAGCATAGGTGTCTGCGGGGATATATATGGAAAGAAGTTTGATCATTTTAGTGCTTGTTTCTTCTAGCAGCTAGAGGATTAATTATTGTCTTATTGTCTTATCTGATTGTTTTATTGTTTTAATATTGTTTTTCTTTACTGTCTATTTTGTGTTGTTAGCCACCTTGAGTCTGTACGGAATGGGTGGGATATAAATACAATGTAAATAAAACAAATAAATAAATTCCCACATGTTTATATTTTATAAATTCCCACATGCTTATATTCGAGAGCCAGATTGGTGTAGTGGTTAAGTGCGTGGACTCTTATCTGGGAGAACCGGGTTTGATTCCCCACTCCTCCACTTGCACCTGCTGGAATGGCCTTGGGTTAGCCGTAGCTCTGGCAGAGGTTGTCCTTGAAAGGGCAGCTGCTGTGAGAGCCCTCTCAGCCCCACCCACCTCACAGGGTGTCTGTTGTGGGGGGAGAAGATATGGAAGATTGTAAGCCACTCTGAGTCTCTGATTCAGAGAGAAGGGCGGGATATAAATCTGCAATTCTTCTTCTTCAATATTTTTAAGGTCTTTTCTAATAAAGAGAACCAGGGGTGGAATTCTAGCAGGAGCTCCTTTGCATATTAGGCCCCACCCCCTGATGTAGCCGATCCTCCGAGAGCTTACAAAAAAGAGCCGTGTAAGCTCTCAGAGGATTGGCTACATCAGGGGGTGGGGCCTAATATGCAAAGGAGCTCCTGCTAGAATTCCACCCCTGCTGCACACCACACCTCATCCAATCACACCTGCTCTTGCCATTTGCCTGCTAATGTCATTTGGCATCTGAAATCACCCCACTTTCCAACAGAAAGGAAAGATGGGCTCACATTCCAGCTGTATCTGAAGAAGTTCATAGTGCCTCCCGAAAGCTCTTCTTCTGCCACAAATTTTGTTAGTCTTCAAGCTGGACTCTGGCTCTTTCCTCCTGCTACAGACAGACTTAACAGGGCAACCCGTCTTGACCCAAAATTCTGTCAGCCTCTAAGGCACCGCTGGACACGAATCCAGCACGGTTCAGAGGGATGAGATCTGAAAGGCCTTTTCTGGGAACCACTCTGCACCACGGGGCTCTTTAACAGAAATAACGGTCTGTTGTTAACATCAAAATCTCTCACTGTGGGCTATGCGCTACTGGACTCAAATCCAGCACAGTTCAGAGGGATGAGACCTGAAAGGCCTTCTCTGGGAACCCTCCCACGAGGGCTCTCGGGACATCGAAGGATAACACGGAAGGTGGACCGAAAAGGGCAGCCTCAGAGGACGGCGTTTGGGCCCCTGGGAGTGGGCAGCGGCCCAGGCCCCTCTGCTTTCCTTTCCTTCAAACCATCACACTGCTCTTTACGCTTTAAGGGCCTTTCTGAGCGGGTAGGGGGAGCTACTGACCTTGGGACTTTGTCTCCCTGGGCAGTCAGGCAGGCCAGGAACTCCCAGCTTCCCCTGTGGGTAAAAGAGAAAGAGAGAATGTGTCACGACTCAGGGGGGTCTTACCAATTGCTGCCACCGCTCAGGGAGAAGGGTTCCCCTTGAGAAGACCCAGAGTCCCCTCCCAAGCCCTTCACTTAGCTTAGGCCAAATAATAGGCGTAAGGACCAGGCAGAGTGAACAACAACAACAAAAAGGTTCATTTTAAAGTCAGTGCAATATCAACGACAAGGTGCATAAAACTGTAAAAGGGTGAAGGGCATAAGCAAACGCCCTAACGCATCTCTCTATACAGTCCCTACTGTCTCAGTCAGTCATGGGGCTACTCATCTTACCTCACAGGGTGAGGATCTCTCCCTGGCAGCAGCTCTTCTTCCTAGGAAAAGAACCCCCACTTCCTGGGTTTGGCCTTTATATATTCTCTTCCCGGGCCCCACCCCTCTCTGGGCCTGTTTCCCTCCAAAACCTCTGCAACCCAATCAGAGAGACAGACGGAATCCTGGGAGACGTAGGCTTCTAACAGTAACTCCTAAGCGGGCTTCCCTGGGGCCTGCAGGCCTCACTAGGCCCAGGATCATGAGAGAGAGATGAAGAGAGAGGTAACTGGAAGAGAGGAGTTCCAGCCACACGCTGCAGAGGACATCCACCATCCCCACACCCCTTCCCAGGAGCATAGGCACAACCAGCTGCGACTCTTCCTTACCTTCTCTTCAAGAAGCTCGAGGGGGCCTGGATCTTCAGTGGGGTCTGTCCACCCTTTGGGACCCTCCAGTCTGTCCTCACTTCGGGATTCTGGGACACCAACTTCCCCCTGAGCGTGGAGAGAAGGCAGAGTGGGTGAAGCGAAAAGCAGAACTGCCCAAACAGGCGTGGAGAAGACTGAGGGGCTTCCTGGAGGGAAACCCAGAGGGGGGCACACTTACCTGGTCGTCTTTCATCTCTGTGTCCCCCTTGAAGCCAGGAAATCTGTCTTCTCCCTGCAGGAAACAGAAATCATGAGGCACATTCTTGGGGAGGGGGGAGAAGACTGAGGCGCTTCCTGGAAGGGTATTATAGCATTGGAGAAAGTCCAATTGCACTGGAGAAAGCACTGGAGAAAGTCCAGAAAAGGGCAACTAGAATGCTTAAAGGGCTGGAACAATTTCCCTATGAAGAAAGGTTGAAACGCTTGGGACTCTTTAGCTTGGAGAAACGTCGACTGTGGGGTGACATGATAGAGGTTTACAAGATAATGCATGGGATGGAGACAGTAGAGAAAGAGGTACTTTTCTCCCTTTCTCACAATACAAGAACTCGTGGGCATTCGATGAAATTGCTGAGCAAACAGGTTAAAACGAATAGAAGGAAGTACTTCTTAACCCAAAGGGTGATTAACATGTGGAATTCACTGCCACAGGAGGTGGTGGCAGCCACAAGCATGGCCACCTTCAAGAGGGGTTTAGATAAAAATATGGAGCAGAGGTCCATCAGTGGCTATTAGCCACAGTGTGTTGATAGATAGATAGATAGATAGATAGATAGATAGATAGATAGATAGATAGATAGATAGATAGATAGATAGATAGATAGATAGATAGATAGATAGATAGATAGATAGATAGATAGATAGATAAAAAAATTTTGGCCACTGTGTGACACAGAGTGTTGGACTGGATGGGCCATTGGCCTGATCCAACATGGCTTCTTTTATGTTCTTAACCAGAGGGGGGCACACTTACCTGGTCATCTTTCATCTCCGTGTCCCCCTTGAAGCCAGGAAATCCTTCTTCTCCCTGCAGGAAACAGAAATCATGAGGCGCATTCTTGGGGAGGGGGGAGTACACCCTGATAATGTACCATACATTGCGGAACATGAAGGAGTTCTCCCCTTCCGGCCGAGGGTGGGAAGCTTTGCCCTCTCTCTCGCTTGGCTTCGTAAGACCATCAAGAAGTCAGATCTCTGGCTATGTAACATGAGCACTCTGGGGACACAACTCCCTTGCCACAATATTGTCATTATATTATAACTCTTCCTGCTGATTATTCATGTTTTTCTGTAGTTGAAGCTTGTGCCAGGTTCGACTATTGGCGAACTTAGGCGCGCCTAAGGTTTTTTAAAGGAATCTTTTGATAGCTCATTAAAACAGTTACAGGAATATTAAATTGATTTATATTTATATCCTGCCCTAACCTATTGGGCTCAAAGTGGCTAATAAGAGTTAAAATGCATAATGTTAATATAAAATACAGAAATATCATTAAAATTCATTGAACACATACAATACATTTGCAGTTTCAATCCTAAAATCCAAGATGGCATCAACATTATTAGTTCGTATTTGGCACTGCATACGATAATGTTGTTAAGTATCGTTTATAACGCGCTATATTTATACTGGGATTTAGTGTGCCCCGTGGCGCAGAGTGGTAAAGCTGCAGTACTGTGGTCTGAACTCTCTGCTCAAGACCTGAGTTCGATCCCAGCGAAAGCTGGTTCAGGTAGCCGGCCCAAGGTTGACTCAGCCTTCCATCCTTCCGAGGTCAGTCAAAAGAGTTCCCAGCTTGTTGGGGGGGAAAGCGTAGAGGACTGGGGAAGGCAATGGCGAACCACCCCGTCAAAAGTCTGCCGTGAAAACGTTGTGAAAGCAACGTCACCCCAGAGTCGGAAACGACTGTGCTTGCACAGGGGACCTTTCCTTTCCCTAATGCCTTTAAGAGAGATTAGGAGCTACATTTGGCCTTCTAATCTCGGTTGAAAAGATAACGAGCGCATATTGTATGTATTCATAGATTCACCTGTTGGATTATCTCACCAATACTGAGATCTCATCATCAAACGACCCACCATTTACCTAGAAGATTATTACCTATTTAAGTCAGGAGACACAACAAGACTCCTACGTGGTAAGCGAATCAGGTTTCTCTAGACAGAATTCTCAGAAGAGATCGTGAGAACCATGTTTCTGGTTCGTGTGTGATTATGTAAGGTTCATGTGAAATTCATGTCTTGGGAGTTATAGGTAAAATTTTCAGAAAGAAGTTTAAAACAATAATCTGAAAGTTGGTCTGCTAGCCATTTAACCTATTCTACTATTGTCTATATATTTGTTTATTTAATTAGATTTGTATCCCGCCCTTCCCTTACGGGCTCAGGGTGGCTAACATTTTAAAATCAACAATTCAGTTTAAACACAAGACAATATAATAAAACAGCAATATACCAATTTACAGACTATATAGGGTAGTCCGTTTTATCATTGCTACTGTTGTTACATTATTACTGCTATTATGTTGGCACTCAGATTTTATTATCATAGTGTCGGTCGGCCTTCCTCAGGTGTTAAATACAAGCCAAAACAGTTTGGGGAGGGACGGTGGCTCAGTGGTAAAGCATCTGCTTGGGAAGCAGAAAGTCCCAGGTTCAATCCCTGGCATCTCCAGGCAAATAGGTGTGAAAAAAGGTCCAGGCAAATAGGTGTGAAAAAACATCAGCTTGAGGACCCTGGAGAGCCGCTGCCAGTCTGAGAAGACAAATCTGACTTTGATGGACCAAAGGTCTGTTTCAGGATAAGGCAGCTTCATATGTTCACCCTGCAGAACCGTACAAGGTCCCGCAAGGCTCTAACTTCTTCTGGAAGGGGATTCCACCAAGTGGGGGCCACCACAGAAAAGGCCCTGGTGGTAACCAACCATGTTTCTTTTGGCCAGGGATCATTAAAAGATTTTGAGAGCGTGAGTATAGGTGTCTGCGGGGGTATATATGGAAAGAAGTTTGATCATTTTAGTGCTTGTTTCTTCTAGCAGCTAGAGGATTAATTATTGTCTTATTGTCTTATGTGATTGTTTTATTGTTTTAATATTGTTTTTGTTTACTGTCTATTTTGTGTTGTTAGCCACCTTGAGTCTGTACGGAATGGGTGGGATATAAATACAACGTAAATAAAATAAATAAATAAATAAATTCCCACATGCTTATATTCGAGAGCCAGATTGGTGTAGTGGTTAAGTGCGTGGACTCTTATCTGGGAGAACCGGGTTTGATTCCCCACTCCTCCAGTCAGGAGACACAACAAGACTCCTACGTGGTAAGCGAATCAGGTTTCTCTAGACAGAATTCTCAGAAGAGATCGTGAGAACCATGTTTCTGGTTCGTGTGTGATTATGTAAGGTTCATGTGAAATTCATGTCTTGGGAGTTATAGGTAAAATTTTCAGAAAGAAGTTTAAAACAATAATCTGAAAGTTGGTTCGCTAGCCATTTAACCTATTCTACTATTGTTTATATATTTGTTTATTTAATTAGATTTGTACCCCGCCCTCCCCTTACGGGCTCAGGGTGGCTAACATTTTAAAATCAACAATTCAGTTTAAGAACAAGGCAATATAATAAAACAGCAATATACCAATTTACAGACTATATAGGGTAGTCATCCAAGATCCCTTTTCTCATTTCTACTGTTGTTCCATTATTACTGCTATTATGTTGGCACTCAGATGTTGTTATCATAGTGTCGGTCGGCCTTCCTCAGGTGTTAAACACAAGCCAAAACAGTTTGGGGAGGGACGGTGGCTCAGTGGTAGAGCATCTGCTTAGGAAGCAGAAGGTCCCAGGTTCAATCCCTGCATCTCCAAAAAAGGGTCCAGGCAAATGGGTGTGAAAAAACCTCAGCTTGAGACCCTGGAGAGCTGCTGCCAGTCTGAGAAGACAATACTGACTGATGGACCAAAGGTCTGATTCAGGATAAGGCAGCTTCATATGTTCACCCTGCGGAACCATACAAGGTCCCGCAAGGCTCTAATTTCTTCTGGAAGGGGATTCCACCATGTGGGGGCCACCACAGAGAAGGCCCTGGCGGTAACCAACCATGCTTCTTTTGGCCCAGGGATCATTAAAAGATTTTGAGAGCGTGAGCATAGGTGTCTGCGGGGGTATATATGGAAAGAAGTTTGATCATTTTAGTGCTTGTTTCTTCCAGCAGCTAGAGGATTAATTATTGTCTTATCTGATTGTTTTAATATTGTTTTTGTTTACTGTCTATTTTGTGCTGTTAGCCACCTTGAGTCGGTATGGAATGGGTGGGATATAAATACAACGTAAATAAAACAAATAAATAAGTAAATTCCCACATGCTTATATTTTTAAGGTCTTTTCTAATAAAGAGAATCAGGGGTGGAATTCTAGCAGGAGCTCCTTTGCATATCAGGCCACACACCCCTGATGTAGCCGATCCTCTGAGAGCTTACAAAAAAGAGCCTTTGTAAGCTCTCTGAGGATTGGCACCATCAAGGGGTGGGGCCTGATATGCAAAGGAGCTCCTGCTAGAATCCCACCCCTGCTGCACACCACACCCTCATCCAATAACACCTGCTTTTGCCATTTGCCTGCTAATGTCGTTTGGCATCTGAAATCACCCCACTTTCCACAGATAGGAAAGATGGGCTCACATTCCAGCTGTATCTGAAGAAGTTCATAGTGCCTCCCGAAAGCTCTTCTTCTGCCACAAATTTTGTTAGTCTTCAAGCTGGACTCTGGCTCTTTCCTCCTGCTACAGACAGACTTAACAGGGCAACCTGTCTTGACCCAAAATTCTGTCAGCCTCTAAGGCACCGCTGGACACGAATCCAGCACGGTTCAGAGGGATGAGATCTGAAAGGCCTTTTCTGGGAACCACTCTGCACCACGGGGCTCTTTAACAGAAATAACGGGTCTGTTGTTAACATCAAAATCTCTCACTGTGGGCTATGCGCTACTGGACTCAAATCCAGCACAGTTCAGAGGGATGAGACCTGAAAGGCCTTCTCTGGGAACCCTCCCACGAGGGCTCTCTGGACATCGAAGGATAACACGGAAGGTGGACCGAAAAGGGCAGCCTCAGAGGACGGCGTTTGGGCCCCTGGGAGTGGGCAGCGGCCCAAGCCCCTCTGCTTTCCCTTCCTTCAAACCATCACACTGCTCTTTACGCTTTAAGGGCCTTTCTGAGTGGGTTGGGGGAGCTACTGACCTTGGGACTTTGTCTCCCTGGGCAGTCAGGCAGGCCAGGAACTCCCAGCTTCCCCTGTGGGTAAAAGAGAAAGAGAGAATGTGTCACGACTCAGGGGGGTCTTACCAATTGCTGCCACCACTCTGGGAGAAGGGTTCCCCTTGAGAAGGTCCAGAGTCCCCTCCCAAGCCCTTCAGCTTAGCTTCGGCCAAATAACAGGCGTAAGGACGAGGCAGAGTGAAGAACAACAACAAAAAGGTTCATTTTAAAGTCAGTGCAATATCAACGGCAAGGTGCATAAAACAGTAAAAGGGTGAAGGGCATAAGCAAATGCCCTAACGCCTCTCTCTATACAGTCCTTACTGTCTCAGTCAGACTTGGGCCTACTCACCCTACCTCACGGGGTGAGGATCTCTCCTTGGCAGCAGCTCTTCCTCCTAGGAAAAGAACCCCCACTTCCTGGGGTTGGCCTTTATATATTCTCTTCCCGGGCCCCACCCCTCTCTGGGCCTGTTTCCCTCCAAAACCTCTGCAACCCAATCAGAGAGACAGACGGAATCCTGGGAGACGTAGGCTTCTAACAGTAACTCCTAAGCAGGCTTCCCTGGGGCCTGCAGGCCTCACTAGGCCCAGGATCATGAGAGAGAGATGAAGAGAGAGGTAACTGGAAGAGAGGAGTTCCAGCCACACGCTGCAGAGGACATCCACCATCCCCACACCCCTTCCCAGGAGCATAGGCACAACCAGCTGGGACTCTTCCTCACCTTCTCTTCAAGAAGCTCGAGGGGGCCGGGATCTTCAGTGGGGTCTGTCCACCCTTTGGGACCCTCCAGCCTGTCCTTACTTCGGGATTCTGGGACACCAACTTCCCCCTGAGCGTGGAGAGAAGGCAGAGTGGGTGAAGCGAAAAGCAGAACTGCCCAAACAGGCGTGGAGAAGACTGAGGGGCTTCCTGGAGGGAGACCCCAGAGGGGGGCACACTTACCTGGTCGTCTTTCATCTCTGTGTCCCCCTTGAAGCCAGGAAATCTTTCTTCTCCCTGCAGGAAACAGAAATCATGAGGCACATTCTTGGAGAGGGGGGAGAAGACTGAGGGGCTTCCTGGAGGGAGAACAGAAGGGGGGCACACTTACCTGGGCGTCTTTCACCCCCGTGTCCCCCTTGAAGCCAGGAAATTCTTCTTCTCCCTGCGGGAAACAGAAACCGTGAGGTACATTCTTGGGGAGGAGGGAGAAGACTGAGGCGCTTCCTGGAGGGATATTATAGCATTGGAGAAAGTCCAATTGCACTGGAGAAAGCATTGGAGAAAGTCCAGAAAAGGGCAACTAGAATGCTTAAAGGGCTAGAACACTTTCCCTATGAAGAAAGGTTGAAACGCTTGGGGCTCTTTAGCTTGGAGAAACGTCGACTGCGGGGGTGACATGATAGAGGTCTACAAGATAATGCATGGGATGGAGACAATAGAGAAAGAGGTACTTTTCTCCCTTTCTCACAATACAAGCACTCGTGGGCATTCGATGAAATTGCTGAGCAAACAGGTTAAAAAAGATAAAAGGAAGTACTTCTTCACCCAAAGGGTGATTAACATGTGGAATTCACTGCCACAGGAGGTGGTGGAGGCCACAAGCATGGCCACCTTCAAGAGGGGTTTAGATAAAAATATGGAGCAGAGGTCCATCAGTGGCTATTAGCCACAGTGTGTTCATATATATCTATATAGATATATAAAAAATTTTTGGCCACTGTGTGACACAGAGTGTTGGACTGGATGGGCCATTGGCCTGATCCAACATGGCTTCTCTTATGTTCTTAACCAGAGGGAGGCACACTTACCTGGTCATCTTTCATCTCCGTGTCCCCCTTGAAGCCAGGAAATCCTTCTTCTCCCTGCAGGAAACAGAAATCATGAGGCGCATTCTTGGGGAGGGGGGGAAGACTGAGGGGCTTCCTGGAGGGAGAACCAGAGGGGGGCACACTTACCTGGTCGTCTTTCACCCCCGTGTCCCCCTTGAAGCCAGGAAATCCTTCTTCTCCCTGCAGGAAACAGAAACCGTGAGGCACATTCTTGGGGAGGTTGGAGAAGACTGAGGGGCTTCCTGGAGGGAGAACCAGAGGGGGGCACACTTACCTGGTCGTCTTTCACCCCCGTGTCCCCCTTGAAGCCAGGAAATCCTTCTTCTCCCTGCAGGAAACAGAAACCGTGAGGCACATTCTTGGGGAGGGGGGAGAAGACTGAGGGGCTTCCTGGAGGGAGAACCAGAGGGGGGCACATTTACCTGGTCGTCTTTCAGCTCTATGTCCCCCTTGATGCCGGGAAATCCTTCTCCCTGCGGGAAACAGAAATCATGAGGCACATTCTTGGGGAGGGGGGAATACACCCTGATAATGTACCAGACATTGCGGAACATGAAGGAGTTCTCCCCTTCCGGCCGAGGGTGGGAAGCTTCGCCCTCTCTCTCGCTTGGCTTCGTAAGACCATTAAGAGCTCTGGCTATGTAACACGAGCACTCTGGGGACACAACTCCCTTGCCACAATATTGTCATTCTATTATCACTCTTCCGGCTGATTATTCATGTTTTTCTGTAGCTGAAGCTAGTGCCAGGTTCGACTATTGGCGAACTTAGGCGTGCATGAGGTTTTTTAAAGGAATCTTTTGATAGCTCATTAAAACAGTTACAGGAATATGAAATTGATTTATATCTATATCCTGCCCTAACCTATTGGGCTCAAAGTGGCTAATAAGAGTTAAAATGCATAATGTTAATATAAAATACAGTAAAATCGTTAAAATTCATTCAACACATACAATACACTTACACAATACAGTTTCAGTCCAAAATCCAAGATGGCATCAACATTATTAGTTCGTGTTTGGCGCTGCATACAATAATGTTGTTAAGTATCATTTATAACGCGCTATATTTATACGGGGATTTTGTGTGCCCCGTGGCGCAGAGTGGTAAAGCTGCAGTACTGTGGTCTGAACTCTCTGCTCACGACCTGAGTTCGATCCCAGCGAAAGCTGGTTCAGGTAGCCGGCCCAAGGTTGACTCAGCCTTCCATCCTTCCGAGGTCGGTCAAACGAGTCCCCAGCTTGTTGGGGGGGAAAGCGTAGAGGACTGGGGAAGGCAATGGCGAACCACCCCGTCAAAAGTCTGCCGTGAAAACGTTGTGAAAGCAACGTCACCCCAGAGTCGGAAACGACTGTGCTTGCACAGGGGACCTTTCCTTTCCCTAATGCCTTTAAGAGAGATTAGGAGCTACATTTGGCCTTCTAATCTCGGTTGAAAAGATAACGAGCGCATATTGTATGTATTCATAGATTCACCTGTTGGATTATCTCACCAATACTGAGATCTCATCATCAAACGACCCACCATTTACCTAGAAGATTATTACCTATTTAAGTCAGGAGACACAACAAGACTCCTACGTGGTAAGCGAATCAGGTTTCTCTAGACAGAATTCTCAGAAGAGATCGTGAGAACCATGTTTCTGGTTCGTGTGTGATTATGTAAGGTTCATGTGAAATTCATGTCTTGGGAGTTATAGGTAAAATTTTCAGAAAGAAGTTTAAAACAATAATCTGAAAGTTGGTCTGCTAGCCATTTAACCTATTCTACTATTGTCTATATATTTGTTTATTTAATTAGATTTGTATCCCGCCCTTCCCTTACGGGCTCAGGGTGGCTAACATTTTAAAATCAACAATTCAGTTTAAACACAAGACAATATAATAAAACAGCAATATACCAATTTACAGACTATATAGGGTAGTCCGTTTTATCATTGCTACTGTTGTTACATTATTACTGCTATTATGTTGGCACTCAGATTTTATTATCATAGTGTCGGTCGGCCTTCCTCAGGTGTTAAATACAAGCCAAAACAGTTTGGGGAGGGACGGTGGCTCAGTGGTAGAGCATCTGCTTGGGAAGCAGAAAGTCCCAGGTTCAATCCCTGGCATCTCCAGGCAAATAGGTGTGAAAAAAGGTCCAGGCAAATAGGTGTGAAAAAACATCAGCTTGAGACCCTGGAGAGCCGCTGCCAGTCTGAGAAGACAAATCTGACTTTGATGGACCAAAGGTCTGTTTCAGGATAAGGCAGCTTCATATGTTCACCCTGCAGAACCGTACAAGGTCCCGCAAGGCTCTAACTTCTTCTGGAAGGGGATTCCACCAAGTGGGGGCCACCACAGAAAAGGCCCTGGTGGTAACCAACCATGTTTCTTTTGGCCCAGGGATCATTAAAAGATTTTGAGAGCGTGAGTATAGGTGTCTGCGGGGGTATATATGGAAAGAAGTTTGATCATTTTAGTGCTTGTTTCTTCTAGCAGCTAGAGGATTAATTATTGTCTTATTGTCTTATGTGATTGTTTTATTGTTTTAATATTGTTTTTGTTTACTGTCTATTTTGTGTTGTTAGCCACCTTGAGTCTGTACGGAATGGGTGGGATATAAATACAACGTAAATAAAATAAATAAATAAATAAATTCCCACATGCTTATATTCGAGAGCCAGATTGGTGTAGTGGTTAAGTGCGTGGACTCTTATCTGGGAGAACCGGGTTTGATTCCCCACTCCTCCAGTCAGGAGACACAACAAGACTCCTACGTGGTAAGCGAATCAGGTTTCTCTAGACAGAATTCTCAGAAGAGATCGTGAGAACCATGTTTCTGGTTCGTGTGTGATTATGTAAGGTTCATGTGAAATTCATGTCTTGGGAGTTATAGGTAAAATTTTCAGAAAGAAGTTTAAAACAATAATCTGAAAGTTGGTTCGCTAGCCATTTAACCTATTCTACTATTGTTTATATATTTGTTTATTTAATTAGATTTGTACCCCGCCCTCCCCTTACGGGCTCAGGGTGGCTAACATTTTAAAATCAACAATTCAGTTTAAGAACAAGGCAATATAATAAAACAGCAATATACCAATTTACAGACTATATAGGGTAGTCATCCAAGATCCCTTTTCTCATTTCTACTGTTGTTCCATTATTACTGCTATTATGTTGGCACTCAGATGTTGTTATCATAGTGTCGGTCGGCCTTCCTCAGGTGTTAAACACAAGCCAAAACAGTTTGGGGAGGGACGGTGGCTCAGTGGTAGAGCATCTGCTTAGGAAGCAGAAGGTCCCAGGTTCAATCCCTGGCATCTCCAAAAAAGGGTCCAGGCAAATGGGTGTGAAAAAACCTCAGCTTGAGACCCTGGAGAGCTGCTGCCAGTCTGAGAAGACAATACTGACTGATGGACCAAAGGTCTGATTCAGGATAAGGCAGCTTCATATGTTCACCCTGCGGAACCATACAAGGTCCCGCAAGGCTCTAATTTCTTCTGGAAGGGGATTCCACCATGTGGGGGCCACCACAGAGAAGGCCCTGGCGGTAACCAACCATGCTTCTTTTGGCCCAGGGATCATTAAAAGATTTTGAGAGCGTGAGCATAGGTGTCTGCGGGGGTATATATGGAAAGAAGTTTGATCATTTTAGTGCTTGTTTCTTCCAGCAGCTAGAGGATTAATTATTGTCTTATCTGATTGTTTTAATATTGTTTTTGTTTACTGTCTATTTTGTGCTGTTAGCCACCTTGAGTCGGTATGGAATGGGTGGGATATAAATACAACGTAAATAAAACAAATAAATAAGTAAATTCCCACATGCTTATATTTTTAAGGTCTTTTCTAATAAAGAGAATCAGGGGTGGAATTCTAGCAGGAGCTCCTTTGCATATCAGGCCACACACCCCTGATGTAGCCGATCCTCTGAGAGCTTACAAAAAAGAGCCTTTGTAAGCTCTCTGAGGATTGGCACCATCAAGGGGTGGGGCCTGATATGCAAAGGAGCTCCTGCTAGAATCCCACCCCTGCTGCACACCACACCTCATCCAATAACACCTGCTTTTGCCATTTGCCTGCTAATGTCGTTTGGCATCTGAAATCACCCCACTTTCCACAGATAGGAAAGATGGGCTCACATTCCAGCTGTATCTGAAGAAGTTCATAGTGCCTCCCGAAAGCTCTTCTTCTGCCACAAATTTTGTTAGTCTTCAAGCTGGACTCTGGCTCTTTCCTCCTGCTACAGACAGACTTAACAGGGCAACCTGTCTTGACCCAAAATTCTGTCAGCCTCTAAGGCACCGCTGGACACGAATCCAGCACGGTTCAGAGGGATGAGATCTGAAAGGCCTTTTCTGGGAACCACTCTGCACCACGGGGCTCTTTAACAGAAATAACGGTCTGTTGTTAACATCAAAATCTCTCACTGTGGGCTATGCGCTACTGGACTCAAATCCAGCACAGTTCAGAGGGATGAGACCTGAAAGGCCTTCTCTGGGAACCCTCCCACGAGGGCTCTCTGGACATCGAAGGATAACACGGAAGGTGGACCGAAAAGGGCAGCCTCAGAGGACGGCGTTTGGGCCCCTGGGAGTGGGCAGCGGCCCAAGCCCCTCTGCTTTCCCTTCCTTCAAACCATCACACTGCTCTTTACGCTTTAAGGGCCTTTCTGAGTGGGTTGGGGGAGCTACTGACCTTGGGACTTTGTCTCCCTGGGCAGTCAGGCAGGCCAGGAACTCCCAGCTTCCCCTGTGGGTAAAAGAGAAAGAGAGAATGTGTCACGACTCAGGGGGGTCTTACCAATTGCTGCCACCACTCTGGGAGAAGGGTTCCCCTTGAGAAGGTCCAGAGTCCCCTCCCAAGCCCTTCAGCTTAGCTTCGGCCAAATAACAGGCGTAAGGACGAGGCAGAGTGAAGAACAACAACAAAAAGGTTCATTTTAAAGTCAGTGCAATATCAACGGCAAGGTGCATAAAACAGTAAAAGGGTGAAGGGCATAAGCAAATGCCCTAACGCCTCTCTCTATACAGTCCTTACTGTCTCAGTCAGACTTGGGCCTACTCACCCTACCTCACGGGGTGAGGATCTCTCCTTGGCAGCAGCTCTTCCTCCTAGGAAAAGAACCCCCACTTCCTGGGGTTGGCCTTTATATATTCTCTTCCCGGGCCCCACCCCTCTCTGGGCCTGTTTCCCTCCAAAACCTCTGCAACCCAATCAGAGAGACAGACGGAATCCTGGGAGACGTAGGCTTCTAACAGTAACTCCTAAGCAGGCTTCCCTGGGGCCTGCAGGCCTCACTAGGCCCAGGATCATGAGAGAGAGATGAAGAGAGAGGTAACTGGAAGAGAGGAGTTCCAGCCACACGCTGCAGAGGACATCCACCATCCCCACACCCCTTCCCAGGAGCATAGGCACAACCAGCTGGGACTCTTCCTCACCTTCTCTTCAAGAAGCTCGAGGGGGCCGGGATCTTCAGTGGGGTCTGTCCACCCTTTGGGACCCTCCAGCCTGTCCTTACTTCGGGATTCTGGGACACCAACTTCCCCCTGAGCGTGGAGAGAAGGCAGAGTGGGTGAAGCGAAAAGCAGAACTGCCCAAACAGGCGTGGAGAAGACTGAGGGGCTTCCTGGAGGGAGACCCAGAGGGGGGCACACTTACCTGGTCGTCTTTCATCTCTGTGTCCCCCTTGAAGCCAGGAAATCTTTCTTCTCCCTGCAGGAAACAGAAATCATGAGGCACATTCTTGGAGAGGGGGGAGAAGACTGAGGGGCTTCCTGGAGGGAGAACCAGAAGGGGGCACACTTACCTGGGCGTCTTTCACCCCCGTGTCCCCCTTGAAGCCAGGAAATTCTTCTTCTCCCTGCGGGAAACAGAAACCGTGAGGTACATTCTTGGGGAGGAGGGAGAAGACTGAGGCGCTTCCTGGAGGGATATTATAGCATTGGAGAAAGTCCAATTGCACTGGAGAAAGCATTGGAGAAAGTCCAGAAAAGGGCAACTAGAATGCTTAAAGGGCTAGAACACTTTCCCTATGAAGAAAGGTTGAAACGCTTGGGGCTCTTTAGCTTGGAGAAACGTCGACTGCGGGGTGACATGATAGAGGTCTACAAGATAATGCATGGGATGGAGACAATAGAGAAAGAGGTACTTTTCTCCCTTTCTCACAATACAAGCACTCGTGGGCATTCGATGAAATTGCTGAGCAAACAGGTTAAAAAAGATAAAAGGAAGTACTTCTTCACCCAAAGGGTGATTAACATGTGGAATTCACTGCCACAGGAGGTGGTGGAGGCCACAAGCATGGCCACCTTCAAGAGGGGTTTAGATAAAAATATGGAGCAGAGGTCCATCAGTGGCTATTAGCCACAGTGTGTTCATATATATCTATATAGATATATAAAAAATTTTTGGCCACTGTGTGACACAGAGTGTTGGACTGGATGGGCCATTGGCCTGATCCAACATGGCTTCTCTTATGTTCTTAACCAGAGGGAGGCACACTTACCTGGTCATCTTTCATCTCCGTGTCCCCCTTGAAGCCAGGAAATCCTTCTTCTCCCTGCAGGAAACAGAAATCATGAGGCGCATTCTTGGGGAGGGGGGGAAGACTGAGGGGCTTCCTGGAGGGAGAACCAGAGGGGGGCACACTTACCTGGTCGTCTTTCACCCCCGTGTCCCCCTTGAAGCCAGGAAATCCTTCTTCTCCCTGCAGGAAACAGAAACCGTGAGGCACATTCTTGGGGAGGTTGGAGAAGACTGAGGGGCTTCCTGGAGGGAGAACCAGAGGGGGGCACACTTACCTGGTCGTCTTTCACCCCCGTGTCCCCCTTGAAGCCAGGAAATCCTTCTTCTCCCTGCAGGAAACAGAAACCGTGAGGCACATTCTTGGGGAGGGGGGAGAAGACTGAGGGGCTTCCTGGAGGGAGAACCAGAGGGGGGCACATTTACCTGGTCGTCTTTCAGCTCTATGTCCCCCTTGATGCCGGGAAATCCTTCTCCCTGCGGGAAACAGAAATCATGAGGCACATTCTTGGGGAGGGGGGAATACACCCTGATAATGTACCAGACATTGCGGAACATGAAGGAGTTCTCCCCTTCCGGCCGAGGGTGGGAAGCTTCGCCCTCTCTCTCGCTTGGCTTCGTAAGACCATTAAGAGCTCTGGCTATGTAACACGAGCACTCTGGGGACACAACTCCCTTGCCACAATATTGTCATTCTATTATCACTCTTCCGGCTGATTATTCATGTTTTTCTGTAGCTGAAGCTAGTGCCAGGTTCGACTATTGGCGAACTTAGGCGTGCATGAGGTTTTTTAAAGGAATCTTTTGATAGCTCATTAAAACAGTTACAGGAATATGAAATTGATTTATATCTATATCCTGCCCTAACCTATTGGGCTCAAAGTGGCTAATAAGAGTTAAAATGCATAATGTTAATATAAAATACAGTAAAATCGTTAAAATTCATTCAACACATACAATACACTTACACAATACAGTTTCAGTCCAAAATCCAAGATGGCATCAACATTATTAGTTCGTGTTTGGCGCTGCATACAATAATGTTGTTAAGTATCATTTATAACGCGCTATATTTATACGGGGATTTTGTGTGCCCCGTGGCGCAGAGTGGTAAAGCTGCAGTACTGTGGTCTGAACTCTCTGCTCACGACCTGAGTTCGATCCCAGCGAAAGCTGGTTCAGGTAGCCGGCCCAAGGTTGACTCAGCCTTCCATCCTTCCGAGGTCGGTCAAACGAGTCCCCAGCTTGTTGGGGGGGAAAGCGTAGAGGACTGGGGAAGGCAATGGCGAACCACCCCGTCAAAAGTCTGCTGTGAAAACGTTGTGAAAGCAACGTCACCCCAGAGTCGGAAACGACTGTGCTTGCACAGGGGACCTTTCCTTTCCCTAATGCCTTTAAGAGAGATTAGGAGCTACATTTGGCCTTCTAATCTCGGTTGAAAAGATAATGAGCGCATATTGTATGTATTCATAGATACACCTATTGGATTATCTCACCAATACTGAGATCTCATCATCAAACGACCCACCATTTACCTAGAAGATTATTACCTATTTAAGTCAGGAGACACAACAAGACTCCTACGTGGTAAGCGAATCAGGTTTCTCTAGACAGAATTCTCAGAAGAGATCGTGAGAACCATGTTTCTGGTTCGTGTGTGATTATGTAAGGTTCATGTGAAATTCATGTCTTGGGAGTTATAGGTAAAATTTTCAGAAAGAAGTTTAAGACAATAATCTGAAAGTTGGTTTGCTAGCCATTTAACCTATTCTACTTGAGTCATGGAGTAAAAGGACAGGTCCTCTTGTGGATCAAAAACTGGCTGAGTAATAGGAAGCAGAGAGTGAGTATAAATGGGCAGTCTTCGCAGTGGAGGACGGTAAGCAGTGGGGTGCCGCAGGGCTCGGTACTGGGTCCCATGCTCTTTAACTTGTTCATAAATGATTTAGAGTTGGGAGTGAGCAGTGAAGTGGCCAAATTTGTGGATGACACTAAATTGTTCAGGGTGGTGAGAACCAGAGAGGATTGTGAGGAACTCCAAAGGGATCTGTTGAGGCTGGGTGAGTGGGCGTCAACGTGGCAGATGCAGTTCAGTGTGGCCAAGTGCAAAGTAATGCACATTGGGGCCAAGAATCCCAGCTACAAATACAAGTTGATGGGGTGTGAACTGGCAGAGACTGACCAAGAGAGAGATCTTGGGGTCGTGGTAGATAATTCACTGAAAATGTCAAGGCAGTGTGCGTTTGCAATAAAAAAGGCCAACGCCATGCTGGGAATTATTAGGAAGGGAATTGAAAACAAATCAGCCAGTATCATAATGCCCCTGTATAAATCGATGGTGCGGTCTCATTTGGAGTACTGTGTGCAGTTCTGGTCGCCGCACCTCAAAAAGGATATTATAGCATTGGAGAAAGTTCAGAAAAGGGCAACTAGAATGATTAAAGGGCTGGAACACCTTCCCTATGAAGAAAGGTTGAAACGCTTAGGGCTCTTTAGCTTGGAGAAACGTCGACTGAGGGGTGACATGATAGAGGTTTACAAGATGATGCATGGGATGGAGAAAGTAGAGAAAGAAGTACTTTTCTCCCTTTCTCACAATACGAGAACTCGTGGGCATTCGATGAAATTGCTGAGCAGACAGGTTAAAACGGATAAAAGGAAGTACTTCTTCACCCAAAGGGTGATTAACATGTGGAATTCACTGCCACAGGAGGTGGCGGCGGCCACAAGCATGGCCACCTTCAAGAGGGGGTTAGATAAAAATATGGAGCAGAGGTCCATCTGTGTGTATGTGTGTGTGTGTGTGTGTGTGTATATATATATATATATATATATATATATATATATATATATATATTTGGCCGCTGTGTGACACAGAATGTTGGACTGGACGGGCCATTGGCCTGATCTAACATGGGTTCTCTTATGTTCTTATGTACTATTGTCTATATATTTGTTTATTTAATTAGATTTGTATCCTGCCCTCCCCTTACAGAACTGCCCAAACAGGCGTGGAGAAGACTGAGGGGCTTCCTGGAGGGAGAAGCAGAGGGGGGCACACTTACCTGGTCATCTTTCATCTCCGTGTCCCCACTGAAGCCAGGAAATCCTTCTTCTGCCTGCAGGAAACAGAAACCATGAGGTACATTCTTGGGGAGTTGGGGGGGGGGGGAAGTACACCCTTCAAAATGGACCAGACATTGCAGCCATAATGTTAGGGAACTATGAAACATGAATGAGTTCTACCACCTCTGTCTTCACTGAATAAAGTTGGGTCCTTCAATATCATCTTTAAGACTAACGAAGTTTCATTCTGGGTGTAAGCTTTCACGTGCATGCACACATCTTCAATCTAAAGTAGTGTGCATACATGAACACTTAAACCCAGAATAAAACTGGACTCCCGACTTTGCTTCAGACTAATACGTCTGCCCACCTGAACCCGTCTCTGTCTTCACTGTGTTATTTGAGTTCTGGAGATCAGCACAATCACTCACAATTTAAAGACAGCTGAAATATGAACCTATGAACCTATGAAGCTGCCTTATACTGAATTAGACCCCTCTCAGTCCTTCAGTGTTGTCTACTCAGACGGGCAGCTCTCCAGGGTCTCAAGCTGAGGTTTTTCACACCTATTTGCCTGGACCATAAGAACATAAGAGAAGCCATGTTGGATCAGGCCAACGGCCCATCAAGTCCAACACTCTGTGTCACACAGTGGCAAAAAATGTTATATACACACATACACTGTGGCTAATAGCCACTGATGGACCTGTGCTCCATATTTTTATCTAAACCCCTCTTGAAGGTGGCTATACTTGTGGCCGCCACCACCTCCTGTGGCAGTGAATTCCACATGTTAATCACCCTTTGGGTGAAGAAGTACTTCCTTTTATCCGTCTTAACCTGTCTGCTCAGCAATTTCATCGAATGCCCACGAGTTCTTGTATTGTGAGAAAGGGAGAAAAGTACTTCTTTCTCTACTTTCTCCATTCCATGCATTATCTTGTAAACCTCTATCATGTCACCCCGCAGTCGACGTTTCTCCAAGCTAAAGAGTCCCAAGCGTTTCAACCTTTCTTCATAGGGAAAGTGCTCCAGCCCTTTAATCATTCTAGTTGCCCTTCTCTGCACCTTCTCTAAAGCTTTTTAGTTGCAGATGCCGAGGATTGAACCTGGGACCTTCTGCTTACCAAGCAGATGCTCTACCACTGAGCCACTGTCCCACCCAAAAGAAGACATAGGTATGAACATATGAAGCTGCCTTCTACTGAATCAGACAGGTTAAAACGGATAAAAGGAAGTATTTCTTCACCCAAAGGGTGATTAACATGTGGAATTCACTGCCACAGGAGGTGGTGGCGGCCACAAGTATAGCCACCTTCAAGAGGGGTTTAGATAAAATATGGAGCATAGATCCATCAGTGGCTATTAGCCACAGTGTGTGTGTATATATAAAAATTTTTGCCACTGTGTGACACAGAGTGTTGGACTGGATGGGCCGTTGGCCTGATCCAACATGGCTTCTCTTATGTTCTTATGTTCAGACCCCCCTGGGTCCATCAAAGTCAGTCTTGTCTACTCAGACTGGCAGCGGCTCTCCAGGGTCTCAAGGTGAGATTTTTCACGCCTACTTGCCTGGACCCATTTTAGTTGGAGATGCCGGGGATTGAACCTGGGACCTTCTGCTTACCAAGCAGATGCTCAGACACTGAGCCACAGCCCCATTCATGGCTCTCCAGGGTCTCAAGGTGAGGTTTTTCACGCCTACTTGCCTGGACCCTTTTTAGTTGGAGATGCCGGGGATTGAACCTGGGACCTTCTGCTTACCAAGCAGATGCTCTACCACTGAGCCACCGTCCCTCCCTGAATAATATTTTATTAGAAGGATTTCAGGCACGACAGAACAGGATGCCCGAGACGGAAGCCCCTCCTGGGCTGAGCCGGCCTGCGTGGGCAGACGCGGCTCCTGGGAAAGGAAACTTCTGACTGACCCCTGGAAATCTGCCTCTTGAAAGTGGGAGGCCCTCAGGGTGTTTGGGGTCTCCCGCAAACTGCATATTCCCCACCCCAGTTCCCTTCCCGATCTCAGTCCCCAAGACCCCCCCACTTACCTTCTCCCCTTGGTGCCCTTTCAATCCATGGATGCCGTCAACGCCCTGGGAAAGGGTGAGAAAAATACAGGAAGATTTAGATTGAAGAAGTTAGAACTAATAAAAGGAAGTCCTTCTTCACCCAAAGGGTGATTAACATGCGGAATTCACTGCCACAGGAGGTGGTGGTGGCTACAAGCACAGACAGCTTCAAGAGGGGATTGGATAAAAATATGGAGCACAGGTCCACCAGTGGCTATTAGTCACAGCTTATCTTGGACTCTGTCTGGGGCACTGATGCTCTGAATTCTGGGTGCTTGGGGGGGGGGGAACAGTGAGAGGGCTTCTAGCCCAACTGGTGGACCTCCTGATGGCACTTGGGTTTTTTGGCCACTGTGTGACACAGAGTGTTGGACTGGATGGGCCTTTGGCCTGATCCAACATGGCTTCTCTTATGTTCTTATGTGACACAGAGTGTTGGACAGGATGGGCCGTTGGCCTGATCCAACATGGCTTCTCTTATGTTCTCATGTGACACAGAGTGTTGGACTGGATGGGCCATTGGCCTGATCCAACATGGCTTCTCTTATGTTCTCATGTGACACAGAGTGCTGGACTGGATGGGCCATTGGCCTGATCCAACATGGCTTCTCTTATGTTCTTATGTGACACAGGGTGTTGGACTGGATGGGCCACTGGCCTGATCCAACATGGCTTCTCTTATGTTCTCATGTGACACAGAGTGTTGGACTGGATGGGCCATTGGCCTGATCCAACATGGCTTCTCTTATGTTCTCATGTGACACAGAGTGCTGGACTGGATGGGCCATTGGCCTGATCCAACATGGCTTCTCTTATGTTCTCATGTGACACAGAGTGTTGGACTGGATGGGCCATTGGCCTGATCCAACATGGCTTCTCTTATGTTCTCATGTGACACAGAGTGCTGGACTGGATGGGCCATTGGCCTGATCCAACATGGCTTCTCTTATGTTCTTATGTGACACAGGGTGTTGGACTGGATGGGCCATTGGCCTGATCCAACATGGCTTCTCTTATGTTCTTATGTGACACAGAGTGTTGGACTGGATGGGCCACTGGCCTGATCCAACATGGCTTCTCTTACGTTCTTATGTGACACAGAGTGTTGGACTGGAGGGGCCATTGGCCTGATCCAGCATGTCTTCTCTTATGTTCTTATGTGACACAGAGTGTTGGACTGGAGGGGCCATTGGCCTAATCCAACATGGCTTCTCTTATGTTCTTCTGTGACTCAGAGTGTTGGACTGGATGGGCCATTGGCCTGATCCAACATGGCTTCTCTTATGTTCTTATGTGACACAGAGTGTTGGACTGGAGGGGCCACTGGCATGATCCAACAGGGCTTCTCTTATTTTCTTATATGACACAGAGTGTTGGAGTGGATGGGCCATTGGCCTAATCCAACATGGCTTCTCTTATGTTCTTAACGGTTAGTGTGTGTGCAGGGGGCGGGGTTACATCATAAAAGAAAAGACTACCTCAGCTCTTGGTCTCCACCTCTGGGACAAAATCTTGGCCAGGGGGAGGGAGCGACCAAAGGGGAGCCCCCCCCCAATGCAATAGTCTCTCCCAGGGTCTACTGGACTCAACTCATGTTCAGAAGATGCCTTCCAAGGCCTGTTCCTACCTGGTTTCTTTTGCTTCCAGAGTGACCCTCTTCTCCAGGGTGGTCCTAAGAGAAGAGAATCAGTATCAGAAGGTTGGCATAATGAACATGGACTTGAATTTGGCTGAGAAATGGCATCTGTAGGTAGAGCAGGCCAGTGTGCTTCCTGTCTAAAATGGCTGCTAGGCCAGAGAAAGCCTGAGCACTTCGTGTTCTAAATGGCTGAAAGGCCAGAGAAAGCCCGAGCATTTTTGTTCAAAACGGCTGAAAGGCCAGAGAAAGCCAGAGCACTTCCTGTTCAAAATGGCTGAAAGGCCAGAGAAAGCCTGAACACTTCCTGTTCAAAATGGTTGCTAGGCCAGAGAAAGCCTGTGCACTTCCTGTTCAAAATGGCTGCAAGGCCAGAGAAAGCCTGTGCACTTCCTGTTCAAAATGGCTGCAAGGCTGTGGGGGAGAAAGGTAAAAGAGATTGTGACTGCTCTGAGATTCAGAGTATAAGGCGGGTGGGGCTGAGAGAGCTCTCCCAGAAGCTGCCCTTTCAAGGACAACTCCTAGGAGAGCTATGGCTGACCCAAGACCATTCCAGCAGGTGCAAGTGGGGAATCAAACCCGGTTCACCCAGATAAGAGAGCTATGGCTGACCCAAGGCCATTCTAGTAGGTGCAAGTGGAGGAGTGGGGAATCAAACCCGGTTCTCCCAGATAAGAGAGCTCTGGCTGACCCAAGGCCATTCCAGCAACTGCCAGTGGAGGAGTGGGGAAGCAAACCTGGTTCTCCCAAATAAGAGAGCTGGAATGGACTTGCGTCAGCCAGAGCTCTCTTATCTGGGAGAACCGGGTTTGATTCCCCACTCCTCCACTTGCACCTGCTGGAATGGCCTTGGGTCAGCCAGAGCTCCCTTATCTGGGAGAACCGGGTTTGATTCTCCACTCCTCCACTTGCACCTGCTGGAATGGCCTTTGGGAAGCAATAGATCTGGCAGAGGTTGTCCTTGAAAGGGCAGCTACTGTGGGAGCCCTCTCAGCCCCACCCACCTCACAGGGTGTCTGTTGTGGGGGAAGAAGTTATAGGAGATTGTAAGCCGCTCTGAGTCTCTGATTCAGAGAAAAGGGCGGGGTATAAATCTGCAGTTCTTCTTCTTCTACTAATGTGAGACAGATCCAGGTGAGGTGGCAGCCCTCTCCTGTTTAAATCATAGAATCGTAGAGTTGGAAGGGACCTCCAGGGTCAACTAGTCCAACCCCCTGCAGAATGCAGGAAACTCACAAACACTTCCCCCTAAATTCACAGGATCTTCATTGCTGTCAGATGGCCATCTACCCTCTGTTTAAAAACCTCCAAGGAAGGCGAGCCCACCACCTCCCGAGGAAGCCTGTTCCACTGAGGAACCGCTCTCACGGTCAGGAAGTTCTTCCTAATGTTGAGCCAGAAACTCTTTTGATTTAATTTCAATCCATTGGTTCTGGTCGAACCTTCCGGGGCCACAGAAAACAATTCCGCACCATCCTCTAGAGGACAGCCCTTCAAGTACTTGAAGATGGTGATCCTATCACGTCTCAGCCGCCTCCTCTCCAGACTAAACATCCCCAGCTCCTTCAGCCTTTCCTCATAGGACTTGGTCTCCAGACCCCTCATCCTCTAGATGACAGCCCTTCAAGGACTTGAAGATGGTGATCCTGTCACCTCTCAGCTGCCTCATCTCCAGGCTAAACATGCCCAGCTCCTTCAACCTTTCTTCATAGGTTCTGGTTCTACCTTCTGGGGCCACAGAAAACAATTCCACACCATCCTCTAGAGGACAGCCCTTCAAGTACTTGAAGATGGTGATCCTATCACTTCTCAGCCGCCTCGTGTTGCCATCATGCCCCAGTGGGGGAGGGGCTTCTTTGGAGGCATCTGGCCAGCCACTGCAGGAAACAGGAAACTGGTCCAGAGGCCCCGCCTTTTGTTCTGACCCGGCAAGGTTCCCCTTCATCCAAGGCCCTCACTTACCTGAGTCCCTGGCATTTCCTGCTCACTGGGGGGATCTGGCTCCCCTTGTGGCACCTGGTTGGAAAGAAAGCAGAAGTTTAAGCTCATACAATTGCGGCAGGGACCAGCGTTCTCCTTCTCACAGGACACCTCCCTGAGGCACTTAAGGCAAGACAGCCTAAAAGTGGACCTTGGAGGCCAACAAAATGGGGTATCTTGGAAGTCTTTTGTCTTGGGAGTTTTCCTAAATGCTCCAGGCTGGGGCTTAGGTGAAACGTCAGAGGCTTGGGGCCACCACACGATCGGCCCTGCTGGCTTTCTCTTGTAGGAGGAGGTTTGGCTTCCTGCCCCATCCTTCCCTCAGAGTGGCTTACAATCTCCTCCTCCAAAACAAACACCCTGCAAGGCAGATGGGGCTGAGAGAGCTCTCGAAAGAAATGCTCCTGAGAGAACTGCTCTGAGAACTTGGGACTGACCCAAGGTCACACCAGCAGCTGCACGTGAAGGAGGAGCGGGGAATCAATTCTGGTCACCGCACCTCAAAAAAGATATTATAGCATTGGAAAAAGTACAGAAAAGGGCAACTAGAATGATTAAAGGGTTGGAACACTTTCCTGATGAAGAAAGGTTAAAACGCTTGGGGCTCTTTAGCTTGGGGAAACATCGACTGCAGAATGACATGATAGAGGTTTACAAGACTATGCACGGGATAGAGGAGGTAGAGAAAAAAGTAAGATTTCTAGTCGTTTCTCTGGGGTGACGTTGCTTTCACGTTTTTACGGCAGACTTTTTACGGAGTGGTTTGCCATTGCCTTCCCCAGTCCTCTACGCTTTCCCCCCAGCAAGCTGGGTGCTCATTTGACCCACCTCGGAAAGATGGAAGGCTGGCTCAACCTCATGCTGGCTACCTGAATCCAGCTTCCACCGGGGATCGAACTCAGGTCGTGAGCAAAGCTTAGGACTGCAGTACTGCAGCTTTAATACTCTGCGCCACAGGGCTCTTTATATACATTTATATACCTACATAAATATTCATTTATGTACTCGGTGTATCCCTACTTGTATACAAGTAATTCTTCTATGGTCATTGTTACTGGTATTTGGATTTGTATAGGTTTTAGTATTCAAGTTTAAATAATTTTCTTTCATTAAAAAGAGAAAGAAAAAACTGAGCTTACCGGTGGGACAGCGATTCCTTCAGGCTCTGTGGGGTCCAGCAAACCACAGCGTCCCTGTAAAGGGCAAAAAAAAAAAGGCAGACTGTCAGTACCCCGGTGACGAGGCTGAGACGACGGGTTCTACTCCCACCTACACGGACCTCGAGAGCAGAACTTTGTACCAATGTGCAGGAAATGAGCAGAGCTCGTTTTGCAGCAGGAACTTATTTGCATATTAGGCCCCACACCCCTGACGTAGCCAGTCCTCCTGGAGCTTACAGGAGGCCCTGCATGAAAAACCCTGTAAGCTCTTGGAGGATTGGCTACATCAGGGAGGCGTGTGTCAAGCATACATATTTCTAAGCCATGATGGTTTCTTAAGACAGAGAGCAGGCCACTGGTATCCACCGCCCCCCTCCTTTTTACAACATTTGGGCAAGCAGTAAATCTATCTAGCCCAAGTAAATCTATCCAGCCTGGCTGGTGAAGCTGTGAGGTGCCTCTCCCCCAGATTCACACAGACAGTTCTTATCACGTCTAGGAGAAGTGTGAGAAAGGGAAACATTTTTAATAGCCTGAATCCCTTAGTAATAAAAGAGATACTGTGTAGTAACCTTTGAACCCGTGACTCAAATTGCATCTGTATACTATCCTTTGAAGTAATCCTATATAGCAACTATGTACCCATGTAAACGTCATTACTTCCAAGGATTCTGTCCTTGGTAAAGCTTCTGAGTTTCTACAATAAAGCAATTTTTGATTTAACACCAAAAGACTGGGATGGAGAAAGTAGAGAAAGAAGTACTTTTCTCCCTTTCTCACAATACAAGAACTCGTGGGCATTCAATGAAATTGCTGAGCAGTCAGGTTAGAACTGATAAAAGGAAGTCCTTCTTCACCCAAAGGGTGATTAACTTGTGGAATTCACTGCCACAGGAGGTGGTGGCGGCCACAAGCATAGCCAGCTTCAAGAGGGGATTGGATCAGCATCTGGAGGAGAGGTCCATCAGTGGCTATTAGACACAGGGTATTGATGAAACTCTGTCTGGGGCAGTGATGCTCTATATTCTTTGTTCTTGGGGGGGTGGGTACAGAGAACTTCTAGTGTCCTGGCCCCACTGGTGAACCTCGTGATGGCACCTGGGTTTTTTGGCTACAGAGTGTTGGACTGGATGCGCCGTTGGCCTGATCCAACATGGCTTCTCTGATGTTCTTATGGGCTGCCAGCTTCTCTTGGCCCTCAAGAGAGAGGAAGCCTTGGGGCAGCCATAGGCTGATATCTTGAGCCAAAGAATCACAGCACAATAACCAGGGCTGCATTCGACATCTAAATTAGGTATTTCATATTTCTTCCTAAAGTGCTGAATGTTCCTTTTCCAATGTATTTCAGTGATGGCTACAATATTTTGTCTTTAAAAGCCTATATGCCGTAAGAACATAAGAGAAGCCATGTTGGATCAGGCCAATGGCCCATCCAGTCCAACACTCTGTGTCACATAAGAGAAGCCGTGTTAGATCAGGCCAATGGCCCATCCAATCCAACACTCTGAGTCACATAAGAACATAAGAGAAGCCATGTTGGATCAGGCCAATGGCCCATCCAGTCCAACACTCTGTGTCACATAAGAGAAGCCATGTTGGATCAGGCCAATGGCCCATCCAGTCCAACGCTCTGTGTCACATAAGAGAAGCCATGTTGGATCAGGCCAATGGCCCATCCAGTCCAACACTCTGTGTCACATAAGAGAAGCCCTGCTGGATCAGGCCAATGGCCCATCCAGTCCAACACTCTGTGTCACATAAGAGAAGCCCTGCTGGATCAGGCCAATGGCCCATCCAGTCCAACACTCTGTGTCACATAAGAGAAGCCATGTTGGATCGGCCAATGGCCCCTCCAGTCTAACACTCTGTGTCACATAAGAGAAGCCATGTTGGATCAGGCCAATGGCCCATCCAGTCTAACACTCTGTGTCACATAAGAGAAGCCATGTTGGATCAGGCCAATGGCCCATCCAGTCTAACACTCTGTGTCACATAAGAACATAAGAGAAGCCCTGTTGGATCAGTCCAATGCTCCATCCAGCCCAACACTCTGTGTCACATAAGAGAAGCCATGTTGGATCAGGCCAATGGCCCATCCAGTCCAACACTCTGTGTCACATAAGAACATAAGAGAAGCCATGTTGGATCAGGCCAATTCGCCCATCCAGTCCAACACTCTGTGTCACATAAGAGAAGCCATGTTGGATCAGGCCAATTCGCCCATCCAGTCCAACACTCTGTGTCACATAAGAGAAGCCATGTTGGATCAGGCCAATAGCCCCTCCAGTCCAACACTCTGTGTCACATAAGAACATAAGAGAAGCCATGTTGGATCAGGCCAATTCACCCATCCAGTCCAACACTCTGTGTCACATAAGAGAAGCCATGTTGGATCAGGCCAATGGCCCATCCAGTCCAACACTCTGTGTCACATAAGAACATAAGAGAAGCCATGTTGGATCAGGCCAATTCGCCCATCCAGTCCAACACTCTGTGTCACATAAGAGAAGCCATGTTGGATCAGGCCAATGGCCCATCCAGTCCAACACTCTGTGTCACATAAGAACATAAGAGAAGCCATGTTGGATCAGGCCAATTTGCCCATCCAGTCCAACACTCTGTGTCACATAAGAGAAGCCATGTTGGATCAGGCCAATAGCCCCTCCAGTCCAACACTCTGTGTCACGTAAGAACATAAGAGAAGCCATGTTGGATCAGACCAATGGCCCGTCCAGTCCAACACTCTTTGTCTCTCTCTCTCTCTCGGCTTGGCTTCGCGAACGAAGATTTAAGAAAGGTGCAATAGCCCACGTTTGCTGCAGGCTCGCTGGTGGCTGACAAGACCAATGCGGGACAGGCAGGTCCGGCCACAGCGGCTGCAGGGAAAAGTCTGATTTGGGGTTGGTGCTGTAGCAGTGCGATTCTTCCTCAATCTCCTTTTGTCCTCAAGACCAGCTATGCTTTGTCACACTGTGGCCAAAAACCCAAGTGCCATCAGGAGGTCCACCAGTGGGGCTAGAAGTCCTCCCACTGTGCCTCCCCTCCACAAGCACCAAGAATACAGAGCATCACTGCACCAGACAGAGAGTTCCATCTATTCCCTGTGGCTGATAGTCATTGTTGGACCTCTGCTCCATGTTTATCCAATCCCCTCTTGAAGCTGGCTATGTTTGTAGCCACCACCCTGTGGCAGTGAATTCCACATGTTAATCACCCTTTGGGTGAAGAAGTACTTCCTTTTATCAGTTCTAACCCCACTGCTCAGCAATGTAGACTTTCTCGAATAAATGAAAACTGGCGAGCCCCCTGCATGGTACATCCCATTAACAAATACTTATCTCCTTGTGTGCTGTTTGGGAGTACAGTGTCCAGATCCTTTGAATTTTCCAAAACTGAAGGCGGTGCACGCAGCAACTGGGCTTTTGCTGAGTCCGTTGCTGTGCCATCTTTCCCAGAAACCCTTGCAGTTACCGAGGGCAGGGCGGCACCTACGAGTTCTCCAAGAAGCCCACATGGTCCCACATCTCCATTGTTTCCCTAAAGGAAAAGAAAGAATCTCAGCGTCACACGGGGGATAGTCTGTTGTGGGCCGGGGGCGGGGGGGATGGATTCAGCTCAGAGAGGTGCCCCCCTCACAATAGCTGCCCCATTTAATTGGGCCAGAGACCCTGCCGAGGTACTGTCATGATGCTGGGCCTAGCGAGGCCTGCAGGCCCCAGGGAAGCCTGCTTGGGAGTTACTGGGAAAAGCCTACATCGCTCAGTATCCCCTCTGATTGGGTAGCGAGGGGTTTGGAGGCAAACAGGCCCAGAGAGGGGTGGGACCTGGGAAGAGAATATATAAAGGCCAAGCCCAGGAAGCAGGGGTTCTTTTCCTAGGAGGAAGGGCTGCTGCCAGGGAGAGATCCTCACCCTGTGAGGTAGGGTGAGAAGCCCCAGGTCTGACCGACAGTAGGAACTGTATAGAGAGACGTGTTAGGGCATTTGTTTATTTCCCCTTCACCCTTTTACTGGTCAATGCACCTTGTTAATTTTTACTGCACTGCAAGGAACCTTTTTGTTGTTCACTGTGCCTGGTCCTCACGCCTATTATTTGGCCTAGGAAGGGATGCCTGAAGGGCTTTGGAGGGGACTCTGGGCCTTCTCGAGGGGAACCTTGAACCCAGAGTGGTGGCAGCACTTGGTAAGACACCCCCCCCCCCCGGAGTCGTGACAGGTACTTTGATTCTCATCCCGAGGACCTCAGTTTTCAGGGCTTTGAGGGCAACACGGGAAGTTCTCAGGACTGTGGGAAGAATGAGGAAGTCTCATGAATAGGGCCCGGTGAGGCTTGGCTCAGTGGCCACGGGCCGGCCGGCCAGGGTGTGGGGCGGGGTGGCAGCTGGGACCAGGCTTATCTTTGCCCCGATCTTTGAATAGGGCAAGCTGAATAAACTGCCAGGAGCAAGCAAGATCAGCTAATAAATTCTTGACACTTTGCAGAATTCGGTGACTGGAATTGTCATCTTTTCTAGCACAAAGTATTTCTTCCTGTATTTATTTTATCTCATCTGTGCCTCATGTTGCTACCTTATTGGGGGACCCAGAGTGGCTTACGCGAGGGCTTTCTTTTTTGGAGCAAGAACTCCTTTGCATATTAGGCCGCACACCCCTGATGTAGCTAATCCCCCAAGAGCTTATAGGGCTCTTAGTACAGGGCCTACTGTAAGCTCCAGGATAATGATGATGATGATACTGGATTTATATCCTGCCCTCCACTCCGAATCTCAGTCTCAGAGTGGCTCACAATCTCCTTTCCCTTCCTCCCCCACAACAGACGCCCTGTGAGGTGGGTGGGGCTGAGAGAGCTCTCCCAGAAGCTGCCCTTTCAAGGACAGAGTCTCAGAGCAGCCTACAATCTCCTTTACCTTCCTCCCCCACAACAGACATGCTGTGAGGTGGGTGGGACTGAGACAGCTCTCCCAGAGGCTGCCCTTTCAAGGACAGTCTCAGAGCAGCCTACAATCTCCTTTCCCTTCTTCCCCCACAACAGACATGCTGTGAGGTGGGTGGGACTGAGAGAGCTCTCCCAGAGGCTGCCCTTTCAAGGACAGAGTCTCAGAGCAGCCTACAATCTCCTTTACCTTCCTCCCCCACAATAGACATGCTGTGAGGTGGGTGGGACTGAGAGAGCTCTCCCAGAGGCTGCCCTTTCAAGGACAGTCTCAGAGCAGCCTACAATCTCCTTTCCCTTCTTCCCCCACAACAGACATGCTGTGAGGTCGGTGGGGCTGAGAGAGCTCTCCCAGAAGCTGTGCTTTCAAGGACAGAGTCTCAGAGCTGCCTACAATCTCCTTTCCCTTCTTCCCCCACAACAGACATGCTGTGAGGTGGGTGGGACTGAGAGAGCTCTCCCAGAGGCTGCCCTTTCAAGGACAGTCTCAGAGCAGCCTACAATCTCCTTTCCCTTCTTCCCCCACAACAGACATGCTGTGAGGTTGGCCGCAAATTAAGATACCTAAATGGGCGTTTGAGAAAGAACTTGGCTGGAGTTTTCAGTTTGACTTACGAGGAAGCTGCAGGAGCAGCGGAACGCAATCAAATCCGGGGTTTGCGTGAAGGTTAGAATTTGTCCTTCAGAAGTCAACAAACAACGGAGGGACTCCTGCGGAACATTATTTTTGAGTCTTTGTACTCATTTTGGAAAACTCTGTGACTGTGTGGGGTCCTCCTTGGAGTATTGTTTTGAGACTGTTGTTTTCTATTTATACTGTATGAATGTATGCCCACTGTTGTGGGCTGTTCATTTCATTATAATAGAACTTTATATACACCAGTTAAGAGTGTTTGTTTGTGCACAATATTTTGTATTTTTGTATTTCATATATTGTGCTGCCACTGTTCTTTTGAATTGTGAGGTTGGTGGGGCTGAGAGAGCTCTCCCAGAAGCTGTGCTTTCAAGGACAGAGTCTCAGAGCTGCCTACAATCTCCTTTCCCTTCTTCCTCCAAAACAGACATGCTGTGAGGTGGGTGGGGCTGAGAGAGCTCTCCCAGAAGCTGCCCTTTCAAGGACAGAGTCTCAGAGAGGCCTACAATCTCCTTTACCTTCCTCCCCCACAACAGACACCCTGTGAGGTGGGTGGGGCTGGAGAGGGCTCTCCCAGAAGCTACCCTTTCAAGGACAGTCTCAGAGTGGCCTACAATCTCCTTTCCCTTCCTCCCCCACAACAGACACCCTGTGAGGTGAGTGGGGCTGGAGAGGGCTCTCCCAGAAGCTGCCCTTTCAAGGACAGTCTCAGAGCGGCCTACAATCTCCTTTCCCTTCCTCCCCCACAACAGACACCCTGTGAGGTAGGCAGGGCTGAGAGAGCTCTCCCAGAAGCTGCCCTTTCAAGGACAACCTCTGCCAGAGCTATGGCTGACCCAAGGCCATTCCAGCAGGTGAAAGTGGAGGAGTGGGGAATCAAACCCGGTTCTCTCAGATAAGAGTCCACGCACTGAACCACTACACCAAACTGGCTCTCATACCCCCCTGAACCCCCCCCCCCCTCCGCCACACACATCAAAGTTTCTGCTGCATGCAGACATGTTCCCCATATTTGAGACCTAGATGTCCTCCTGGAAAGACCCTCACCCCGCTGCTCATACCCACCAAGAGCCCAGATTCGTCAGTATGTCCCATTGGTCCTGGAGCGCCATACAAAGCCAACTGCAGGGGAAAAAAGAGGAAGAAAGAGAGTCACAGGAAGTGGAGACCCCGGGAGGACCCATTGATTATAAAAGGAGAAAGGGGTCTCTCTGATCAGACTAGCATCAAAAGAAACCTCCCATCTGAGAAGGAAGGGCTTCAATCCATACTAGAACCTTCACTCTATTAATCTGTATCCCCTCACAGCTTCCCTTTCAGATCCCCTTCCTCCTTTCCACCGGCACTGTTCATCTGCCACCCATCTGCTGCCAAGGCGGCACTCAGCGTCCTTGGGGAAGTAATCAGACTGAATGTGTCTAGGCCCGTCTGGCTTCAACGAGGACCGGGGCCTTTTTGGTCCAGGCCCCTACCTGGTGGAATGAGCTCCCTGCGGAACCTGTCCAAATTCTGCAGGCCCTGTAAGACAGGGCTCTTCCACCAGGCTTTTACTTGATCCAGTGGGCAGCCTATGAATTGGGGCATCGCTCCCCCAGCACCCGACCATCTAGCTGCGTTGAAAGCTTCCAGCCTACACGATGTGGGGGGGGGGGGGTTGCTGTACTGACTACTGCTCTCGAATCTGATCCACATTTTTGGGGTGATGATGTTTTGAATGGATTCATTTTAATGAGAGCCAGTTTGGTATAGTGGTGAAGTGCGTGGACTCTTATCTGGGAGAACCGGGTTTGATTCCCCACTCCTCCACTTGCACCTGCTGGAATGGCCTTGGGTCAGCCAGAGCTCTCTTATCTGGGAGAAATGAGTTTGATTCCCCACTCCTCCACTTGCAGCTGCTGGAATGGCCTTGGGTCAGCCATAGCTCTCTTATCTGGGAGAACCGGGTTTGATTCCCCACTCCTCCACTTGCACCTTTATTTATGTATTTACCGTATTTTTCGGTCCATAAGGCGCTCCAGACCATAGGATGCACCTTCCTCCTAGGGGGCGATCCGCTGCCTCTGCCTCCGATCCGGCGCTTCCCCCGCGCCTGCCTGCCTGGCTCCATCTTCTTCAGACAAGCGCTGGGATCGCTTCACGTGGCCCCACCGCAAACCCAGCGCTTCGCAAGCGCCGGCTGCGGAGGGGGCAGCGTGCTTCCTCCTTGCCTGTGTGCCTGGCTTCAGTTGTGATGTTTAAAGCAAGCGCTGGGATCAGAGAGCGGAGGGAGCGATCCCAGCGCTTGCTTTAAGCATCAGAGGTGGAGCCAGGCAGACAGACAAGGAGGAAGCACGCTGCCCCCTTCGCAGCCGGCGCTTGCAAAGCGCTGGGTTTGCGGTGGGGCCACGTGGAGCGATCCCAGCGCTTGCCTGAAGAAGATGGAGCCAGGCAGGCAGGCGTGGGGGAAGCGCCAGATCGGAGGCAGAAGCAACGGATCGCCCCCCCCCAAGGTACGTACCTTTGGACCATAAGACGCACACACTTTCCCCCCCACTTTTTTGGGGGGGAAAAGTGCATCTTATGGTCCGAAAAATACGGTATGTATTTATTTATTTATTACGTTACGCTTATATCCTGCCCTCTCCGCAAGCGGGCTCAGGGCGGCTCACAGCATCGCATTAATTCCATTAAAAACCAATAAAACATATAAAACATAATTACATATTTAAATTATTTAAAAACATTTCATAGTGCTGTATTAATACAGTACTGTACAGCGGTTCTGAATGGAATGGCCTTGGGTCAGCCATAGTTCTAGCAGAGGTTGTCCTTGAAAGGGCAGCTTCTGGGAGAGCTCTCTCAGCCCCACCCACCTCACAGGGTGCCTGTTGTGGGGGGAGAAAACACAGGAGATTGTAAGCCACTCTGAGTCTCTGATTCAGAGAGAAGGGTGGGGCATAAATCTGCAATTCTTCTTCTAATGTTGTTTTAATTGTTGTTTTAATGTTGTACATTGCCCTGAGCTTGCTTGCTGGATGGGGTGGGGTATAAATCGAAAAATTAAATTAAATTAATTAGGCAGGTTTTGAATCATTCGTGTTGTGTCTTTAGCGCAGGTGTTCAGTAACTGAAAGGAAAAAGACAAAGAGGACATATCAAGACAAGCTGGAGTCTTGTGTTCAGTTTTGGGCACCACATTTTAAGAACGATATAGACAAACTGGAATGGGTCCAGAGGAGGGTGACGAAGATGGTGAGGGGTCTGGAGACCAAGTCCTATGAGGAAAGGTTGAAGGAGCTGGGGATGTTTAGCCTGGAGAGGAGGCGGCTGAGAGGTGAGAGGATTACCATCTTCAAGTACTTGAAGGGCTGTCATAGAGAGGATGGTGTGGAATTGTTTTCTGCTGCCCATAAGGTAGAACCAGAACCAATGGGTTGAAATGACATTAAGAGTTTCCGTCTCAACATTAGGAAGAACTTCCTGACCGTGAGAGTGGTTCCTCAGTGGAACAGGCTTCCTCAGGAGGTGGTGGGCTCGCCTTCCTTGGAGGTTTTTAAACAGAGGCAAGATGGGCTTCTGACAGCAATGAAGATCTTGTGAATTTAGAGGGAGGTGTTTGTGAGTTTCCTGCATTGTGCAGGGGGTTGGACTAGATGACCCTGGAGATCCCTTCCAACTCTAGGATTCCTGACTGTTAGAGCCGTTCCTCAGTGGAACGGGCTTTCTGTTCAGGAGGTGGTGGGCTCTCCTTCCTTAGAGGTTTTTAAGCAGAGGCTAGATGGCCACCTGACAGCGATGCTGATTCTGTGAACTTAGGCAGATCATGAGAAGGAAGGCAGCAAGGGCTGCATCAATGCTTAATTCTTGTGGCCCTTTCTTACACGCCCAGGGAAATAGTGATTGTCACTTTGGGGTCAGGTCAGGCAACAATTTTTCTCCAGTCCAATTTGGCAAGGAATCCTGGAGGTTTTTGCCATCTTCTGGGCATGGAGCAAGGCCACAGGGAATGCGTGTGTATTTGTGAAGTCCCTGCATTGTGCAGGGGATTGGACTAGGTCCTAGAGGTCCCTTCCAACTCTACGAGTCTATTATATTAGCCCAGGTGTGGTGTCGGCAGAAGTAATTCAGGAGAGGTAATTTAATATGTAATTTTTGGATTTATATCCCGCCCTATCTCGCAAGTGGGCTCAGGGCGGCTTACAACAGTAAAACAACAGAGTTAAAATTATGTCATAAAACAGACATTACATAAAAAAGGGAGCAGTGCAATAAACAATCTTACAGATATTGGCGGCGAAACCGCCCAACAACATGTGGCCAATGCCGGACAGCATAACGTAACACTATAATGGTGAAATGCTGGGGGAAGGGCTGTCCTAGAGAGGATGGTGTGGAATTCTTTTCTGTGGCCCCAGAAGGTAGGACCAGAACCAAGGGGTTGAAATCAAAAGAGTTTCCGACTCAACTTCAGGAAGACCTTCCTGACCGTGAGAGCGGTTCCTCAGTGGAACAGGCTTCCTCGGGAGGTGGTGGGCTCTCCTTCCTTGGAGGTTTTTAAACAGAGGCTAGATGGCCATCTGACAGCAAGGAAGATCCTGTGAATTTAGGGGGAGGGGTTTGTGAGTTTCCTGCATTGTGCAGGGGGTTGGACTAGATGACCCTGGAGGTCCCTTCTAACTCTAAGATTCTATGACTTTCCAAGGATGTCTGCTAGATTAATTAAAAGCCTGGTGGGAGAGCTCCATCTTACAGGCCCTGCGAAACCTCGATGTCCCGCAGGGCCCAGATCTCCAGTGGTCCATTACATTACAGTCCATATATCTGACAAAATGTATACAAAATGAAGAGTGTAATCCAGAGCCTTTATCCAGTGATGGATATTCAGATGAACATGAAATTAAGAACATAAGAGAAGCCATGTTGGATCAGGCCAATGGCCCATCCAGTTCAACACTCTGTGTCACACAATGGCCAAAAAAACCCCAAGTGCCATCAGGAGGTCCACCAGTGGGGCTAGAAGCCCTCCCAAGCACCGAGAATACAGAGCATCACTGCCCCAGATATGAGAACATAAGAGAAGCCATGTTGGATCAGGCCAATGGCCCATCTAGTCCAACACTCTGTGTCACACAATGGCCAAAAAACCCCCAAGTGCCATCAGGAGGTCCACCAGTGGGGCTAGAAGCCCTCCCAAGCACCGAGAATACAGAGCATCACTGCCCCAGATATGAGAACATAAGAGAAGCCCTGTTAGATCAGGCCAATGGCCCATCCAGTCCAACACTCTGTGTCACATAAGAATACAAAAGAAGCCATGTTGGATCAGGCCAATGGCCCCTCCAGTCCAACACTCTGTGTCACACAGTGGCCAAAAAAACCAGGTGCCATCAGGAGGTCCATCAGTGGGGGCAGGGCACTAGAAGCCCTCCCACTGTGCCCCCCCAAGCACCAAGAACACAGAGCATCACTGCCCCAGACAGAGAGTTCCAACAATAAGCTGTAGCTAATAGCCACTGATAGACTTCTGCTCCATGTTTAGCCAATCCCCTCTTGCAGCTGTCTATGCTTGTAGCCGCCACCACCTCCTGTGGCAGTGAATTCCACATGTTAATCACCCTTTGGGTGAAGGACTTCCTTTTATCTGTTCTAACCCGACTGCTCAGCAATTTCATTGAATGCCCACAAGTTCTTGTATTGTGAGAAAGGGAGAAAAGGACTTCTTTCTTTGCTTTCTCCATCCCCTGCATAATCTTGTAAACCTCTATCATGTCACCCCGCAGTCAACGTTTCTCCAAGCTTAAGAGCCCCAAGCGTTTTAACCTTTCTTCATCGGGAAAGTGTTCCAACCCTTTACTCATTCCAGTTGCCCTTTTCTGCACTTTTCCCAAGGCTATGTCTTTTTTGCGCACGCGAGAGTTGTGGGGGGGGGTGTGGCACAAAGAGAGTTCTCGGAAGCCTCACTTCGTTTGGAACTCTCAGTGGCGGACCTCCATGAAGGAAATCAAACACACTGACTTGGTGGGGGAGGCAGAATGAGTGGGGGGACTCCACCCCCCTCCAGCTTCCCCTCCTGCACCAAACTCACCTGGACCTGCTGCAGGACGGCCTGATCTTGGGCTTCTTGAGCGGACACCTCTGCCCCTGGGTCGCCTCCGCTGCTCCCGAAGCCAAACTGTGGATAGGCGAAAACGTCATCAGATCCCCTTGAGACAAATCCCTTCCAGGTCAAATCCCCCAACCTCAGGCTGGGCGGGGGTCCTCCCGCCCTGGAGATTCACAACCCCACCAGCCCACACTGGAACCTCCCCCAACGTCGCCGGCACGATGACATCACCCACAAGTGACATCACCGTGCCGGTGATGTCGTGCGCTGGCTGCTTTAGGTGTTTCTGGGGAAACTCTGGTTCTTGCGCTCTAGCAATTTGGAAGGGAAAACTCTATGGTACTATGGGCAACCCTACCCAGTCGCTTGGCATGCACCCCTGATGGACTTTCAGTGAGACCCACACAGAGAGAGGGGCTAGGGTTGCCGACTTCCAGGTACCACCTGGAAATCTCCCACCCTCACAACTGACCTCCGGAGGATCAAGAACTAATGCCCTGAACAAAATGGCTGTTTTGTGAGGTGGAGTTTATGGCATTATATCCCGCTGAGTCTCTCCTGCCTCAAATCCCACCCTCCCCAGGCCCCACCCCTAAATTCTCCAAGTCTTCCCATGTCAGTAGTTGGCAACCCAACGAGGAGCCCCTTCGGAGAACGTTGAAGCTCCTGCCAATGGGGATTCGGCGGGGAGGGGGGGGGCGGGACACATCCAAAACCACATGCCCAGGGCTTTTCTTTAGAACCAGGAGCTCCTTTGCATATTAGGCCACACAGCCCTGATATAGCCAGTCCTCCAAGAGTTTACAGGTCTGACCCATCAGGGCTCTTCTGATGCTCTTACAAAGTTCTCAGCCTCTCTGCCCTGCGGTTGGCCCTCCAGAGGAACTGGTTGGCCTCTATGTGAGACAGGAGGCTGGACTAGATGGACCCTCCCTGGTCTTAACCAGCAATGCTCTTCTGAGGTTCTTCTCAGCGGAAGGCCTCGGCCTCCATGTCCTGTTGTGGGCCCTCCAGAGGAACTGGCTGGCCACTGTGTGAGGCAGGAGCCTGGACTAGATGGACCCTCCCTGGTCTGACCCAGCACGGTTGATCTCTTGTTCTTCTCAGGGGAAGGCCTCGGCCTCCATGTCCTGTTGCGGGCCCTCCAGAGGAACTGGCTGGCCACTGTGTGAGGCAGGAGCCTGGACTAGATGGACCCTCACTGGTCTGACCCAGCACGGTTGATCTCTTGTTCTTCTCAGGGGAAGGCCTCGGCCTCTCTGCCCTGTTGTTGGCCCTCCAGAGGAACTGGTTGGCCCCTGTGTGAGACAGGAGGCTGGACTAGATGGACTCTCCCTGGTCTGACCCAGCAGGGCTCTTCTGATGTTGTTCTCAGGGGATGGCCTCGTCCTCTCTGCCCTATTGTTGGCCCTCCAGTGGAACTGGTTGGCCCCTGTGTGAGACAGGAGGCTGGACTAGATGGACCCTCCCTGGTCTGACCCAGCAGGGTTCTCCTGAGGTTCTTCTCAGGGGAAGGCCTCGGCCTCTCTGCCCTGTTGCTGGACCTCCAGAAGAGCTGGCTGGCGCCTGTGTGAGGCAGGAGGCTGGACTAGATGGACCCTCACTGGTCTGACCCAGCAGGGCTCTTCTGGTGTTCTTCTCAGGGGAAGGCCTCAGTCTCTCTGCCCTGTTGTTGGCCCTCCAGAGGAACCAGCTGGCCACTGTGTGAGACAGGAGGCTGGACTAGATGGACCCTCCCTGGTCTGACCCAGCAGGGCTCTTCTGATGTTCTTCTCAGGGGATGGCCTCGGTCTCTCTGCCCTGTTGTTGGCCCTCCAGAGGAACTGGTTGGCCCCTGTGTGAGACAGGAGGCTGGATTAGATGGACCCTCCCTGGTCTGACCCAGCAGGGCTCTTCTGATGTTCTTCTCAGGGGATGGCCTCGGCCTCTCTGCCCTGTTGTTGGCCCTCCAGAGGAACTGGTTGGCCCCTGTGTGAGACAGGAGGCTGGACTAGATGGACCCTCCCTGGTCTGACCCAGCAGGGTTCTCCTGAGGTTCTTCTCAGGGGAAGGCCTCGGCCTCTCTGCCCTGTTGCTGGGCCTCCAGAAGAACTGGCTGGCGCCTGTGTGAGGCAGGAGGCTGGACTAGATGGACCCTCCCTGGTCTGACCCAGCAGGGCTCTTCTGATGTTCTTCTCAGGGGATGGCCTCGGTCTCTCTGCCCTGTTGTTGGCCCTCCAGAGGAACTGGTTGGCCACTGTGTGAGGCAGGAGGCTGGACTAGATGGACCTTCATTGGTCTGACCCAGCAGGGCTCTTCTGATGTTCTTCTCAGGGGAAGGCCTCATCCTCTCTGCCCTGTTGCTGGCCCTCCAGAGAAACTGGTTGGCCACTGTGTGAGACAGGAGGCTGAACTAGATGGACCCTCCTTGGTCTGACCCAGAAGTGCTCTTCTGATGTTCTTCTCAGGGGAAGGCCTCGGCCTCTCTGCCCTGTTGTTGGCCCTCCAGAGGAACTGGTTGGCCCCTGCGTGAGACAGGAGGCTGGACTAGATGGACCCTCCCTGGTCTGACCCAGCAGGGTTCTCCTGAGGTTCTTCCCCTGAGAGGCCTCGGCCTCTCTGCCCTGTTGCTGGACCTCCAGAAGAACTGGCTGGCGCCTGTGTGAGGCAGGAGGCTGGACTAGATGGACCCTCACTGGTCTGACCCAGCAGGGCTCTTCTGGTGTTCTTCTTAGGGGAAGGCCTCAGCCTCTCTGCCCTGTTGTTGGCCCTCCAGAGGAACTGGCTGGCACCTGTGTGAGGCAGGAGGCTGGACTAGATGGACCCTCACTGGTCTGACCCAGCAGGGCTCTTCTGATGTTCTTCTATGGGGAAGGCCTCAGCTTCTCTGCCCTGTTGTTGGCCCTCCAGAGGAACCGGCTGGCCACTGTGTGAGAGAGGAGGCTGGACTAGACGGACCCTCCCTGGTCTGATCCAGCAATGCTCTTCTGAGTTTCTTCTCAGTGGAAGGCCTCGGCCTCCATGTCCTGTTGTGGGCCCTCCAGAGGAACTGGCTGGCCACTGTGTGAGGCAGGAGCCTGGACTAGATGGACCCTCCCTGGTCTGACCCAGCAGGGCTCTTCTGAGGTTCTTCTCAGGGGAAGGCCTCGGCCTCTCTGCCCTGTTGTTGGCCCTCCAGAGGAACTGGTTGGCCACTGTGGAAGACAGGAGGCTGGACTAGATGGACCCTCACCAGTCTGACCCAGCACGGTTGATCTCTTGTTCTTCTCAGGGGAAGGCCTCTGTGCCCTGTTGTGGGCCCTCCAGAGGAACTGGCTGGCCACTGTGTGAGACAGGAGGCTGAACTAGATGGACCCTCCCTGGTCTGACCCAGCAGGGCTCTTCTGAGGTTCTTCTCAGGGGAAGGCCTCAGCCTCTCTGCCCGGTTGTTGGCCCTCCAGAGGAACTGGTTGGCCCCTGTGTGAAACAGGAGACTAGACAAGATCAACCCTCCCTTGTTTGATCCAGCAGGGCTCTTCACGCTAACAGCACTTGCTTACCTTCTCCGCCAGACATGCTCTTTGGTGCGCTGAAACGGGAGCATTCCGACTGGAGCATTTCTCACCATCCGAAGTACATCGCTGGGACTTCTCTGCTGTGTGGCTCTTCTGGTGTAAGACGAGGTCGATGTTGGAAGAATACGCTCTCACGCACTGCGAGCACTTGTATATTCGCTCTCCGATATGACTTCTCTCGTGCACAATGAAGGATAAAGTCTCTTGGAATGTCTGCCCACAATAAGAACAAATGTACGGTGCCATTTGTGGGTCCTTGATTTAAGTCAGTGCTCTGCACCGTCTTGGTCCCTCCGTGTTCTTTTACGCTTCCAGAATCGTTCGCCCAACTCTAAACTTCCAGCACTGGCCGCCCAAACCAAGGCCAGTGAGGGTTTTTTTTTTCTCCACAGGATCATTCAAATGACTTTCTGAACCCAGCGGAATTTCAGGACTCCCCAAATAATGTCTTCAGATTCTTCTCGTGGTTCATCACCAGGAGCCGCTCACTCAGCTGCCTTTGGAAAAACTATCCTCCTCATATTCCAGCACTTGATATTGGGTCCTGGAACAAAAAATAGAAATCGTGAGCAACACCCCCCCACAACAGTGATTACCCCTCATCTCTCCTAGAATCATAGACTTGGGTAATCTAGTCCAACCCCCTGCACAATGCAGGAAACTCACAAACACCTCCTCCTATATTCACAGGATCTTCATTGCCGTCAGGTGGCCATCTAGCCTCTGTTTAAAAACCTCCAAGGAGGAGAGCCCACCACCTCCCAAGGAAACTCACAAACACCTCCCCCTAAATTCACAGGATCTGCATTGCTGTCAGATGGCCATCTAGCCTCTGTTTAAAAACCTCCAAGGAAGAATTGCCCACCACCTCCTGAGGAAGCCTGTTCCACTGAAGAATCGCTCTAACGGTCAGGAAGTTCTTCTGATGTTGAGTCGGAAACTCTTTTGATTTAATTTCAACCCATTGGTTCTGGTCCGACCTTCTGGGCCACAAAAAAACAATTCCACCCTATCCTCTATAGGACAGCCCTTCAAGTTCATGAAGATGGTGATCCTATCACCTCTCAGCCGCCTCCTCTCCAGCTAAACATCCCAGCTCCTTCAACCTAAACATCCCCAGCTCCTTCAACCTTTCCTCATAGGACTTGGTCTCCAGACCCCTCACCATCTTCGTCGCCCTCCTCTGGACCCGTTCCAGCTTGCCTACATCCTTCTTAAAATGTGGTGCCCAAAACTGAACACAATACTCCAGGTGAGGTCTTACCAGAGCAGAGTAAAGCGATACCATCACATCACGTGATCTGGACACTAGACTTCTGTTGATACAGCCCAAAAACTGCATTGGCCTTTTTAGACACCGCATCACACTGTTGACTCATGTTCAGCATATGGTCCACTAAGACCCTGGATCCTTTTCACACATACTACTCCTAAGACAAGTCTCCCCTACCCTATGCATTGGATTTTTTGCTCATTCAGTTCTGAACCGGTGCGTGCCACTATGAGTGTCAGACCCCGACTAGGGAGGTTGGAAGCGCATCTCTACACAGTTATTCCCATCTTAAGCCCATGGATTTCTATTGACTGGGATATCACTGCACAGGATGGCACTGTGAGGTAGAATTCAAGCGCCACAATAAACTAGGACTTATTTATGCAACACAATAGTGAAGCTGCCGGGAGGGGGCAGGAGATGAAAGCAATCTGCCCCCATCTCTTTTGCCCCTCATCCCTTCTTTCTCAAGATATTCCCCTTCTCTGATAACCTGCCCCGCATTTCCCCTTTCTCCATTTCCTTCCCAACAGCTGCCTTCTCGACAAACCTTACCCCCTCTATTTTTCCCTCGCCATCTCCCACCCAAAAGGTCATAAAAACTCAATCATAGCAAATTTCTAGAACCTGTTGTATTTCTCCCTATAACGGGCCTATTACTAGTAAGAATGTAAGAGAAGCCATATTAGATCAGGCCAGTGGTCCATCTAGTCCAACACTCTGTGTCACACAATGGTCATAAGAACATAAGAGAAGTCATGTTGGATCAGGCCAATGGCTCATCCAGTCCAACACTCTGTGTCACATAATGGTCATAATAACATAAGAGAAGCCATGTTGGATCAGGCCAATGGCCCATCCAGTCCAACACTCTGTGTCACACAATGGTCCTAGTAACATAAGAAAAGCCATGTTGGATCAGGCCAATGGCTCATCCAGTCCAACACTCTGTGTCACACAATGGTCATAATAACATAAGAGAAGCCATGTTGGATCAGGCCAATGGCCCATCCAGTCCAACACTTTGTGTCACACAATGGTCATAAGAACATAAGAGAAGCCATGTTGGATCAGGCCAATGGCCCATCCAGTCCAACACTCTGTGTCACACAATGGTCATAAGAACATAAGATAAGCCATGTTGGATCAGGCCAATGGCTCATCCAGTCCAAGACTCTGTGCCACACAGTGGTCATAAGAACATAAGATAAGTCATGTTGGATCAGGCATGGTCCTTCTAGGCCAACACTCTGTGTCACACAATGGTCATAAGAACATAAGATAAGCCATGTTGGATCAGGCCAATGGCTCATCCAGTCCAACACTCTGTGCCACACAGTGGTCATAAGAACATAAGAGAAGTCATGTTGGATCAGGCATGGTCCATCTAGGCCAACACTCTGTGTCACACAATGGTCATAAGAACATAAGAGAAGTCATGTTGGATCAGGCCAATGGCTCTTCCAGTCCAACACTCTGTGTCACACAATGGTCATAATAACATAAGAGAAGCCATGTTGGATCAGGCCAATGGCCCATCCGGTCCAACACTCTGTGTCACACAATGGTCATAAGAACATAAGAGAAGTCATGTTGGATCAGGCCAATGGCTCATCCAGTCCAACACTCTGTGTCACATAATGGTCATAATAACATAAGAGAAGCCATGTTGGATCAGGCCAATGGCCCATCCAGTCCAACACTCTGTGTCACACAATGGTCCTAGTAACATAAGAAAAGCCATGTTGGATCAGGCCAATGGCTCATCCAGTCCAACACTCTGTGTCACACAATGGTCATAAGAACATAAGATAAGCCATGTTGGATCAGGCCAATGGCCCATCCAGTCCAACACTTTGTGTCACACAATGGTCATAAGAACATAAGAGAAGCCATGTTGGATCAGGCCAATGGCCCATCCAGTCCAACACTCTGTGTCACACAAATGATCATAAGAACATAAGATAAGCCATGTTGGATCAGGCCAATGGCTCATCCAGTCCAAGACTCTGTGCCACACAGTGGTCATAAGAACATAAGATAAGTCATGTTGGATCAGGCATGGTCCATCTAGGCCAACACTCTGTGTCACACAATGGTCATAAGAACATAAGAGAAGTCATGTTGGATCAGGCCAATGGCTCATCCAGTCAACACTCTGTGTCACACAATGGTCATAATAACATAAGAGAAGCCATGTTGGATCAGGCCAATGGCCCATCCGGTCCAACACTCTGTGTCACACAATGGTCATAAGAACATAAGAGAAGTCATGTTGGATCAGGCCAATGGCTCATCCAGTCCAACACTCTGTGTCACATAATGGTCATAATAACATAAGAGAAGCCATGTTGGATCAGGCCAATGGCCCATCCAGTCCAACACTCTGTGTCACACAATGGTCCTAGTAACATAAGAAAAGCCATGTTGGATCAGGCCAATGGCTCATCCAGTCCAACACTCTGTGTCACACAATGGTCATAATAACATAAGAGAAGCCATGTTGGATCAGGCCAATGGCCCATCCAGTCCAACACTTTGTGTCACACAATGGTCATAAGAACATAAGAGAAGCCATGTTGGATCAGGCCAATGGCCCATCCAGTCCAACACTCTGTGTCACACAATGGTCATAATAACATAAGAGAAGCCATGTTGGATCAGGCCAATGGCCCATCCGGTCCAACACTTTGTGTCACACAATGGTCATAATAACATAAGAGAAGCCATGTTGGATCAGGCCAATGGCCCATCCAGTCCAACACTCTGTGTCATACAATGGTCATAAGAACATAAGATAAGCCATGTTGGATCAGGCCAATGGCTCATCCAGTCCAACACTTTGTATCACACGGTGGCCAAAAAACCCAAGTGCCACCAGGAGGCCCACCAGTGGGGCTAGAAGCCCTCCCGTTGTGCCGCCCCCAACCACCAAGAATACAGAGCATCACTGCCCCAGACAGAGAGTTCCAACAATACGCTGTGGCTAAGAGCCACTGATGGAGCTCTACTTGTAGCCGCCGCCACCTCCTGTGGCCATGAATTCCATGTGTTAATCACCCTTGGGGTGAAGAAGGACTTCCTTTTATGAGTTCTAACCCGACTGCTCAGCAATTTCATTGATTTTTCAAAACCCAGGTGATTTTTTTCCCTCCCTAAACTTCCTTTCCAAGTTATTTTAGCATTATTAGGGTTTGTAGAATCTTTCGGGCTCAAGTGCCGTGTTCTACTGGAGAAAAGTTTTTCTTCCAGACTGTGAGGTGGGTGGGGCTGAGAGGGCTCTCACAGCAGCTGCCCTTTCAAAGAAGACAACCTCTGCCAGAGCTATGGCTGACCCAAGGCCATTCCAGCAGGTGCAAGTGGAGGAGTGGGGAACGAAACGTCTGGAAGAGAAAAAACTTTCTCCAATAGAACACGGCACTTGAGCCCGAAAGATTCTACAAACCCTAATGATGTTACCAGCCGTGAAAACCTGAAATCTTTGATATTTTAGCAACCTTCAGGGGCCCGTACGACTGTACTCTGCTGCATTGCTGGTGGGTAAGAAGAAGAAGAATTGCAGATTTATACCCCGCCCTTCTCTCTGAATCAGAGACTCAGAGCGGCTTACAATCTCCTTTATCTTCCTCCCTCACAACAGACCACCCTGTGAAATGGGTGGGGGCTGAGAGGGGCTTCTCACAGCAGCTGCCCCTTTCCAAAGACAAACCTCTGCCAGAGCTATGGCTGACCCAAGGCCTTTCCAGCAGGTGCAAGTGGGAGGAAGTGGGGAATCCAAACCCCAGTTCTCCCAGATAAGAGTCCATGCACTTAACCACTACACCAAACTGGATCTTCTTCCATTAACTTCAGGTAATTATTATTACAAGCATTATTTTCACATTGCAGGAGATTTTGTGTATCTTAAAACATTCACAGGCTGCTTCTCACCCCTCCCTGCCCCCCCACAACTGGAGGCCAAAGCAAATGTTTATAACGTATGAATGCCCTGGATAACCCTAAGCGGTGGTGTCAGCCTTACTTAGTATTTGGATGAGATAACCTTGGGCCATTATGCAAACAAGGCCATCATTGAGGGGAAAAAGAAAAAGAAATGGAGCTAAAAACAGTTCTCCCTGTATAAATGGATGGTGCGGCCTCATTTGGAATACTATGTTACAATTCTGGTCACCGCACCTCAAAAAGGATATTATAGCATTGGAAAAAGTGCAGAAAAGGGGCAACTAGAATTATTAAATGTTTGAAACACTTTCCCTATGAAGAAAAGTTAAAACGCTTGGGCCTCTTTAGCTTGGAGAAACGTCGACTGCGGGTAAGGCATGATAGAAGTTTACAAGATCATGCATGGGATGGAGAAAGCAGAGAAAGAAGTACTTTTCTCCCCTTTCTTACAATGCAAGAACTCGTGGGCATTCAATGAAATTGCTGAGCAGTCATGTTAGAACGGATAAAAGGAAGTCCTTCTCCATATGTTCCCCAGAGAGAGCACTGCGATCCAGCTCACAAAACCTTCTGGAAGTACCTGGGCCAAAGAGGCCCAAACTAAAAATAACTAGAGAACAGGCCTTCTCTATAAAAGCACCCCAATGGTGGAACCAGCTGCCGGAAGAGATGCGGGCCCTACGGGACATTAGCCAATTCCGTAGGGCGTGCAAAACCGCCCTCTTCCGGCTAGCCTTCCAAGATGGAGCCTGAAATAAACATTCATGCCATCATTAACATTAATATAACTAAGATAGCAATTAGATGAGACTAATTTTAGACTGACTTTAGACTGTTTTAGATTATGTAAAATTTAATTGTAAATTGTATTGAAATGTATAATTGTTTTATTGTTTAACATGGCTTTTGCTACACCTTGTAAGCCGCCCTGAGCCTGCCTGGGCGGGGAGGGCGGTGGTATAAATAAAATTTTATTATTATTATTATTATTCAAAGGGTAATTACGTGTGGAATTCACTGCCACAGGAAGGTGGCAGCGGCTACAAGCATAGCCAGTTTCAAGAGAGGAGACTGGATAAAAATATGGAGCAGAGGTCCATCAGTGGCTATTAGTCACAGCATATTGCTGGAACTGTCTGGGGGCAGTGATGATCTGTATTCTTGGTGCTTGGGGGGGCAAAGTGGAAGGGCTTCTAGCCCCATTTGTTGAACCTCCGGATGGCACTTGGGGGGGGGAGGTTTGTGCCACTGTTGTGACAGAGTGCTGGACTGGAGGGGCCATTGGCCTGATCCAACATGGCTTCTTTATATGTTGTTATGCATCTGATCCTCTAGCCATGAACAGAGCATAAAGGCTGTGGCCTTCCCCTAATGTTGCCTCCTGGCTCTGGGATTCAGAGGATTAGGGTCACATGGAACTCACTGCCACAGGAGGTGGCGGTGGCTGCAAGCATAGACAGCGTCAGGAGAGGATTGCATAAACATCTGGAGAAGAGGTCCATCAGTGGCTATTAGCCACAAGGTGTAGATGGAACTCTGTGTCTGGGGCAGTGATGCTCTGTATTCTTGGTGCTTGGGAGGGGGGGTACAGCGGAAGGGCTTCTAGTGTCCTGGCCCCACTGATGGACCTTCTGATGGCACCTGATTTTTTGGCCACTGGTCTGATCCAACATGGCTCCTCTTATGTTCTCTTGAATGTGGAGGTTTCCTTCAGTCACCAGGACTAATAGCTTAGTTTTATCCTCCGTGAATCCATCTAACCCCTTTTTAATTCGGTCTACTCCTGTGGCGCAGAGTGGTAAGGCTGCGGTGCGGTTATTATTAGATCTGTCAGCCGCATTTGATACGGTTGACCATCAGCTACTGAGTAGCCGCCTTGCCGATGTGGGGATTCAGGGGTGTGCCTTACAGTGGTTGGCCTCTTTCCTTCAAGATCGGGGACAAAGGGTGGTGATAGGGGAAGAATCATCCCGAAGGCACCCCCTTATATGTGGCGTGCCACAGGGTGCGGTTCTGTCCCCGATGTTATTTAACATCTATATGCGCCCCCTTGCCCAGATTGTCAGGAGAAGAAGATAGAAGATATTGGATTTATATCCCGCCCTCCACTCCGAAGAGTCTCACAGCGGCTCACAATCTCCTTTCCCTTCCTCCCCCACAACAAACACCCAGTGAGGTGGGTGGGGCTGGAGAGGACTCTCACAACAGCTGCCCTTTCAAGGACAACCTCTGCCAGAGCTATGGCTGACCCAAGGCCATTCCAGCAGGTGCAAGTGGAGGAGTGGGGAATCAAACCCGGTTCTCCCAGATAAGAGTCCGCACACTTCACCACTACACCAAACTGGATCTGGTGATCCATGCTACAGTCACCTCAAGAATAGATCACTGTAATGCTCTCTACATGGGGCTACCCTTGGTGCTGACCCGGAAACTACAGCTAGTGCAGAACGCTGCAGCGCGACTGCTAACAGGGCTCCCCTGGTGGGAGCACATTCGGCCAGTGCTGAGAGAGCTGCACTGGCTACCTGTTGTGTTCTGAGTCTGTTTCAAGGTGTTGGTATTGACCTTTAAAGCCCTCTATGGTCAGGGGCCTGTCTATCTGCGGGACTGCCTTTCCCCACACGTTCCCCGGAGAGCACTGCGTTCAGAGACAAAAAATCTATTGTCCGTCCCTGGACCAAGGGAGGCTAGGCTGCGGCAGACGCGAGCTAGGGCCTTCTCGGTGGCAGCACCAGAATTGTGGAATGCTCTCCCAGAGGCCATAAGGGCCCTGCGGGATCTTTCCACCTTCCGCAGGGCCTGTAAGACTGAACTGTTTCGACAGGCCTTTGAGATCTAACCTAATTTGGGAGAGCGCTGCCACTCTACACCATTACAGAGTACCACGATCACCATTTACATTTATATTTATGTTAAATTATATCATAGCGATACAGCACCAAAAATGCAATGGAATATTTTAATGTTTAAGTGTTTTAAATAATTTTAAATTGTAGTTTTTATTGGTTGAATTGTAAAAATGTATGTTGTTAGCCGCCCTGAGTCCGCTTGCGGAGAGGGCGGGATAGAAATTTAAAGTTATAATAAATAAATAGTACTGCAGTCTGAACTCTCTGCTCGTGACCTGAGTTCGATCCCTGCGAAAGCTGGTTTCAGGTCGCCGGCTCAAGGCCGACTTAGCCTTCCATCCTTCCGAGGTCGGTCAAAGGAGTCCCCAGCTTGCTGGGGCGAAAGTGTAGATGACTGGGGAAGGCAATGGCCACCCTGTAAAAAGTCTGCCGCGAAAACGTTGTGAAAGCAACATCACCCCAGATTCGAAAACAACTGGTGCTTGCACAGGGGACTACCTTTAGGGGGTTTTTTTTACTTCCTTTAGCCATCACTAAATCCTCTGGAAGCAAATCCCACATATTAACAACTCCTTTCTATGTAAAGTAGTATTTCCTTTTTTCTCCATATTAATTCAAACTATGACTACCCCTATGCAAATCCTTGGAAACAAAGGCCTGAATGCACTGGAAAGTTGAAAAGAAATCTATGCCTTTTAACCACAGCTCTGTTTGGAAACATTTCTTGTTCATTTACATATATACATATATATATAGAGAGAGAGCCAGTTTGGTGTAGTGGTTAAGTGCATGGACTCTTATCTGGGAGAACCGGGTTTGATTCCCCACTCCTCCACTTGCAGCTGCTGGAATGGCCTTGGGTCAGCCATAGCTCTCTTATCTGGGAGAACCGGGTTTGATTCCCCACTCCTCCCCTTGCAGCTGCTGGAATGGCCTTGGGTCAACCATAGCTCTCTTATCTGGGATAACTGGGTTTGATTCCCCACTCCCCCACTTGCAGCTGCTGGAATGGCCTTGGGTCAGCCACAGCTCTCTTATCTGGGAGAACCGGGTTTGATTCCCCACTCCTCCCCTTGCAGCTGCTGGAATGGCCTTGGGTCAGCCACAGCTCTCTTATCTGGGAGAACCGGGTTTGATTCCCCACTCCTCCACTTGCAGCTGCTGGAATGGCCTTGGGTCAGCCAGAGCTCTCTTATCTGGGAGAACTGGGTTTGATTCCCCACTCCTCCATTTGCAGCTGCTGGAATGGCCTTGGGTCAGCCACAGCTCTCACAGAGCTGTCCTTGAAAGGGCAGCTGCTGTAAAAACTCTCTCAGCCCCACCTACCTCACAGGTAATGTTTCCTCTAAGCTGCAGAGTCTTGTGAGCAAAAATTCTACTTTGTGAGCTACTGGCATTAAAGTTGTGAGCTACTGCCTAAATTAGTGTGCTCTGGGGTCATCCTTCCTGCACTAAAACAAAAATCTGTGAGTTGGAGGCTAAAAATCTGTGAGCTAGCTCACGCTAACTCAGTTTAGAGGGAACACTGCTCAAAGGGGGTCTGTTGTGTGTGTGTGTGTGTGTGTGCGGAGGGAAGGTAGAGAAGATTGTGACTGCTCTGAGACTCTGAGTATAGGGCGGGATATAAATCCAATATCTTCATCTACCTCACAGGGTGTCTGTTGTGGGGGGGGGGGGAGGTAAAGGAGATTGTGAGCTGCTCTGAGACTCTTTGGAGTGAAGGGCGGGATATAAATCCAATATCTTCATCTACCTCACAGGTTGTCTGTTGTGGGGGGGGGGGGGAAGGTAAAGGAGATTGTGACTGCTCTGAGACTCTGAGTATAGGGCGGGATATAAATCCAATATCGTCTTCTACATAATCTGGGGTTTCTTGGTTTATTTAAATGAATTTTAACCTGTTTAGGAATCAAGCAGGAAGGGGAAGGTGAAATGCAAAGCCCTGGGAGTGAAAACTATTTTGGACACCCCCTCCATTTGCTAAAGCATGAAAATGAATTTCTCAGAACCTTAGCAATGGTCCAGAAGCACAGTCTGGAATGCTACCGGGGTCAAGGGGGCTCAGAGCTGATCTCTGCAGTCTGGATATTCACCGTGGTTAGATCAGGTCCCCAGGCTAGGGTGGAGCCAGGAGACGTTGGGGGTGGAGCCAGGAGCAAGGGTGTGGCAAGCATCACTGAACTCCAAAGAGAGTTCTGGCCATCCCATTTAAAAAGAGCCCACACACCTTTTCAATGCCTTCCTTCCATAGGAAATTATGAAGGGCAGGGGCACCTCCTTTCGGGGCTCATAGAATTGGACCCCCCTGGTCCAACCTTTCTGAAACTTGGGGGATATTTTGGGGAGTGGCTCTGGATGCATTACTGAAAATCTGGTGCCTCTACCCAAAGAAACAGCCCCGGCCCCCAGAGCCCCAGATACCCGAGGATCAATTCTCCATTATTTTCTATGGGGATAAATCTCCATAGGGAATAACAGGGTTCTCAAGAGATATTTCCCTCCCCCCACTTGGGAATTGGCAACCGTGCTCCAGGCCCTCCCTGGAGGTTGGCAATCCAGTCTCCATAGCAGCACAAATCACAGCCCCCCGGTCCTGCTCCCCCTCCCCCCCCCCCGGCCGTCCTCTGCTTTCCCCAGACCCCCCTCCTTCCCTCCACCCAGGCCCTGCCTTTGCACGAGTTGTGCGTTGCAACTCGAGTGGTCCCCAAATGCAAACCAGCGCCAGCAAACCCAAAAGAAAACTAGGCTGGGCTTGCCTCGGCTCATCCCAGCAAAGGACTTCCCCTCTCCTCCCCTCTCCTCTCCCCCTTACTTGCAGGAGAACGCGGCGGAACGCAGCCAGCGGCCAGCAACGGCGCGCGCCAACCTAGGGCAGGAGCCCCGCCATAGACACGTGTACGGGCAGAGCGAGGCGATTTGCTGCATTCCCCGGCACGTGATCGGGGGGGGGGAGACTTCCGTAGAAAGGAGAGGGAGGGGGGCTCGTGCATGCATGCATGGGGAGGAGGACCCAATGGAAGGCTGCAGCTTCTTGGAGGGAAATGGGAGGCTCGCCGGGATCTTGCGCCTATTGTCTTCCGCAGCCTCAGGCGAACCTTCTTTTTTTTGCCTGGATCCCAGGGGGCAGCCGCGTTGGACTGAAGCAATGGAACAAAGCGGTGGACAAGTGGCTCCTTTGAGACCAGCTAAGTTTCATTCAGAACAGATCCAAGCGGGCAGCCGCGTTGGTCTGAAGCAGTTGAACAAAGCAGGAGTCCGGTGACACTTTCCAGCTTTCGTGTGCTCTTAAGCACGCTTCGTCGGACGAGGAATCCAGCACAGGGAGCAAAGCCGTACAAAGCTGAGCAGAGCCATACATAGAAGAAGAAGATATTGGATTTATATCCCGCCCTCCACTCCGAAGAGTCTCAGAGCGGCTCACAATCTCCTTTATCTTCCTCCCCCACAACAGACACCCTGTGAGGTGCGTGGGGCAGAGAGGGCCCTCACAGCAGCTGCACTTTCAAGGACAACCTCTGCCAGAGCTCTGGCTGACCCAAGGCCATTCCAGCAGCTGCAAGTGGAGGAGTGGGGAATCAAACCCGGTTCTCCCAGATAAGAGAGCTCTGGCTGACTCAAGGCCATTCCAGCAGCTGCAAGTGGAGGAGTGGGGAATCAAACCCGGTTCTCCCAGATAAGAGAGCTATGGCTGACTCAAGGCCATTCCAGCAGCTGCAAGTGGAGGAGTGGGGAATCAAACCCGGTTCTCCCAGATAAAAGAGCTCTGGCTGACTCAAGGCCTTTCCAGCAGCTGCCAGTGAAGGAGTGGGGAATCAAACCCGGTTCTCCCAGATAAGAGAGCTCTGGCTGACTCAAGGCCATTCCAGCAGCTGCAAGTGGAGGAGTGGGGGAATCAAACCCGGTTCTCCCAGATAAGAGAGCTCTGGCTGACCCAAGGTCTTTCCAGCAGCTGCAAGTGGAGGAGTGGGGAATCAAGCCCGGTTCTCCCAGATAAGAGAGCTATGGCTGACCCAAGGCCATTCCAGCAGCTGCAAGTGGAGGAGTGGGGAATCAAACCCGGTTCTCCCAGATAAGAGAGCTCTGGCTGACCCTAGGCCATTCCAGCAGCTGCAAGTGGAGGAGTGGGGAATCAAGCCCGGTTCTCCCAGATAAGAGAGCTATGGCTGACTCAAGGCCATTCCAGCAGCTGCAAGTGGAGGAGTGGGGAATCAAACCCGGTTCTCCCAGATAAAAGAGCTCTGGCTGACTCAAGGCCTTTCCAGCAGCTGCCAGTGAAGGAGTGGGGAATCAAACCCGGTTCTCCCAGATAAGAGAGCTCTGGCTGACCCAAGGTCTTTCCAGCAGCTGCAAGTGGAGGAGTGGGGAATCAAGCCCGGTTCTCCCAGATAAGAGAGCTATGGCTGCCCCAAGGCCATTCCAGCAGCTGCAAGTGGAGGAGTGGGGAATCAAACCCGATTCTCCCAGATAAGAGAGCTCTGGCTGACCCAAGGTCTTTCCAGCAGCTGCAAGTGGAGGAGTGGGGAATCAAGCCCGGTTCTCCCAGATAAGAGAGCTATGGCTGACCCAAGGCCATTCCAGCAGCTGCAAGTGGAGGAGTGGGGAATCAAGCCCGGTTCTCCCAGATAAGAGAGCTCTGGCTGACCCAAGGCCATTCCAGCAGCTGCAAGTGGAGGAGTGGGGAATCAAACCCGGTTCTCTCAGATAAGAGAGCTATGGCTGACCCAAGGCCATTCCAGCAGCTGCAAGGGGAGGAGTGGAGAATCAAACTCGGTTCTCCCAGATAAGTCCGCACACTTAACCACTACACCAAAATGCAACATGGTACAGTCATTGGTTCTTAAATCTGTACCATGTTGCATTCTGGGCCACTGCCTACCAGCTCTGTATGGCTCTGTTCAGCTATGTTTGGCTTTGCTCACTGTGCTGGATTCCTCATCTGATGAAGTGTGCTTAAGAGCACACATAAGCTTTCGTTCAAAATAAAAAAATTGTTGGTCTTAAAGGTGCACCGTGACTCGGGTTTGATTCTCCACTCCTCCACTTGCACCTGCTGGAATGGCCTTGGGTCAGCCATAGCTCCGGCAGAGGCTGTCCTTGAAAGGGCAGCTGCTGTGAGAGCCCTCTCCAGCCCCACCCACCTCACAGGGTGTCTGTTGTGGGGGAGGAAGGTAAAGGAGATTGTGAGCCGCTCTGAGACTCTTCGGAGTGGAGGGCGAGATATAAATCCAATATCTTCGTCTACCTCACAGGGTGTCTGTTGTGGGGGAGGAAGGGAAAGGAGATTGTGAGCCGCTCTGAGACTCTTCGGAGTGGAGGGCGGGATATAAATCCAATATCTTCATCTACCTCACAGGGTGTCTGTTGTGGGGGAGGAAGGGAAAGGAGATTGTGAGCCGCTCTGAGACTCTTCGGAGTGGAGGGCGGGATATAAATCCAATATCTTCATCTACCTCACAGGGTGTCTGTTGTGGGGGAGGAAGGTAAAGGAGATTGTGAGCCGCTCTGAGACTCTTCGGAGTGGAGGGCGGGATATAAATCCAATATCATCATCTTCTTCTGTCCTGGTGTTTTGCAAGCTAGAATGCAAAACTGGTTCAGATTGGGATGAAGCGGCAGAACACAGTTTTGAGTCTAGGGGTACCCCTGAAGATCGGCCCAGTTTGTTTGATTCTGGGTGCAAGTTTTTGTTGTGCAAAACTGAATTATTCGGGGGGGGGGGTGTGTTTGCACAGGTCAGTGGGGCTGTAAAGGTATGGAGTCCCCTGTGCAAGCACCAGTCGTTTCCGACTCTGGGGTGACGTTGCTTTCGCAACGTTTTCACGGCAGACTTTTTACTGGGTGGTTTTCCATCGCCTTCCCCAGTCCTCTACCCTTTCCCCCCAGCAGGCTGGGGACTCATTTGACCGACCTCGGAAGGATGGAAGGCTGAGTCAACCTGGAGCCGGCTACCTGAACCCAGCTTCCGCCAGAATCGAACTCAGGTTGTGAGCAGAGAGCTTGGACTGCAGCACTGCAGCTTTACCGCTCTGCGCCTCAGGGCTGTACTGTCATGAAATTATTCAGAATGATCATTTAATCAAGGCTGCAATGAAGCACACTAAATAATGCCCTTTTTCAATGCCCTTTCAACTGGATTGTATGAACATATGAAGCTGCCTTCTACTGAATCAGACCCTCCTGGGTCCATCAAAGTCAGTATTGTCTTCTCAGACGGGCAGCGGCTCTCCAGGGTCTCCAGCTGAGGTTTTTCATGCCTTTTTGTCTGAACCCTTTTTAGTTGGAGATGCCGAGGATTGAACCTGGGACCTTCTGCTTACCAAGCAGATGCTCTGCCACTGAGTCACCGTCCCTCCCCTAAAGGGTGACTCCGTAGTGATGAACATATTAAACTGCCTTATACTGAATCAGACCCCTCTCAGTCCATTAAAGTCAGTCTTGTCTACTCAGACTGGCAGCAGCTCTCCAGGGTCTCCAGCTGAGGTTTTTCACATCTACTTGCCTGGACCCTTTTTAGTTGGAGATGCCGGGGATTGAACCTGGGACCTTCTGCTTACCAAGCAGATGCTCTGCCACTGAGCCACAGCCCCATTCATGGCTTTCCAGGGTCTCCAGCTGAGGTTTTTCAGGCCCACTTGCCTGGACCCTTTTTAGTTGAAAATGCTGGGGATTGAACCGGGGACCTTCTGCTTCCCAAGCAGATGCTCTACCACTGAGCCACAGCCCCATTCATGACTCTCCAGGGTCTCAAGCTGAGGTTTTTCATGCCTACTTGCCTGGGCCCTTTTTTAATTGGAGATGCCAGGGATTGAATCTGAGACCTTCTGCTTTCCCAGCAGATGCTCTGCCACTGAGCCACCGTCCCTCCCCAATTCTACCGTGTGAACTGGCAGAATCCAGTCAGAAAGGGGGCTGAAAGGGCATTATTTAGCGTGTGTGATCGCTAAAGGGACAGGGAATCGATTTTACCACGGCACTGTCTGTGAGGGATACAGAAAGAGAAGTGGATGACATAATAGAACAAAGTGGGAGTCAAGTGCAACTTTAAGACCAACAAAGTTTTATTCAGAATGTATGCTTTCATGTGCTCCAAGCACATTTCAGTCGTTTCGAATGCAAAATGGTACAAATTTAAGATCCAAGGACAGAATAGTAAAATTAACAAATTGAGCAAACCTTTGATCTGGGTAGCATGAGTACAAGAAAGCAATAAAACAGTAACATGTCAAAATGTGAGAATGTCTGTCAATCACTCTATTGTATAAGCCTGGGTCAAAAAGACATAAGAGAACATAAGAGAAGCCATGTTGGATCAGGCCAATGGCCCCTCCAGTCCAACGCTCTGTGTCACATAAGAACAGAAGAGAAGCCACGTTGGATCAGGCAAATGGCCCCTCCAGTCCAACACTCTGTGTCACATAAGAACATAAGAGAAGCCATGTTGGATCAGGAGTGGAGAATCAAACCCGGTTCTCCCAGATAAGAGAGCTATGGCTGACCCAAGGCCATTCCAGCAGGTGCAAGTGGAGGAGTGGGGAATCAAACCCGGTTCTCCCAGAGAAGAGAGCTATGGCTGACCCAAGGCCATTCCAGCAGGTGCAAGTGGAGGAGTGGGGAATCAAACCGGGTTCTCCCAGAGAAGAGAGCTATGGCTGACCCAAGGCCATTCCAGCAGGTGCAAATGGAGGAGTGGGGAATCAAACCCGGTTCTCCCAGATAAGAAGCTCTGGCTGACCCAAGGCCATTCCAGCAGCTGCAAGTGGAGGAGTGGGGAATCAAACCCGGTTCTCCCAGGTAAGAGTCTGCACACTTAACCACTACACCAAACTGGCTAGCTGTGTACATCTGAGACTGCAGGCAGCTGAGAATGGAACTCTGTCAACAGGCTTTCCCTACCTCCGTCTGCTTAAAGATGCGTTTAGACCCTCCCAACTCTGTGGTTCTATGTTTGTGCCCATAGGTAAATCTTCTCTGTGCCAGAGGCTGATCCTAAAATGGTTGCTGATCTCCTGTCACTGTCAAGTACCCAAGTTTCCTTCAATAATGATGACTCTCCGTGGAATTGGATAAGCGTTTATTGTGAGCATCTGGGTACATAGACTCTGCGCCTTGTTGTCAAGAGTGTCGAAAGTGATACACAATGGCACAGCTTCAGATTATATAGCCTTGCAACAATCGTTAAAGGCCCACCTGGACTGTGAGGGTGAAGACAGTTCAAATATAGAGGCTATGGGTCATTCCCACACATTCACTACATAGCTTTCACCTAAAACGTCCCAGGGAGTGAACAGCGACCTTGGTACTAAGATAACTCCCATCTCCTGCAAGGCAAAGCGGGTTAACTTTTGGCCACGCAGGAGACTAAGCATTGCTACACACACATTCCACATTCTGCACCAAAGGAAAGAGAAGAAACACAGAACCAGAGAACTGGAAAGGAGACCAGACAATCAACAGGGCTGACTTGTATTCGTCACAGTGGACCTACGATACTTTTAGAAGCCTGTGAAAATGTTTTGATTTCTTTTGATGATGATATTGGATTTATATCACGCCCTCCACTCCAAATCTCAGAGCGTCTCACAATCTCCTCTATCTTCCTCCCCCACAACAGACACCCTGTGAGGTGGGTGGGGCTGAGAAGGCTCTCCCAGAAGCTGCCTTTTCAGGGACAACCTCTGCCAGAGCTATGGCTGACCCAAGGCCATTCCAGCAGATGCAAGTTGAGGAGAGGGGAATCAAACCCGGTTCTCCCAAATAAGAGAGCTATGGCTGACCCAAAGCCATTCCAGCAGATGAAAGTGGAGGAGTAGGGAAGCAAACCCGGTTCTCCCAGATAAGAGAGCTCTGGCTGACCCAAGGCCATGCCGGCAGGTGCAAGTGGAGGAGTGGGGAATCAAACCGGGTTCTCCCAGATAAGAGAGCTATGGGTGACCCAAAGCCATTCCAGCAGCTGCAAGTGGAAGAGTGGGGAATCCAACACAGTTCTCCCAGATAAGAGAGCTGTGGCTGACCCAAGGTCATTCCAGCAGCTGCAAGTGGAGGAGGGGGGAATCAAACCTGGTTCTCCCAGATAAGAGAGCTCTGGCTGACCCAAGGCCATTCCAGCAGCTGCAAGTGGAGGAGTGGGGAATCAAACCTGGTTCTCCCGGATAAGAGAGCTATGGCTGACCCAAGGCCATTCCAGCAGGTGCAAGTGGAGGAGTGGGGAATCAAACCCGGTTCTCCCAGATAAGAGAGCTCTGGCTGACCCAAGGCCATTCCAGCAGCTGCAAGTGGAGGAGGGGGGAATCAAACCTGGTTCTCCCAGATAAGAGAGCTATGGCTGACCCAAGGCCATTCCAGCAGGTGCAAGTGGAGGAGTGGGGAATCCAACCCGGTTCTCCCAGATAAGAGAGCTCTGGCTGACCCTAGGCCATTCCAGCAGCTGCAAGTGGAGGAGGGGGGAATCAAACCTGGTTCTCCCAGATAAGAGAGCTATGGCTGACCCAAGGCCATTCCAGCAGGTGCAAGTGGAGGAGTGGGGAATCCAACCCGGTTCTCCCAGATAAGAGAGCTATGGCTGACCCAAGGCCATTCCAGCAGGTGCAAGTGGAGGAGTGGGGAATCCAACCCGGTTCTCCCAGATAAGAGAGCTCTGGCTGACCCTAGGCCATTCCAGCAGCTGCAAGTGGAGGAGTGGGGAATCAAACCTGGTTCTCCCGGATAAGAGAGCTATGGCTGACCCAAGGCCATTCCAGCAGGTGCAAGTGGAGGAGTGGGGAATCAAACCCGGTTCTCCCAGATAAGAGAGCTATGGCTGACCCAAGGCCATTCCAGTAGCTGCAAGTGGCGGAGTGGGGAATCAAATCTGGTTCTCCCGGATAAGAGTCCGTACACTTAACCACTACACCAAACTGGCTCTTTTAAAATCAGAAGGAAAAAAAACCTGATCTAATGGTATTTTTGCATCAGAAAAAAAAAAATGAATTTTTAGGTTCCTTGAAAACGTATCGCCTAAAACAGAAAACACATTAAAATGCTGAAGCAGTTAAAGTTTTATAAAAATATATTTTTTAATCTTGATATTATTATTATTGCAGGTGATGGGAGCTGGGGATCCTTTAGAATTTCAGCTCATCTCTAGACCACAGACGCACCATCCCCCTCTGGAGAAAATGCTGCTTTGGATTCCATGGCCTTGTACCCCACTGAGGAAGTCCTTGTCCTCTCTAGGCTTCACCCCCAAATCTCCAGGAGTTTCCCAACCTGGATTTGAAAACTCTTACCCCTCCCCCCCAATCTTCTGCAGGTGGGGAGACAGGGCGACCCTACTGTGAGGAAGCAACAAAGGCAAAAGTGCCTCAAAGGCAAAGGTAGTCCCCTGTGCAAGCAGCAGTCATTTCTGACTCTGGGGTGACATCACATCATAACATTTTTACTGCAGACTTTTTACGGGGTGTTTCGCCATTGCCTTCCTCAGTCATTTACACTTTCCCCCCAGCAAGCTGGGGACTCATTTGACCGACCTCGGAAGGATGGAAGGCTGAGTCAACCTCGAGCCGGCTACCTGAATCCAGCTTCTTCCGGTGGCAACCCAGCCCAAAATCTCGGGCAATCTGGGCAAGGGGGCGCATATGCTGTAGATGCCCACTCCTCCACTTGCAGCTGCTGGAGTGGTCTTGGGTCAGCCAGAGCTCTCTTATCTGGGAGAACCGGGTTTGATTCCCCACTCCTCCACTTGCAGCTGCTGGAATGGCCTTGGGTCAGCCATAGCTCTTATCTGGGAGAACCGGGTTTGATTCCCCACTCCTCCACTTGCAGCTGCTGGAGTGGTCTTGGGTCAGCCAGAGCTCTCTTATCTGGGAGAACCGGGTTTGATTCCCCACTCCTCTGATTGCAGCTGCTGGATGGCCTTGGGTCAGCCATAGCTCTCTTATCTGGGAGAACCGGGTTTCATTCCCCACTCCTACACTTGCGCCTGCTGGAGTGGCCTTGGGTCAGCTATAGCTTTGCCCCTGTTTCTTTCTTTCTTTCTTTCTTTCTTTCTTTCTTTCTTTCTTTCTTTCTTTCTTTCTTTCTTTCTTTCTTTCTTTCTTTCTTTTTCTTTCTTTCCCTGCAAGTGATGCTCTGTCTGTATTCTTGGTGCTGGGAGGGGGGGAAGCAACAGTGGGAGGGCTTCTAGTGCCCTGGCCCCACTGGTGGACATTCTGGTGCTTTTGGGGCAACTTCCACTACCATGAAGCTGATGGACTCCAAGAGGTTTGCAGCCAGATCCATGGACTTTGCAGCCAGTGGCTGAAGCCAGAGAGGCACACCAAGAAGCAGATCCTGGACCTGGTGATCCTGAAGCAGTTCCTGACTCTCCTGCCCCAGGAAATGCAGGGCTGGGTCAGAGGATGTGGGCCGGAGACCAGTTCCCAGGCGGTGGCCCTGGCCGAAGATTTCCTCTTGAGCCAGGTAGAGGAGAAGAGGCAGGCAGGACAGGTGAGAGGGATTCTCTCCAGGTATGGCCTTATCCTAAAATTCCCTGCCAGATAATTGCCCAAGTATTAATCTTCCAAGTGGGAGATATAATGCCCCCCTTCAGAATAAGAAGACTGCAGATTTGTACCCCGCCCTTCTCTCTGAATCAGAGACTCAGAGTGGCTTATAATCTCCTATATCTTCTCCCCCCACAACAGACACCCTGTGAGGTGGGTGGGGCTGAGAGAAGACTGCAGATTTATTCCTTGCTCTTCTCTCTGAATCAGAGACTCAGAGCGGCTTACAATCTCACATATCTTCTCCCCCCACAACACACACCCTGTGAGGTGGCTGGGGCTGAGAGAAGACTGCAGATTTATTCCTTGCTCTTCTCTCTGAATCAGAGACTCAGAGCGGCTTACAATCTCCCATATCTTCTCCCCCCACAACACACACCCTGTGAGGTGGCTGGGGCTGAGAGAAGAAGACTGCAGATTGATACCTTGCTCTTCTCTCTGAATCAGACTCAGAGCGGCTTACAATCTCCTATATCTTCTCCCCCCACAACAGACACCCTGTGAGGTGGGTGGGGCTGAGAGAAGAAGACTGCAGATTTATATCCGGTACTTCTCTTTGAATCAGAGCGGCTTACAATCTCCCATATCTTTCAGCAATGTTGGACTGGATGGGCCATTGGCTTGATCCAACATGGCTTCTCTTATGTTCCTCTGTGGCACAGAGTGTTGGACTGGAGGGGCCACTGGCCTGATCCAACATTGCTTCTCTTATGTTCTTATGTGACACAGTGTTGGACTGGGTGGGCCACTGGCCTGATCCAACATGGCTTCTCTTATGTTCCTCTGTGACACAGAGTGTTGGACTGGATAGGCCACTGGCCTGATCCAACATGGCTTCTCTTATGTTCTTATGTGACACAGAGTGTTGGACTGGAGGGGCCACTGGCCTGATCCAACATGGCTTCTCTTATGTTCCTCTGTGACACAGAGTGTTGGACTGGAGGGGCCACTGGCCTGATCCAACAGGGCTTCTCTTATGTTCTTATGTGACACAGAGTGTTGGACTGGATGGGCCATTGGCCTGATTCAACAGGGCTTCTCTTATGTTCTTATGTGGCACAGAGTGTTGGACTGGAGGGGCCATTGGCCTGATCCAACAGGGCTTCTCTTATGTTCTTATGTGACACAGAGTGTTGGACTGGATGGGCCATTGGCCTGATCCAACAGGGCTTCTCTTATGTTCTTATGTGGCACAGAGTGTTGGACTGGATGGGCCATTGGCCTGATCCAACAGGGTTTCTCTTATGTTCTTATGTGACACAGAGTGTTGGACTGGATGGGCCATTGGCCTGATTCAACAGGGCTTCTCTTATGTTCTTATGTGACACAGAGTGTTGGACTGGAGGGGCCACTGGCCTGATCCAACATGGCTTCTCTTATGTTCCTCTGTGACATAGAGTGTTGGACTGGAGGGTCCACTGGCCTGATCCAACAGTGTTAGTACAGACAGTGGAAGTGGGGGCAACTGGAGACCATCCCCCCCCATGCATACGGGGATTGTTTTCTTTGAAAAACCCTCAAATCAGGCAGATATTCAACCAGTAAGTTTTTATTGAAAAACAAAATGAAATGAGCACAACTACACACAGAAACAATCTTAAAGCAGTTGTGCTTGTCACAACCTTGCTCCTGGCTCCACCCCCAAAGTCCCCAGATATTTCTTGAATTGGCAACCCTATTCATTGCTGACCTCCGAACTATACAATGGGAGAGATACTTCCAGATGTTGCGGATACCCTAACAAGGGCAAATGGGGAGAAAGCAGAATCGTGGATGATAAAGGTTAATTCACAGGTGGCCAGACTGTGCCTCTTTCATACATATTGCATGGCTCTTGCAGTTCCCACCGCCCCATTAGCCAGCTTGGAGAAGGCATTGGTCTTTCTAAATCTCTTCCCCAAACCAAGCCAGCTGGTGGCTTGGAGAAAACACTTAAAAGTTAAAAGTAGCTTTCTTTCTACCTCCCTCTCCATCTATTTGCTTTTTCTCCACCTTTCCCTCCTTCCTGTCTTGCAGCTCTCAAACATCTGATGTTTATTCTGTGTGGCTCTTATGTTAACCAAGTTTGCCCACCCTGGGTTAATTCAAAGGCTGCAGTTCTTCTCCTGAGAAATCCATTTTATAAATTGCGTGTTACTTTAGGGTGGAGGGAGGTTCCATCAGCTGGTGAGACACCTTTTCATTACTCCAGAATCGTGGCCCAGTTTTTTTTTTTTTATTTTCTTGCTGGCAAATCAATGGAATGCGGTTAATTGGTTGCTAGGCCTCTCTGGCTTGGCCTGGGAAATAAACAGAAACCAGCAATAATCTCCAGATTATTGACTCCGAAGCGCAGTAATTTCCCAGTTAGACATCTCTGACTTACCTAGAGGCCTGTTTTGTTAGGACACCTTCTCTGCCACGATAGCAAGAAACAAAGGGCACTGTGTTCTTAGATGCTGTAGATATCCAGGGTGAGTAAAACTCCACACAGAGAGCTGTATTTCTCAAAAGCTTATGCTACAATAAAATTTGTTATTCTTAAAGATGCTACTGGACGCTTTACTATCTTGCAGCCACAGATTAACACGGCTAACTCCCCTGGATCCACATTCTGAGAATTCAAACGATTTTTCCTCAGTATTGGTTCTCTAACGCTATTGAAGGCTACGACAGTTATTTAATGTTTTTTCACACTCTGAGCATTCCAAATGTTTCTTCAATGTGGTTCTTTTGTCCCATTGGAGATGGCACCTCAAACGGAATCTCTTTCCACATTTTCACCATTCAAAATGTTTTTACCTCCGTGGGTTCTTTGATGATAATTAAGACTGCCGCTCGCACTGAATCTCTTTCCACACTCTGAGCATTCAAAAGGCTTCTGCCCTGTGTGGGTTCTTCGGTGCTGTTGAAAACTAGCACTTGTACTGAATCTCTTTCCACACTCTGAACACCAAAAAGGTTTCTCCCCTGTGTGGGTTCTATGACGATGTTCAAGAGGGCTACTCAAACTGAATCTCTTTCCACACTCTGAGCATTGAAAAGGTTTCTCCCCTGTGTGGATTCTATGATGACGTTCAAGATGGCCACCCCAACTGAATCTGAGCATTCAAAAGGTTTCTCCTGTGTGGGTTCTGCAATGCAGCTGAAGACTGCCACTCTGGCTAAATCTCTTTCCACATTCTGAACATTGAAAAGGTTTCTCTCCTGTGTGGGTTCTTTGGTGCAGTTGAAGATTGCCTTTTGTACTGAATCCCTTTCCACACGCTGAACATTCAAAGGGTTTCTCCCCTGTGTGGGTTCTTTGATGTCGCTGAAGACTGCTACTCATATTGAATCTCTTTCCACACTCTGAACATTCAAAAGGTTTCTCTCCTCTGTGGATGCTTTGATGACGATAAAGACCGCCCCTAGAAATGAATCTCTTTCCACATTCGGAGCATTCAAAAGGTTTCTCCCCTGTGTGGGTTTGCTGATGCAGTTTAAGACTGCTATGATGACTTAATCTCTTTCCACACTCTGAGCATTCAAAAGGCTTCTCCCCTGTGTGCGTTCTCTGATGCAGCTGAAGGTGGCCACCCTGACTGAATCTCTTTCCACACTCCGAGCATTCAAAAGGTTTCTCCCCTGTGTGGGTTCTGCAATGCAGCTGAAGATTGCCACTGTGGCTAAATCTCTTTCCACATTCTGAACATTGAAAAGGTTTCTCCCCTGTGTGGGTTCTATGATGACGTTCAAGATGGCTACTCAAACTGAATCTCTTTCCACACTCTGAACATTGAAAAGGTTTCTCCCCTGTGTGGGTTCTATAATGACGTTCAAGACGGCTACTCAAACTGAATCCCTTTCCACACAATGAACATTCGAAAGGTTTCTCTCCTGTGTGGGTTCTTTGGTGCAATTGAAGATTGCCATTTGTACTGAATCCCTTTCCACACTCTGAACATTCAAAAGGTTTCTCCCCTGTGTGGGTTCTTTGATGCCGCTGAAGACTGCTACTCATATTGAATCTCTTTCCACACTCTGAACATTCAAAAGGTTTCTCTCCTCTGTGGATGCTTTGATGACGATAAAGACTGCCCCTAGAAATGAATCTCTTTCCACACTCGGAGCATTCAAAAGGTTTCTCCCCTGTGTGGGTTTGCTGATGCAGTTTAAGACTGCTATGATGACTGAATCTCTTTCCACACTCTGAGCATTCAAAAGGCTTCTCCCCTGTGTGGGTTCTATGATGAAGTTGAAGATTGCCACTCTGACCGAATCTCTTTCCACACTCTGAGCATTCAAAAGGTTTCTCTCCTCTGTGGATGTTTTGATGACGACGAAGATTGCCCCTAGAAATGAATCTCTTTCCACACTCTGAACATTCAAATGGTTTCTCCCCTGTGTGGGTTCTCTGATGCAGTTGAAGACAGCCACTCTGACTGAATCTCTTTCCACACTCTGAACATTCAAACCGTTTCTCTCTTGTGTGGGTTCTTTGGTGCACTTGAAGAGTGCCACTCTGATTGAATTTATTTCTGGTCTCTGAGTATTTAAAAGGTTTCTCCCCTCTGTGTATCTTGTGCTTTGGAAAATGGACACTACCCTTTCTTCCATCTCTCTCAACTGTACGACTGCCTTTCTTTTTCTTCATTCTGCTTTGACTCCTGATATTTTCTTCCATGTCTTCATTGTTAAGTCTTTCTGGCATTTGCTGATGAAGTTCCTCACCCTCCTTGTTCCTCTGATCATCATCTGTTGGATTAAAAAAGGAGATCCTGTTAGCACTTGGGAAAGGTGGTAAGATCCAATGGCATCTATATGACTACAGAAGAAAAAGACTGGTGGCCCTTTGGCTTCATCCAGGTTGGCTGATCTTAACTACACAGCCACCATTTCCCAGAACATTTAAGGACTAGTAATAAGGCCCATTGTGAGGGAAAATACAATGGGCACTAGAAATTTGCTAAGGGTGAGGGTTGCGGCCTGTGGGGGGTGCTGGGGAGGGAAGGGAAAGATAGAGGGAGGCAAGGTGTGTCGAGAAGGCAGCTGTTGGGAAGGGAAATGGAAACAGTAGGGAAATATGGGGTAGAGTATCTCCCTGCAGCTTCTGCCTAGGAAAAGGACAGTCATTCTCTTCAGTGGGGACCAAAACATCTTACATCATTTTCCTCTCCCCGTTTTGATCCACACAACAACCTTGTGAGGTAGGTGAGGCTGAAAGTATGTGGGTGGTCCAAAATCACCCAGTCAGCTCCCACAGTAGGAACCTGGGTCTCGCAGACCCTGTCCTGAAGCGCTGACTGCCACATCACAGTGTCTGTCAATGGGGGGGGGGGGGGCGCTGCTGCTGAACAGAAGCAAGCAGCCAGACCTGGTTAAGTTATGCCAATGAGGTGGCATCGAGTCACCCAGAAGGTGCTGCCAGGCCTAGGGTAGAAAATTTCCAGGTAGAGGCTGAAGATCTCCTGGTGTCACCACTATAATTCACCACAAGAAACGGAAAACATAAATGTGCTTTATTTATTTATTTATTTATTTATTTATTTATTCGGGATTTATATCCCGCCCTTCCCACGAATGGCTCAGGGCGGCTTCCAACAATTAATCAAACATAAAATTTAAACAATTTCAAGTATAAAACAATTAAATATTTAAACAGTTAAAATCTTAAAAACAGAATATTTCAATTTCCTGTAAACAGATGGCTGGCCAGTTACATCGAGTTGTCGTCCTAGCTAAGTATAGGCTAGCCGGAAGAGGGTCGTCTTACAGGCCCTGCGGAACTGTGCCAAGTCCCACAGGGCCCTCACCTCTTCCGGCAGCTGATTCCACCATACGGGGGCCATAACGGAGAAAGCCCTTTCTCTGGTGGCTTTCAAACGGGCTTCTTTTGGCCCGGGGATAGTGAGGAGATTTTGTGTTCCTGACCTCAGTGCTCTCTGGGGAACATGTGGGGAGAGACGGTCCTTCAGGTAGGCAGGTCCCAGGCCATATAGGGCTTTAAAGGTAATAACCAGCACCTTGTACCGGACTCGGTATATCACTGGAAGCCAGTGCAGAGTCCGGAGACCCGGCCGGATGTGTCCCCACTTTGGGAGACCCAATAGCAGCCGGGCCGCGGCATTCTGCACCAGCTGCAGTTTCCGGGTCCGAGACAAGGGCAGCCCCATGTAGAGGGCATTGCAGTAGTCCAACCTCGAGGTGACCGTAGCATGGATCACTGTTGCTAGGTCGTCGCGCTCCAGAAAGGGGGCCAGCTGCCTTGCCCGCCTAAGATGAAAAAATGCGGACTTGGCAGCGGCTGCTATCTGAGCCTCCATCTTTAAGGAAGGCTCCAACAGCACCCCCAAGCTCTTGACCCTGTCCGCCGCCATCAGCGGCGCACCATCAAAAGCCGGCAGGGGGATCCCCCTCCCCGGGCCGCAGCGACCCAAGCAAAGGACCTCTGTCTTCGTAGGATTTAGCTTCAGCCCACTAAATTCTTTTTTTTAATAAAAAGTACTTTCAAATTTACAAATATCATTTACACAAAAATAACCATTTTCAACAGAGCTCATTGTTGTTTAGTAATACAACATACAAGTAACTAGTTGTAATAATAGACACGTTTCGTCAGTGTTCTTAATGTCTTCTTCTTGTTGAGCTGTATATAATAAGGGAGTAAGCCGGTTCCTTTTACTAAAAGCATGTGCAAAGTCTTCCATTTCATTGCTGGCCAAAAAACTCTCCATGGATACTGGATAGAAGCACTGAGGTTTCATGAAGGAACCGCAGATAACAATGCTCTGATAAAGTTTGTTATCGAACTAATATGGTGCATTTTTAGGACCCTGGGATGAATTCAAAACTTTATCTCCCAATTATTCAACTTAACTATCACGGGGAACGTATACTCTTAGGACTCACCCATTGTTGCAATCTACTTTTCTACACGGAGCAAGCCAATTCGTTTCTCTTTTATCTGGATCCAAACCTTCAGTTCAAAAGCTGGCATAACGCTCTTCAAAATGCAAGCAATGCAGCGATGAGGCCTCATGGAGGGAAATATTTATAAATGTGTTATAAAGAGTAAGTCATTCTTCATTTTAAGCAGGAACAAAGCCTTTTCTTCTAATTGCTGGGCAAAAAGCTCTAAAGATACTTCCAACTACTGGTCCTTCTTAAGAGAACATTCCTCATAAATTCAAACAGTCTCATGGCCCCAAAGGTGCACAGACCAATCCGTCCTTAGTCAATGTTGCCAACTTACTTATCTGCTATGCTTTAATAGCATCATTTTATTTTATTTTATTTTTTTCACATTTATATCCCGCCCTCCCCGCCGAAACAGGCTCAGGGCGGCTAACAGCTTCATAATGTCAACAATAAAAGCAATCACAATCACAAATCAATTAAGACGTTAAAACAGGTTACAATTTAAAATTATTCGTACAATTTAAAACAACAGTTTGGTGCTAAAATCATGCCATTCTTCAGTGATGTTGGGCATCTACATGCTTTGGTTAAAGGCCATTCGAAATAATGTTGTTTTACAAGCCTTGCGGAACTGGCCAAGGTCCCGCAAGGCTCTAACATCGTCTGGGAACTGGTTCCACAAGTAGGGGGGCCGCAATAGAGAAGGCTCTTTCTCTAGTAGCATGGCAATTTAATATTTTTCCTCCCCCCCCCCCTTTTTTCAGAGGCAACCTAACAATCTTTATGTGCTCCATGTTTGATACAGCTCTATCTTGACTAAGGTTGGATTGCTCTGTGCGCCTTTGGAGTCATGAGACTGTTTGGCCAACTGCATGTAATTATGGGGAGCATTGTCTTAAGAAGGACCAATAGGTGGTAGTATCTTTAGAGCATTTTGAGAGTAATTGTAACTAGTTACTTTTATGTTTCCCTCAGTCAATCCTAAGGGAAATCAACCCAGACTGTTCCCTGGAAGGTCAGATACTGAAGCTGAAGCTCAAATCCTTTGGCCACCGAATGAGAAGGGAGCACTCCCTGGAGAAGACCCTGATGCTGGGAAAGACAGAAGGCAGAAGAAGAAGGGAGCAGCAAAAAATGAGATGGCTGGACAGCGTTACTGATGTAACAAACACGAATTTGAGCAGACTTCGGAGGATGGTGGAAGACGGGAGGGCCTGGCTTGACTTGGTCCTTAGGGTCGCAAAGAGTCGGACTCGACTGTGCGACTAAACAACTCAAACTTTTATGTTGTATCACTAAACAAAAATGAGCTCTGTTGAAAATGGTGATTTTTGTGCAAATATTTGTAAATTCAAAAGGATTTTTTTTAATTAAAAAGTATGGTAGCCTATATAAATCACAGTTATGTTTTCTGCTTCTTGTAGTGTATCTCTACTGTCTCTCTCTAGTGTGTCTCTACTGTAGTGCATCTCTACTGTGATCCCATTATTATTGTTTTTTACAACTGAAATTCAGACAGCGGATCTCTTTCCCCCAGAGAATATGTCCTTTGGAGGGTGGACTCTATGACATTATATTCAGGTGGGGCCTCTCCCCTTCCCAAATTCTGGCTTCCGTAGAGTTTACCACAAAATCTCCAGGAATTTCCCAACTTGGAGTTGGCAACCCTTGTCAGGACTGGACCCAATGGACTCTCCCTCAAAGGCCAAAATAGGCTTGGAAAGGGTCTCCCCCACACCTTTTACTGACAGAACCAAGCTTAGTTGTAGGGTTGCCAGGTCCAACTCAGAAAATACCTAGGGACTTTGGGGCAGAGCCAGGAGACTTTCCCATTCCTCCCAAAAACATAAATAAAAATACAGCAGTGCAGTTCCCCTGAATACAGTTTTCATTTCCCCATACCCCAGAAGATGGCTGCACTTCCACTAAATGAAATTGAACACACACAGCAGCCAAATTCAACACATACACGCTCTTGTGATCTCACTGGGGCAACTGACTTACTGGAGCTGCTAAATGTAACCACCTGCTGTATTTCAACCAACCTTTTCAGACGAACAGGAAAAGAAAAGCAGAGCAGCCTAGGGGGTGGAGTTTTCCTCCAAATGAACAGATGGGTGGTGCTTGCTTCCCTTCCTTTTACACACTCACCAGGAAAACACACTCAGCCAATTGAGAGATAGCTTTCTGTGGCAGTTTCCCTCCTCCCTCTGACAGCCAATCAAGAGAAGGCTTTCTTTCCCTCCTCTATGAAGCAGTGCCTCAATCCTCAGCCAATGGAACACAACAGACCTCGATAGATGGTTTGACAGGCCAAAGGCTGATGCAGCACAGTCCCAACCAATCAGGGTGCTTCATTTTGCCACCATGGAAGGGCTGTTATTATGTAAAGGATATCTCATCCCCTCAAGAGCCATAGATGAGCTCTTGCCCAGAAGGAGTTTCTGAGCCTCCAGATTTCAGGCTCCCAGAAGGCCTCCCTCCCTCCTTACCCACCAGCCTGTATGATTGTACCAGACCAAAATCTCACTCAATGCACAGCAGCCAAGAAGGTCAGAGCGCCTGCTCTGGCTGCAACGCCACTGAGGATGTTCTCCGCAGCTGAGAACGAAACGTCTGGAAGAAAAACTTTCTCCAGTAGAACGCGGCACTTGAGCCCGAAAGATTCTACAAACCCTAATGATGATGCCAGCCGTGAAAACCTGAAATCTTTGAAAACCAAAATCTGTTCAGGTGAATTTGAAATCCCCAGTGGCTATTCCTTGCCTGTTCCCTTGACATAACCACGAAGGACACTTACTCCCAGCCAGCTCATTTGGGAAGGAAATATGCTCTTGGGGTCCTCTTGAAAAAAACTCCAACCTTTCTTCAGATGCAAGGCCGTTCTCTGCCTCTACCACAGTCTCTGTTATACTTCTGGCTTCTTTTCCAGTGAGAGAGAGAGAGAAAGTGATCATTCTTTTACGGCGAATGAAAGAAATTAAAGAGTAAAAATTATTCTGGAAGGATGGAACCGTAGTCAACATCAGACCCCACAATCCCAGCCAGTATAAGGGGAATGGAAATACAGTTCAGAGGGAAGCCAGTCTAACTTCATGCTCACGCCGGGCTAGTATATCTTGATATTTTGCTTGCTTCGTTGTGAATCGTTTTATATAAATTAGGCTATACCTGGAACATGTCTGCTGCAACAACAGGTGCCGTTCAGTACCAAGAATCCCAGCTATAAATACAAGTTGATGGGTTGTGAACTGGCAGAGACTGACCAAGAGAGAGATCTTGGGGTCGTGGTAGATAACTCACTGAAAATGTCAAGACAGTGTGCGGCTGCAATAAAAAAGGCCAACGCCATGCTGGGAATTATTAGGAAGGGAATTGAAAACAAATCAGCCAGTATCATAATGCTCCTGTATAAATTGATGGTGCGGTCTCATTTGGAGTACTGTGTGCAGTTCTGGTCGCCGCACCTCAAAAAGGATATTATAGCATTGGAGAAAGTTCAGAAAAGGGCAACTAGAATGATTAAAGGGCTGGAGCACTTTCCCTATGAAGAAAGGTTGAAACGCTTGGGACTCTTTAGCTTGGAGAAACGTCGACTGCGGAGTGACATGATAGAGGTTTACAAGATAATGCATGGGATGGTGAAAGCAGAGAAAGAAGTACTTTTCTCCCTTTCTCACAATACAAGAACTCGTGGGCATTCGATGAAATTGCTGAGCAGACAGGTTAAAACAGATAAGAGGAAGTACTTCTTCACCCAAAGGGTGATTAACATGTGGAATTCACTGCCACGGGAGGTGGTGGCGGCCACAAGCATGGCCACCTTCAAGAAGGGTTTAGATAAAAATATGGAGCACAGGTCCACCAGTGGCTATTAGCCACAGTGTGTGTGTGTGTGTGTGTGTGTGTGTGTGTATTTGGCCGCTGTGTGACACAGAATGTTGGACTGGATGGGCCATTGGCCTGATCTAACATGGCTTCTCTTATGTTCTTATATTTCGTATATTAGAACAGTGGGCTTTTCTTATTTCTTATTTCCCCCCCCCCTCCTGTGGCTGAGCTGCAGAAACTGTGCTGCTTAGCGATGTCTTCTTTTTAAATCCTTCATATACCTTTATATCGGGGTGGCCAAACTGCGTGGCTCTCTATGCCCCCACTGCCACATCAGCCCTCTCGGAGAAGGCATTTGTCTCTTTAAATCACTTCTCCAAGCCAAGCCAAGCCAAGCCAGCCAGCAGCTTGAAGAATGCATCTAAAGTTAAAGTTGCTTTCTTTCCACCTCTCCTTCCCTTGCTATCTATTTTCTTCCTTCCCGCTCTCAAACGCCTGATGTTGTGTCTTGAGGCTTTCACACAGCTGATATTTAGTCTGTGTGGCTCTTATGTTAAGAAAGTTTGGCCACCCCTTATCAAAGATTTCAGGTTTTCACGGCTGGTAACATCATTAGGGTTTGTAGAATCTTTCGGGCTCAAGTGCCGTGTTCTACTGGAGAAAGTTTTCCTTCCAGACGTTTCGTTCTCAGCCACCCCTGCTTTTATATATTTATATATTTTGGCCACCCCTGCTTTATATATTTTTAAAGTTTTATGCTTTATTTGAGTGCATTCTCTTATGAACCAAGGCCAAGGCTTCAGTTCTTGACAGGATCATTTCCATTGGTCCACTGAAGTCGGTATTGTCTGGTAGCAGCTCTCCAGGGTCTCAAGGAGAGGTCTCTCCCTTCACCTCCGACCTGTTCCTTTTCTCTGGAGATGCTGCCAGGGTTCGAACCTGGGACCCTCTGCCTGCCAAGCAGAGGCTCTGCCAGGGAGCCACAGCCCGTCCCCAAGTAGTGGGACAGGCCTCAAAATGACATAGTGCCATTCAATATTTGGATTCATGCCTCCTCACGATGGCGACAAGTTGTAGCTTTGCAACCAACGGAAGATCCTTACCCAGAAAGGCCACGTTCCCGTAGTTCTCCAGCATGACGTCCCTGTACAGAGCTCTTTGTTCCGGATCCAGCAGGGCCCACTCTGCCTCCGTGAAAGAGACGGACACCTCCTCAAAGGAAAAGGGACCCTGGAAGAAAAAGCAGATTCCCTCTTCTTCAGAGATCACGCCAGGCAGAGGTTGCACACTGGAAGGGAGTCGTCTGGGAAAGTACAGGATGCGTGGCTTGGGATGGGTAAAGGGAACGGTGTTTTGAGGATCTCTCACCCGGACACCTTGTACAAACTGCAGGAGCAAAAGCTCCCCTAAGAAGGAGGAGGGACCCAGGTTGTCCCCACCTCCCCATTCATCTCATCTCTCCTAGAAGAAGAAGAAGAAGATATTGGATTTATATCCCGCCCTCCACTCTGAAGAGTCTCAGAGCAGCTCACAATCTCCTTTCCCTTCCTCCCCCACAACAGTCACCCTGTGAGGTAGATGAAGATATTGGATTTATATCCCGCCCTCCACTCCGGAGAGTCTCAGAGCGGCTCACAATCTCCTTTCCCTTCCTCCCCCACAACAGACACCCTGTGAGGTAGATGAAGATATTGGATTTATATCCCACCCTCCACTCCAAAGAGTCTTAGAGCGGCTCACAATCTCCTTTCCCTTCCTCCCCCACAACAGACACCCTGTGAGGTAGATGAAGATATTGGATTTATATCCCACCCTCCACTCCAAAGAGTCTTAGAGCGGCTCACAATCTCCTTTCCCTTCCTCCCCCACAACAGACGCCCTGTGAGGTAGATGAAGATATTGGATTTATATCCCACCCTCCACTCCAAAGAGTCTTAGAGCGGCTCACAATCTCCTTTCCCTTCCTCCCCCACACCAGACATCCTGTGAGGCAGATGAAGATATTGGATTTATATCCCGCCCTCCACTCCGGAGAGTCTCAGAACGGCTCACAATCTCCTTTCCCTTCCTCCCCCACAACAGACACCCTGTGAGGTAGATGGATATTGGATTTATATCCCACCCTCCACTCCAAAGAGTCTTAGAGCGGCTCACAATCTCCTTTCCCTTCCTCCCCCACAACAGACACCCTGTGAGGTAGATGGATATTGGATTTATATCCCACCCTCCACTCCAAAGAGTCTCAGAGCGGCTCACAATCTCCTTTCCCTTCCTCCCCCACAACAGACACCCTGTGAGGTAGATGAAGATACTGTAAGTAAGTAAGTAAAATTTTATTTGTATCCCGCCCTCCCCGCCTAGGCAGGCTCAGAGCGGCTAACAACATTTCATACATATACAGTAATAAATATAAAACTTTAAATTTAACAACGAAAACTTTAAACATCATTTAAAAACCAGTTAATGTATTTAAAATTCATAATTTAAATTGATCTGGCAGCAATGGTGGCGTTCTGATGCTAGTTTCTGCCAGTGTGAATAGTTCCATGATGACATAGGTCCTTAAGACAGGGACCGTGTTGGCGGGTCCTTAATTAACAACCATTCAGCAGTCGATATATGCTCATTTAAAAAGGGCAGTCTTGCAGGCCCTGCGGAACTGATCAAGGCTCCGCAGGGCCCGCACCTCCTCAGGAAGCTGATTCCATAGGGCAGGGGCCGCGATTGAAAAGGCCCGTGCTCGGGTATTCTGAAGCTTGATCTCTTTCGGCCCAGGGATAGTCATTTTATTTTTCCCGGCTGACCTCAGTGCCCTCTGGGGTTCCTATGGGGAGAGACGGTCCCTCAGGTAGGCCGGTCCTCGGCCATACAAGGCTTTAAAGGGAATGACCAACACTTTGTACTGGACCCGGTATGTAATTGGCAGCCAGTGCAGTCCATGCAGCCCTGGCCGTATGTGCTCCCCTCTCGGGAGTCCCAACAACTGTCTGGCTGCGGCGTTCTGCACCAGCTGCAACCTCTGGGTCCAGCACAAAGGTAGCCCCAAGTAGAGGGCATTACAGTAGTCCAATCTTGAGGTGACCGTTGCATGGATCACTGTTGCAAAGTCGCGACGCTCTAGGAAAGGGGCCAACTGCCTTGCCCGCCTCAGATGGAAGAATGCAGACTTGGCAGTGGCTGCTATCTGGGCCTCCATTGATAATGAAGGCTCCAGTAAAACACCCAGACTCTTTACCTGGCGCGCTGGTATACTGGATTTATATCCCGCCCTCCACTCCAGAGAGTCTCAGAGCGGCTCACAATCTCCTTTCCCATCCTCCCCCACAACAGACACCCTGTGAGGTGGGTGGGGCTGGAGAAGGCTCTCACAGCAGCTGCCCTTTCAAGGACAACCTCTGCCAGATCTATGGCTGACCCAAGGCCATGCTAGCAGGTGCAAGTGGAGGAGTGGGGAATCGAACCCGGTTCTCCCAGATAAGAGTCCGCACACTTAACCACTACACCAAACTGGCTCTCCTACCTGGACTGGAGGATCGGCAGCCGTTTCCACACCTCTGAAAAGACGAAGGCTCAACAGCATCTCTTCATTGCCTGTTCCTGAGACAAAGGAGGAAGGAAGGAAGGGTGATTGCTTGTTTGTTTCCTGCTCCATTCACTCCCTTCCCAAGGCTGTGAAACTTTGCCCTGTGAACACTCGACACATTTTTTTAAACACTTTTTACTGAATACTGGGAGAGGCAGAGGAGAAGCACCAGGGACCGGTGAGCCTCAGGGATTATGAATGTTCCGCACTTATTTCAGAGTTCTGTGAGACCTGTGATTGGCCTGGGGGGAGGGAAAGAAGGGGGTGGAAATCACGTCACATGACACGTCACCACCCCATTCAGCCCAGATGCGAGTGGAGTGCACCTGGAGACTCTTGAGGGTAATATGAACACATTTTCAGAACACCTGCTGTCATGCTAGTATCACAGGTTTGCAGCCAAACACAACATCAACATGACCGCACATCTGTCCAAAGCCCCATTCCAAAGTTCCTGGGGGTGCAGGTCCACATCCTGCCATCCCCACTCCAGAAACCTGTTTCCCAGAGCAGTTTGCTAGATGCCCCTACAAACACAGGCACAGAAGCCAAATTCCCCCAGTTTGGTGTAGTGGTTAAGTGATTGGACTCTTAGCTGGGAGAACGGGGTTTGATTCCCCACTCCTCCACTTGCACCGTCTGGCATGGCCTTGGGTCAGCCATAGCTCTGGCAGAGGCTGCCCTTGAAAGGGCAGCTGCTGTGAGAGCCCTCTCATCCCCACCCACCTCATAGGGTGTCTGTTGTGAGGGAGGAAGGGAAAGGAGATTGTAGGCTGCTCTGAGCCTCTGTCCTTGAAAGGGCAGCTTCTGGGAGAGCTCTCTCAGCCCCACCCACCTCACAGGGTGTCTGTTGTGGGGGAGGAAGGGAAAGGAGATTGTAGGCTGCTCTGAGCCTCTGTCCTTGAAAGGGCAGCTGCTGTGAGAGCCCTCTCAGCCCCACCCACCTCACAGGGGGGATCTGTTGTGGGGGAGGAAGGGAAAGGAGATTGTAGGCTGCTCTGAGCCTCTGTCCTTGAAAGGGTAGCTGCTGTGAGAGCCCTCTCACCCCCACCCACCTCACATTGTGTCTGTTGTGGGGGAGGAAGGGAAAGGAGATTGTAGGCTGCTCTGAGACTCTGTCCTTGAAAGGGCAGCTGCTGTGAGAGCCCTCTCACCCCCACCCACCTCACAGGGTGTCTGTTGTGGGGGAGGAAGGGAAAGGAGATTGTGAACCGCTCTGAGACTCTTCGGAGTGGAGGGCGGGATATAAATCCAATATCTTCTTATTATTGGCCTCGAAGAACTGGTTTCCCGAGCTCTGCTGCCCCAGAAGGTGGAGGCACCTTTGATTCACCAGCTTGAATAGCACCGCCCAGGTTTGTCTACCTCCTCGCCCCCCCCCCCCCCCCCCGGGCACCGTGAGTTCCTTTTACGGAAGGAAGGAAGTGCAGGGCGCTTTTTTTGGTAGCTGGAACTCCTTTGCATCTTAGGCCACACACGCCTGCTGTAACCAATCCTCCAAGAGCTTAGAAGGCTCTTAGTGCAGGGCCTACTATAAGCTCCAGGAGGATTGGCTACATCGGGGGGGGGGGGTAGCCTAATAGCTGCTCCTGCTACAAAAAAAGCCCAGAGGAAATGTATGAACATTTTAATCAAAGGGAGGAATTGCCATACATGAATTCGTTTCCCTTTCAGAGGCAGCCCAGTTAGAGGACATTGAGTGCTGCGAATTCACTCAGCATGTGAAAGTATCCTTCTCTGGATCTGAAATCTCTACCCCATCTGTGATGGACAGGCCTTAAAATAGGCTTCGAAGTGCTAAACTACTGGAAGAAGAAGAAGAAGAAGAAGAAGAAGAAGAAGAAGAAGAAGAAGAAGAAGAAGAAGAAGAAGAAGAAGAAGAAGAAGAAGAAGAAGAAGAAGAAGAAGAAGAAGAAGAAGAAGAAGAAGAAGAAGAAGAAGAAGAAGAAGAAGAAGATATTGGATTTATATCCCGCCCTCCACTCCGAAGAGTCTCAGAGCGGCTCACAATCTCCTTTCCCTTCCTCCCCCACAACAGACACCCTGTGAGGTGGGTGGGGCTGGAGAGGGCTCTCACAGCAGCTGCCCTTTCAAGGACAACCTCTGCCAGAGCTCTGGCTGACCCAAGGCCATTCCAGCAGGTGCAAGTGGAGGAGTGGGGAATCAAACCCGGTTCTCCCAGATAAGAGAGCTCTGGCTGACCCAAGGCCATTCCAGCAGCTGCAAGTGGAGGAGTGGGGAATCAAGCCCGGTTCTCCCAGAGAAGAGAGCTCTGGCTGACCCAAGGCCATTCCAGCAGCTGCAAGTGGAGGAGTGGGGAATCAAGCCCGGTTCTCCCAGAGAAGAGAGCTCTGGCTGACCCAAGGCCATTCCAGCAGGTGCAAGTGGAGGAGTGGGGAATCAAACCCGGTTCCCCCAGATAAGAGTCTGCACACTTAACCACTACACCAAACTGGCTCTCAAAGTTGATGACTCTTAATTATTACTGGTTGAGTGCTAGAGGGAAAGTTTTTAGTCACACTCATGGGGTGCCCCCATCGCAACCCCTAATTTCAATTAGGGGCTGGGCTAAAAGCCAAATCATATTTCTGTGATGGGTTTGGACAGTCAGACCTTTGAAATCGATGAAGAAAACCACGTTCCTTGGGGGCAGCCCACTTCATTTACGCCAACGATTTGACAAATGAGTAGTGGCATCTGGTGATGGATCCGGAAGACCAGAGCTTTTTTTGGGAGCAGGAACTCCTTTGCATATTGGGCAACACACCAGTCTTCCAAGAGCTTACAGCAGGCCCTGTAATAAGAGCCTTGTAAGCTCTTGGAGGATTGGTTAAATCAGGGGTGTGTGGCCTAATATGCAAAGGAGTTCCTGCTACAAAAAAGCCCTGCGAAAGACCAACTGAAAACAGCTTTTGTAACCAGAATGAGACTTCGGAATGCCCAGAAGCTTATAGATAAAATGTCCGCAGGGCTGAAAGACTGAACGGTATTGCCATAATCAGCCAAACCTGGAACAAATACCTCCAACATCTGGCAAAAGCGAAAGGTTATGCAAGTACAATTCTGGTCACCACACCTCAAAAAGGATGTTATAGCATTGGAAAAAGTCCAGAAAAGGGCAACTAGAATGATTAAAGGTTTGGAACACTTTCCCTATGAAGAAAGCTTAAAACGCTTGGGGCTCTTTAACTTGGAGAAACGTCGACTGCGGGGTGACATGATAGAGGTTTACAAGATTATGCATGGGATGGAGAGGGTAGAGAGAGAAGTACTTTTCTCCCTTTCTCACAATACAGGGACTCGTGGGCATTCAATAAAATTGCTGAGCAGTCAGGTTAAAACGGATAAAAGGAAGTACTTTTTCACCCAAAGGGTGATTAACATGTGGAATTCACTGCCACAGGAGGTGGTGGCGGCTACAAGTATAGCCAGCTTCAAGAGGGGTTTGGATAAAAATATGGAGCAGAGGTCCATCAGTGGCTATTAGCCACAGCATATTATTGGAACTGTCTGGGGCAGTGATGCTCTGTATTCTTGGTGCTTGGGGCGGCAACAGTGGGGGGGGGGGGGGCTTAAAGTGTCCTGTCCCCACTGATGGCACTTGGGTTTTTTTTGTGACTACTGTGTGACTCAGGGTCTTGGACTGGATGGGCCACTGGCCTGATCCAACATGGCTTCTTTTATGTTCTTATTTTCTTAAAGGATGTTTATAAAATCTTGAATGTTAACTGATATAAATGTAAAGGAAGTTCAAGATGTGTCACTTTTGGTGTTGCAATCATCAAGAAGTCAATATGCACGCACAGCAAAGATGCCCAAACTGCGGCTTGGGAGCGCTACGTGGCTCTTTCACACATATTGTGTGGCTCTTGAAGCCCCAACCCCATTGGCCGGCTTGGAGAAGGCATTTGTCTCTTTAAATCATTTCTCCAAGCCAATCCAGCTAGCCACTTGGAGAAGGCATTTAAAATTTAAGTTACTTTCTTTCCACCTCTCCTTCCCTTCTCTCACATCCTCATCTATTTGTCTTCCTTCCTTCCTTACTTCCTGTCTTGCAGCTCTCAAACATTTGATGATCATGTCTTGTAGAAGAAGAAGATATTGGATTTATATCCTGCCCTCCACTTCGAAAAGTCTCAGAGCGGCTCACAATCTCCTTTCCCTTCCTCCCCCACAACAGACACCCTGTGAGGTAGATGAAGATATTGGATTTATATCCCGCCCTCCACTCCGAAGAGTCTAAGAGCAGCTCACAATCTCCTTTCCCTTCCTCCCCGACAACAGACTCCCTGTGAGGTAGATGAAGATATTGGATTTATATCCCGCCCTCCACTCCGAAGAGTCTCAGAGCGGCTCACAATCTCCTTTCCCTTCCTCCCCCACAACAGACACCCTGTGAGGTAGATGAAGATATTGGATTTATATCCCACCCTCCACTCCGTAGAGTCTCAGAGCGGCTCACAGTCTCCTTTCCCTTCCTCCCCCATAACAGACACCCTGTGAGGTGGGTGGGGCTGGAGAGGGCTCTCACAGCAGCTGCCCTTTCAAGGACAGAGTCTCAGAGCAGCTTACAATCTCCTTTCCCTTCCTCCCCCACAACAGTCACCCTGTGAGGTGGGTGGGGCTGAGAGGGCTCTCACAGCAGCTGCCCTTTCAAGGACAACCTCTGCCAGAGCTATGGCTGACCCAAGGCCATGCTAGCAGGTGCAAATGGAGGAGTGGGGAATCAAACCTGGTTCTCCCTGATAAGAGTCCACACACTTAACCACTACACCAAACTGGCTCTCAAACGTCTGATGCTTGTTCTACGTGGCTCTCATGTTAAGCAGGTCTGGCCACCGCTGAAGCACAGGCTTCACCCGTTGCTCAGCAAAGGCTCATAAGAACTTCGCTTAAGCAGTGAATTCAAAGGGGGAATTTAGGGGGAGGTGTTTGCGTGTTTCCTGCATTGTGCAGGGGGTTGGACTAGATGAACCTGGAGCTCCCTTCCAACTCTAGGATTCCTGACCGTTAGAGCGGTTCCTCAGTGGAACAGGCTTCCTCGGGTGGAGCTGGGCTCTTCTTCCTTGGAGGTTTTTCAACAGAGGCTAGAGGGCCATCTGACAGCAACGAAGATCCTGTGAATTTAGGGGGAGTGGTTTGTGAGTTTCCTGCATTGTGCAGGGGGTTGGACTAGATGACCCTGGAGGTCCCTTCCAACTCTAGGATTCTAAGGGTGGAAAGTGGGACAGACAGCCCTTGATATGGTTTTACACAGACAAAAGGACTGGGAATGAGATTGGCCAGCACCTGCTAAGTGAAGAGATGTTCTTGGTTGGGGACTAGAGGGAAAGTCTTCTTTCACACACATGGGGACCCCCAATCACATCCAGGCACGATGAGCCCTTACCACAGGAGAGGGCATCTTGGGCACGCTCCACCACCGGCACCCTCTGCCCCTGCTCCAAGGAAGCTCCTTCTTCCTCAGGGATTGCAGCTTCCATCTCCAAAGAGGGTCCCCGTATCTGAAACAGCAGCCAGGGAGAGGGGTAAGAGATGGAATGGGAAAGAGACCAAGGAAGGGATCCTGCCCCACTCCCAGATTCTGCACCCTTCTGTCAGCAGATTTGGTGAGTTATGTGGAGGGGTCAGAAATTCTCTAATAGAAGAGGCTGCTGAAGGAGGCCATGAAATCTCTCATTTGGATGGTTAACGATTGGACACGTGTCTGCCAGGGAACCTTTAAGACAAGTCTCGATATAATTGCTTGAACTGGACGTACCTGGAAGGAATCCCCTCACCTGTTCTGCCTGCTTCTTCTCCTCTGCCTGACTCAGAAGGAAACCTTCAGCCAGGGCTACTGCCTGGGAACTGGTCTCCGGCCCACATCCTCTGACCCAGCCCTGCATTTCCTGGGGCAGGAGAGTCAGGAACTGCTCCAGGATCACCAGGTCCAGGATCTGCTTCTTGGTGTGCCTCTCCGGATTCAGCCACTGGTTGCAAAGTCCATGGAGCTGGCTGCAAACCTCTCGGGGCCCATCGGCCTCATGGTAGTGGAACTGCCGGAAGTGTTGGCAGAGTACATCTGAGGTCGTGGTGTCTTTAGACAGAACCTCTGGCCAAGCCCTTTCCCAGAATCCACTCCCAGCTGGGGTGGGATGGAGGCTTTTGCTTGCTGTCTTGTCAATTCCAGGTCCTTCTGGGTCCTGCTCTTCCATCTCCTGCCCCTTCTCCATCGGTGGAAAGATGCTTTTATCCCCTTGACTGTGAAGAGAGGCCTCTGTCTGTGGGGGAAGGAGACACAAATAGTAATATATTGGAATGGAAAACGAGAATGGAGATAAACCACTGAACTTCACAAACCTTCATATCCTCAGGAGAGAAGTGAGAATTTCCCTGGCCGATCAGCACAAAAGTGCTTCCTGTGGTTTGTGGACCGCGTTTAATGTTATTTCGCTTTATCACATACCGAGCTGTTTTAGATACCATAGAGTTGGAAGGGGCATAAAAGGTTAAGGTGGTCCCCTGTGCAAGCATCAGTCGTTTCCAACTCTGGGATGACGTCGCATCATGACGTTTTCGCGGCAGACTTTTTTTACGGGGTGGTTTGCCATTGCCTTCCCCAGTCATCTACACTTTCCCCCCAGCAAGCTGGGTCCTCATTTGACCGACCTTGGAAGGGTGGAAGGCTGAGTCAACCTCGAGCCCGCTACCTGAAAAACCAGCTTCCGCCAGGATTGAACTCAGGTCGTGCGCAGAGTCCAACCCCCTGCTCAATGCAGAATCAGCCTAAAGCGCAGGTGGCCAAACTGGCTCTTTCACACATACAGTGTGGTTCTCAAAGCTCCCCGACACCGTGTTGGCTGGCTTGGAGAAGGCATTTCTCTCTTTAATTCACTTCTCCAAGTCAAGCCAGCTGGCAAATGCATTTAAAGTTAAAGTTGCTTTATTTCCACCTCTTCCTCCCTTCCTCTCTCAAACATCTGACATTCATGTCTTGTGGCTCTCAAACGTCTGATGTTTATTCTGTGCGGCTCTTCAGTTAACCAAGTCTGGCCACCCCAGCAGAATCACAGAATCCGCACAAAGGGCCATACATACATAGGTCTCCTTGGTTCTTTGGGAAAGTTAAGTGTCTCTGTCTTGCTATATTTTCTAGAATGATTTGCTGTTACGTTTAAGAACAGAAGAGAAGCCATGTTGGATCAGGCCAATGGCTCCTCCAGTCCAACACTCTGTGTCACATAAGAACATAAGAGAAGCCATGTTGGATCAGGCCAATGACCCATCCAGTCCAACACTCTGTGTCACATAAGAACATAAGAGAAGCCATGTTGGATCAGGCCAATGGCCCATCCAGTCCAACACTCTGTCACATAAGAGAAGCCATGTTGGATCAGGCCAATGGCCCCTCCATTCCAACACTCTGTGTCACATAAGAGAAGCCATGCTGGATCAGGCCAATGGCCCATCCAGTCCAACACTCTGTGTCACATAAGAACATAACAGAAGCCCTGTTGGATCAGGCCAATGGCCCATCCAGTCCAACACTCTGTGTCACAGAAGAACAGAAGAGAAGCCATGTTGTATCAGGCCAATGGCCCCTCCAGTCCAACACTCTGCGTCACATAAGAACAAAAGAGAAGCCATGTTGGATCAGGCCAATGGCCCATCCAGTCCAACACTCTGTGTCACATAAGAACATAAGAGAAGCCATGTTGAATCAGGCCAATGGCCCATCCAGTCCAACACTCTGTGTCACATAAGAACATAAGAGAAGCCATGTTGGATCAGGCCAATGGCCCCTCCAGTCCAACACTCTGTGTCACATAAAAACATAAGAGAAGCCATGTTGGATCAGGCCAATGGCCCATCCAGTCCAACACTCTGTGTCACAGAAGAGAAGCCATGTTGGATCAGGCCAATGGCCCCTCCATTCCAACACTCTGTGTCACATAAGAGAAGCCATGTTGGATCAGGCCAGTGGCCCATCCAGTCCAACACTCTGTGTCACATAAGAACATAACAGAAGCCATGTTGGATCAGGCCAATGGCCCATCCAGTCCAACACTCTGTGTCACAGAAGAACAGAAGAGAAGCCATGTTGGATCAGGCCAATGGCCCCTCCAGTCCAACACTCTGAGTCACATAAGAACATAAGAGAAGCCATGTTGGATCAGGCCAGTGGCCCCTCCAGTCCAACACTCCGTGTCACATAAGAACATAAGAGAAGCCCTGTTGGATCAGGCCAATGGCCCATCCAGTCCAACACTCTGTGTCACATAAGAACATAAGAGAGGCCATGTTGGATCAGGCCAATGGCCCATCCAGTCCAACACTCTGTGTCACATAAGAACATAAGAGAAGCCATGCTGGATCAGGCCAATCGTCCATCCAGTCCAACACTCCGTGTCACCTAAGAACATAAGAGAGGCCATGTTGGATCAGGCCAATGGCCCATCCAATTCAACACTCTGTGTCACACAGTGGCCAATCGTCCATCCAGTCCAACACTCCGTGTCACCTAAGAACATAAGAGAGGCCATGTTGGATCAGGCCAATGGCCCATCCAATTCAACACTCTGTGTCACACAGTGGCCAATATATATATATATATACACACACACATATACATACACACACCCATATACATACATACATATACATATACACACACACATATATACTGCGGCTAATAGCCACTGATGGACCTCTGCTCCATATTTTAATGAATTTAACGAGTTTAATGAATTTAATATTTTTCCTATTTCTATATTGTGTAACCAGCGTGTAAAATTTGGGATTTTGGAATAGAGGTTCATCTTTTTTCCAGGTTTTTGGTTTTGTTTTGCGCGACTGCTTTATACTTGACGGTGCCACGTTAGTATTTCTCAGCCTGGGGCCTGAGGTTCCCCTAGAATTGCAACCCACCCCCCTCCAGGGGACACAGATCAGTTCCCTGGGAGAAAATGCTACACGGGAAGGGGGACTGTATTGGGTTTTTTTGCCATCTGGGAATTGGGCCAACACAGCCCTGGTTTGGCCTGATCCCCTCCTCCCTCCCAGGACCTAAAAGCTTAATCCCCCCCCCCCCCAATGACTTACTTCTAAGGAGACCTTCCAGGGATCCGGTTGCTGCAAAGATTTTCCCTGCAGCTCCCTCTGTTCTTTCCCCCACCTCCGAAGCCAACCCTTTTGCACGCACGTGTGCTATATGCACGGATACAAAGAGGAAAAGAGCCCCTCCTGCCTTCTGCCGCTCCCCCCTCCCCATTTCCAGCTCGGCCTCTCTAGCAAGTGGCTCTCGGGTTTAACCCTCTCGGCGCTGCAGAGAAAGGGACCTTTCTGGGGTTCTCCCGCCCTCTCCAGGAATTTCATCTAGGCGGCCCGGTGCAACGCCCGATGTTGCTCAGTGGGGCTCCCCGAGAGTAATTCAGTTGCATGGGGGTGCAACTGGGATCCTCCCAGAGAATCCGGTCCTGTGCAGCCCTCTCCGGAAAAGGAGGCCGAAGCTGGGACTTCCTCTCCTCCGTCCTCCACCTGCTCTAAAGACCCAAGGGGTCTGAAGTAGTAGAACAAAGAGACACCTTTAAGACTCCTATTTTGTTCTGCTATAAAGACCCTAAAACTCAAAGGGGGGGGGGAGGAGGGGTTTAGATGATGCAATAATAATAATGGGTGAGTGGGCGTCAACTTGGCAGATGAGGTTCAGTGTGGCCAAGCGCAAAGTAATGCACATTGGGGCCAAGAATCCCAGCTGCAAATACAAGTTGATGGGGTGTGAACTGGCAGAGACTGACCAAGAGAGAGATCTTGGGGTCATGGTAGATAATTCACTGAAAATGTCAAGACAGTGTGCGATTGCAATAAAAAAGGCCAATGTCATGCTGGGAATTATTAAAAAGGGAACTGAAAACAAATCAGCCAGTATCATGATTCCTCTGTATAAATCGATGGTGCAGTCTCATTTGAATTCTACAATTCTAGTCACTGCGCCTCAAAAAACATATTATAACATTTTAAAAAGTGCAGAAAAGGGCAACTAGAATGATTAAAGGGTTGGAACACTTTCCCTATGAAGAAAGCTTAAAACACTTGGGGCTCTTTAGCTTGAAGAAAAGTCGACTGCGGGGTGACATGATAGAGGTTTACAAGATAATGCATGGGATGGAGAAAGTAGAGAAAGAAGTAGTTTTCTCCCTTTCTCACAATACAAGAACTCATGGATAAAAGGAAGTACTTCTTCACCCAAAGCGTGATTAACATGTGGAATTCACTGCCACAGGAGGTGGTGGCGACTACAAGCATAGCCAGCTTCAAGAGGGAATTAGATAAAAATATGGAGCAGAGGTACATCATTGGCTATTAGCCACAGTATATTATTGGAACTGTCTGGGGCAGTGATGCTCTGTATTCGCCCTGCAGCCGCCCTGAGTCTGCTTTGGCAGGATATAAATAAAATATTATTGTTATTATTATTATTATTATTATTATTATTATTATTGGTGGTGCTTGGGGGAGGCAAAATGGAAGGGCTTCTAGACCCACTTGTGAACCTTCTGATGGCACTTGGGTTTGTCTGTTTGTTTTTTTCCATTGTGTGACACAGAGTGTTGGACTGGATGGGCCACTGGCCTGATCCAACATGGCTTCTCTTATGTTCTTATGTGACACAGAGTGTTGGACTGGATGGGCCACTGGCCTGATCCAACATGGCTTCTCTTATGTTCTTATAGTAATAATGGAATGTGGTTGCCCTGTGGAGAGAAAATGTGGCTATCAAATCTAAGCATACCTTAGAAATCTCCATGTTAAAACAACTGAAAACCCAGCCCGCATGCCCTCAATGATGCACACCATATAGCAGCATTTATCTCTCCAAGACTTAAAAGCTTATTCCTCCCCCTGCCCCCCCCCCCATGACTTACTTGTGAGCAATGTTCCCTCTAAGCTGCAGAGAGCCTTATGAGAAAAAATTCTACTTTGGGAGCTACTGGAATTAATGTTATGAGCTACTGGCAGGGATGGAATTCTAACAAAGTGCTCCTTTGCATGTTAGGCCACACACCTCTGATGTAGCCCATCCTCCAAGAGTTTACAAGTCTCTTTTTTGTAAGCTCCAGGAGATTGGCTACATCAGTGGTGTGTGGCCTAACATGCAAAGGAGCGCTTTGTTAGAATTCCATCCCTGGCTACTGGCATTAAAGTTGTGAGCCACTGCATAAATTAGTGAGCCAAGACAAAAATGTGTGAGCTGGAAGCTAGAGAGACTTCACCCTGCCAACAAAACTCCTTATAGTCAAAGCGATGGTATTCCCAGTAGTAATGTATGGCTGTTGAGAGTTGGGCCATAAGGAAGGCTGAGCGCAGAAGAATAGATGCTTTTGAGCTGTGGTGCTGGAGAAGAATCTTGAGAGCCCCTTGGACTGCAAGAAGATTTGATCAGTCAGTCCGAAGGGAAATCAACCCAGACTGTTCCCTGGAAGGTCAGATGCTGAAGCTCAAATCCTTTGGCCACCGAATGAGAAGGGAGCACTCCCTGGAGAAGACTCTTGAGAGTCCCTTGGACTGCAAGAAGATCCAATCAGTCAGTCCTAAGGGAAATCAACCCAGACTGTTCCCTGGAAGGTCAGATGCTGAAGCTCAAATACTTTGGCCACCTAATGAGAAGGGAGCACTCCCTGGAGAAGACTCTTGAGAGTCCCTTGGACTGCAAGAAGATCCAATCAGTCAGTCCTAAGGGAAATCAACCCAGACTGTTCCCTGGAAGGTCAGATGCTGAAGCTCAAATCCTTTGGCCACCGAATGAGAAGGGAGCACTCCCTGGAGAAGACTCTTGAGAGTCCCTTGGACTGCAAGAAGATCCAATCAGTCAGTCCTAAGGGAGATCAACCCTGACTGTTCCCTGGAAGGTCAGATGCTGAAGCTGAACTGAAGCTCCAATCCTTTGGCCACCAAATGAGAAGGGAGCACTCCCTGGAGAAGACCCTGATGCTGGGAAAGACAGAAGGCAAAGAAGGGGACAACAAAAGATGACATAGCTAGACAGCGTTACTGATGTAACTAACATGAATTTGAGCAGACTTGTTTGGTCTTAAAGGTGACGCTTGACTCCTGCTTTGTTCAACTGCTTCAGACCAACACAGCTGCCCGTTTGAACCTGCCTTCCCCAGGAAGAGCAGCATCCCCATACCTGACGATATAGAATTTAGTCAAGCTTCCTTCTGTGGAGTCGCTCCGGATTAACTCTGCACAGGGTTAGAGCGGATAAAAGGAAATACTAGGGTTGCCAAGTCCAATTCAAGAAATAGCTGGGGACTTTGGGGGTGGAGCCAGGAGCAAGGGTGGGACAAGCATAATTGAACTCCAAAGGCAATTTTGGCCATCACATTTAAGAGGACCACACATCTTTTAAATGCCTTCCCTCCTTTGGAATTAATAGGGGCTCACAGAATTGGACGCCCTGGTCCAATCCTTTTTAAACTCGGAGGGTATTTTGGAGAGAGGCCCTGGATGCTATGCTGAAAATTTGGTGCTTTTACCTAACCCCCCCCCCCCAGCTCTCCTAGAGCCCGCAGATCAATTCTCCATTATAACCGATGGGAATCAGTTTCCATAGGGAATAATGGAGTGCCCAACAGATACTTCCCTCCCCCCACTTTCTGATGACCTTGAAGCGGGGTGGGGGGAGCTTCCACACCTGGGGATCCCCTGCCCCCACTTGGAGATTGTGCAACACGACAAAAAGCCACACGGACAGAAGGTTGGAGAAAAAAGCCCAACCTCCGTGTAAAAATTACCTCTTGTACAATTAATACACAGCAATGTCCAAAACCAGCTTACCAGTCTACAGATGCACTATAAGAAATGGAGTATTCTGTCCCATTATTTTAACGTCTATTATTTTAACGTGTGCGGACTCTTATCTGGGAGAACCGGGTTTGATTCCCCACTCCTCCACTTGCACCTGCTGGAATGGTCTTGGGTCAGCCATAGCCCTGGCAGAGGTTGTCCTTGAAAGGGCAGCTGCTGTGAGAGCCCTCTCCAGCCCCACCCAACCCACAGGGTGTCTGTTGTGGGGGAGGAAGGGAAAGGAGATTGTGAGCCGCTCTGAGACTCTTTGGAGTGGAGGGCGGGATATAAATCCAATATCATCATCTTCTTCTTCGTCTAAATTTTTTTTTTCATAAACAGGTTAAAATTTGCTTGGATAAAGCAATAATGCGAAACAGGAGTTCTGGAGACCGGTTATGCCTGTAAACTGGTTTTGTTCATTGAGTTTTTCAATACTTCCTGCGTAGATTGAGCTAATCCGGAATATTTGTGAACTTTTTTGAAATTTTTCTTTATATAATTAAAGGAACAAATTTCCTATTACAAGCGTAAAAAACATCTTTATTGGACATTGTTGTGTATTAATTCTACAAGGGGTAATTTGGGGAGGGACCATGGCTCAGTGGTACAGCATCTGCTTGGGAAGCAGAAGGTCCCAGGTTCAATCCCTGGCATCTCCAAAAAAGGGTCCAGGCAAATAGGTGTGAAAAACCTCCGCTTGAGACCCTGGAGAGCCGCTGCCAGTCTGAGAAGACAATACTGACTTTGATGGACCAAGGGTCTGATTCAGTATAAGGCAGCTTCATATGTTCATATGTGTTCAATTTTTACACGAAGCTTGGGTTTTTTTCTCCAACCCACCTGGAGAATGGCAATCCTAGGACGTCCTTCACCCATAGGGCGATTAACACTTGGGATTCATTGCCACAAGAGGTGATGGCTGAGGTCCATCAGTTCTCTTATGTTCCTGTGAGCTTTCTGCACCTTTCAGACCCATCTCTTCAAAGATACCTCCCCCACAAATCCATCTTGGGAGGAGAGACTGCCTGTGTCAAATTCTGTGCAGTTATCACCCAGTCCACCTCTTTGATGTAAATCAAATTAGGCTTTTATTAAAGATGACAAGACATGATCACAGCAAAGACAAGCTTTGCCAAAACCGGTTAACACTGGTCAAAGCACACCCTTATAGTTAGCCAAAGAGCCGTTAATTATGCAGTGCAAATAGGCGCACAAATTATGGTGGGCAGTTATTCAAAGACAGACACTTTATCCCTTCCCCACCCCCCCAGTTCCCAAACTCTTTTCCAAAGCAAAAGTTACTTCAGTCTGCAGATAACCGGTGGTCTTCATCCTTCACAGAAATATGCAGCTGAGGCAGAACGGCTACTTGTGGACAGTTACAAAAGTCAGATAAGAAACAGGCAGCGCATCTGCAAGCAACGAGCGTTAAACGTGAGAAAAGGCAAAAACACAGTTCTTGGCAGCCTGAAAATGTGACTGGCTAAAACGCATCCCAAGAGCTTCCAGGCCTACTGTGGATTTGAACCCGGATCCACCAAGCCATAACCCAACACTCTGGCTCTTGCACTTAATTGTCACAGGCCTACTGTGGATTTGAACCCAGATCCACCAAGCCATAACCCAACACTCTGGCTCTTGAACTTAATTGTCCCACTTCACAAATGTGGGCAAAACTGGGTTGGGTTCACTCATGGGGATCAACTGCGGTTAGAGGTGCAAAAATCTCTGACATCTGGAAGAGTATTTCTTGTTTAAAACTTCATACGGAGTTGATAAAATACATGCAGCACCTCAGCTTATGGGATAGTCTGAGACTCTCTAGGAGGACACATAAAGAATTACTCCTGGTAACGACTGTTGCAAAAATCTTCTCGCCTTACAATGGAAATCCAAAAATATGCCTACCTTCCAACAGCGGCTTCACAAATTCAACAAATAATGAATTCTGGATAAGATTTCAGATTGCACTACAAGAACTGAGAACAATCAGACACAAACCAATTTGTTAGAAAGATGGTCTCTAATTTCAAACAAACTGTGGCCAGGGTTCTCAGTTTATGCATTAATGCTATAAAATGTTCAGTCTCTTCTATACCTTAACAGTTCCAGGCATTTGTATGGGTCAGCCAAAAAATGTATTTTAATCTTAATTCTTGTATTTTAACATGCTGTTCAGATATATAGACTCATTAAACAAATGTGTGTGTGTGTGTGTGTGTAATACATATGTATACACAAACACACACACATACATTTTTATTGGCAGAAACACTTCAAATTACAGCAATTGCAACAATATTTGGGTTATTGATACATAGACCCAAGTGAGGAAAAATTCACGGAATATATTGGACAACAAATTCAATATAGTTAATAATAAACATATGATATAGATAAGACACATGGAGAAAATACAGATGAACAACAACAATAATGTATACTCTACTGCAATAAGCCCCATGGCGCACAGTGGGAAGCTGTAGTACCACAGTCCAAGCTCTGAGTACCACAGTCCAAGGCTGAGTTCGATCCCGACGGAAGCTGGGTTCAGGAAGCCGGCTCGAGGTTTACTCAGCCTTCCATCCTTCCGAGGTGGGTAAAATGAGTACCTGGCTTGCTGGGGATAAAATATAGATGACTGGGGAAGGCAACGGCAAACCACCCTGTAAAAAGTCTGCCGTGAAAATGTCGTGATGCGACGTCACCCCAGAGTTGGAAACGACTGGTGCTTGAACAGGGGAGTACCTTTACCTTTTTATACTCTACTGCAATAGCGATGTTATAGAATCGCTGAGCTACAATACTACCAATCAAGCAAAGAGTCAAATAAGAAGTATGGTTTTCACTACATCGGACAACCGTGGTATATTGTCTTGGTGAGAAATACAGTTTACAAAAGGAAACCATAAGGCCTCAAAGTTAGAGGTAAAATGGCAATGGATGATGGAAGTGATTTGATCCATTACACAGCAAACACATAATTGTTTCAACCATTCAGAAACAGGAGTACAGTCTGAATTCCAAAAAAGAGGTAGTACTTTTTTGGCAGCTGAACAAAATATAGCTATTAAGTCTTTTTCTAATCAAAGGAAGTTTAAGCTCACTCCAGTAATTCAATGAAGCCAATTCTGCTGTGAGAGGCACACTATATGATATAATGTCACACACACACACACATATATTGCTGAATCTTTTTCCAAAACTCTTCAATTCTTGGACACGCCCACCAACAATGGAGATAATTATTTGGCATGCCACATTTCTTCCAACAATAATGAGCGATAGCTACGACTCAGTTTTTTTGGAGTAAGATACCAGCGGGACATACATTTATAAGATTGTACCCAAATTGCTATGGTATGAGTTTTGAAAATATTACAATCCCAAAAAGTCAGCCACTGGTCTTCAGCAAGGTTTCTTATTAAGGTCCTTATGCCATAAGATAGTATAGGAAGGTGGAGAGTTATTTTTGGTGTCATCAGTAGTATTTTATATCTGTTTGAAATAAGTCCTTTAGAGCTAGATATATTCAAAGTCAGTAAACGTTTGAAGTCTGTTGCAAACATCTTTGGATTTAATGCTGTAAGAACTGGTAGCAGTGCAATGAGCCCCCCCCCCCCCAGTTTAGAATCAAATTCCTGTTTAGTAAATAGTTTTTCACGTTGTGTCATAGCTTAGTCTAATAAGATCTTTATTTCTCAAAAATGTGTAGGTGTTTTGGGGGAAAGCTGGCAAAAACCAATCCTGTCCTACAAAAAAGCCAGTTTGGTGTAGTGGTTAAGTGTGTGGACTCTTGTCTGGGAGAACTGGGTTGGATTCCCCACTCTTCCACGTACAGCTGCTGGAATGGCCTTGGGTCAGCCATAGCTATTGCAGGAGTTATCCTTGAAAGGGCAGCTGTTGTGAAAGCCCTCTCAGCCCCATTTACCTCATAGGGTGTCTGTTGTGGGGGGAGAAGATACAGGAGATTGTAAGCTGCTGAGTCTCTGAGAGAAGGGCGGGGTATAAATCTGCCCCCACCTCACAGGGTGTCTGTTGTGGGGGGGGAGAAGATACAGGAGACTGTAAGCTGCTCTGAGTCTCTGAGAGAAGGGCGGGGTATAAATCTGTAGTCTCTTTCTTCTTCTTCTTCTTCTTCTTCTTCTTCTTCTTCTTCTTCTTCTTCTTCTTCTTCTTCTTCTTCTTCTTCTTCTTCTTCTTCTTCTTCTTCTTCTTCTTCAAAATGCAACAGGAGAAGCAAGTTTATTTTTGTCCCAGATCAATAAAGGGTTGAATAAAAACTGACTGTATTTTATTCTTTTCTGTTGAGTAATAACTTTGTGCCAAACGATTTTGTGGAGTTAGACTGGGGAGACAAAGGTAGACTCAAATCAATTTCCAATTTGGAATGTTTTCAGTTTGTATCATCCAAATTAAATTAGTTAATTGAGCTGCTTGGTTGTATAGCTCCACATTTTAATATGCCATCCCACCTGAACAAGTAGGTTTATGCAAAGTACGCTAACTTAATTCTTGCTTTCTTCAAGCTCCAGATAAATTTATTCGTGTGCTCCCAAGTCTTAAGTTTTCAGAGGGTATGGAAACTGGTAAGGTTTTGAGTAGCACAGAAAACACAAAGTCTGATTTACATGATGCAAACAGTAGTACCTTTAATGAACTATGACCCTTCCTTGGCTGAGTTTTGTTTTTTTCGATTTATAAACGCTTAATCTGGAGTTGCCAACTACCAGGAGGGGGAAAGTGTGCTGTCCTTTCAACAGAGGCATTATGGGATGTGATTTCTCTCTTCATATGCCCATTTCCACACACTAAACCTCTGAGAATGAGTCAGGATATCTTTTCCCCTTCAGGCCTGTTGTCAACCCTAAGCAAATACCTCTCCAAAATGAAGTGGGGAGATGGAAGGACAGATTTTCTCAGTTTAAAACATAAAGGAATTTAAGGAGGGCTCTGAAGAGGAAAATGTGGGGAGAAAGGCTTTGCCCAGATCTTAGTCTGGGCCATTTCCAGCTCACGGAAAGGAATGGAGGTGGTGTTCAGAGCAGGGGGAGGGAATCTTACTTAAAGGATCTCGGGGTCTTAATGGATCATATGCTGAACATGAGTCAACAGTGTGATGCGGTGGCTAAAAAGGAAAATGCAATTTTGGGCTGTATCAACAGAAGTAGAGTGTCCGGATCACGTGATGTGATGGTATCGCTTTACTCTGCTCTGGTAAGACCTCACCTGGAGTACTATATTCAGTTTTGGGCACCACATTTTAGGAAGGATCTAGAGAAGCTGGAACGGGTCCAGAGGAGGGCGACGAAGATAGTGAGGGGTCTGGAGACCGAGTTCTATGAGGAAAGGTTGAAGGAGCTGGGGCTGTTTAGCCTGGAGAGAAGATGGCTGAGAGGTGATATGATCACCATCTTCAAGTACTTAAAGGGCTGTCATATAGAGGATGGTGTGGAATTATTTTCTGTGGTCCCGGAAGGTAGGACCAGAACCAATGGGATGAAATGAAATCAAAAGAGTTTCCGGCTCAACATCAAGAAGAACTTCCTGACCGTTAGAGCGGTTCCTCAGTGGAACAGGCTTCCTCGGGAGGTGGTGGGCTCTCCTTCCTTGGAGGTTTTTCAACAGAGGCTGGATGGCCATCTGACAGCAATGAAGATCCTGTGAATTTAGGGGAAGATGTTTGTGAGTTTCCTGCATTGTGCAGGGGGTTGGACTAGATGACCCTAAAGGTCCCTTCCAACTCTAGGATTCTATGATTCTCTCTCTGGGACAACCAGGAGGTGGGGTGGGGAGGGGAACTGGGATCGCGGAATTCATGCCCCACAAGTTTCACCTGCCAATAATGGGAAGGATTCTAGTATTCTGGCAGCACTGATGGACCTCCTGATGGCACCTAGGTTTTTTGGCCACTGTGTGACCCAGAGTGTTGGACTGGGTGTGCCACTAACCTGATCCATCATGGCTTCTCATATGTTCTTATGAATACTGGTTCATTTTCACAATACTGGACGTTGTGGGGGAGGCCACCTGACCCCTTAGAATTTACTGACCTGTTGGGCTAGGGACATCACCTTTTCCTTCCAGCCCAAATTAATTATATTGCCAGAATGCTCGGGTCTCAACGCAGTGAAAGCCCAGGAAGTTCACAGCAGAACCATCTACAGGAAAGTTTCACCGTCGTATAAATTCTCTGAGGAGGACGAAAGTCAGATTTCTGAGGCATGGACTCCTCAGTGCTGAAGGAAGATGAGCTGTTCCTTCGACCAGTAGAGCCCTCTGCCCGTCCTTCCTCTCTTCCCTGTGGGATCTCTTTTGAGGTTTTGAACATGGCTAAAGCTCCTCCCACAGTCTGAGCATTTCCAACTTTTCTTCCCGGTTAGATTCAGGCTGCTTTTATAACAGAAGACACCTTTTCATTGCTTTGTATGGCCTGTGGCTGTCTTTTAGGAAGGCAACAGGAGAAAAGCTCTTTTCAGAGGCTAAGCACTTACAGGGTTTCTCCATCTGTGGGTTCCTCAGTGTAGTTCAAGCGTGCCACTCTGAATCAATCTTTCCCCACAATCTGAGCATTGAAAAGCTTTTCCCCCCGTATGAGTTCTTAGATGCCTTCAAAGAGCACTCCTCCAGTGGTTTCTCCCCCCCCCCCCCGGTGTGGCTTCTTTGATGCATTTGAAGATGGCCACTCTGACTGAATCTCTTCCGGCACTTTGAGTATCCTCTAGCTTTTCATTCTATAAATACGGTGAGAAATCTATGTTGGCGTTAAGACCTTCTGGAGTAACTGTTGGTAACTTGCGAACCCAAGAGCTCTCTTGTCTTAATAAAACTTTGCTAATGTCCTCTTTTCTAAACGGTTTAGGTTCGTATTTGCAAATAACAATAAATAACTTTAAATCTTGAACAAAATGATGAGTCTCCCTGACATAAATGATTTGGTCTTGCTTTCAGAGAAGCAGGCTTTTACCTTGATTAAGCAAAGACTTATTGATATTGAGTTACAAGAATTGAAAAGCCTTGTGCCTCTTGCCAATGTTGCCCAGTACGTTGGGTGCTTTCCTCTAGTTTTACCTTTTCTGAATACTTATCTTGTCTGTGCGATCCTCAACTCTGCAAGGCATTTATGCCGGCACATTTTAATGTTCTTCCAAATATGGTGCTATATGGGACATTTAAGAAAATTCAATTTTCAGAAAGGTTGTTTCCATGTGGGATGAGGGAGACTGAAGATAATGATCATATTCTCCTGCATTATAAATTCTATTATGATCTTCACACTTTTTTAAAATCCTTTTCTGCAGCCCTTAGAAGACTGATGTGAAGACTGTAAGACCGTCTTATTTTTAACAGCAAAATCATTGAATTTGTAGCAGAATTCCTTTACTATGCTTCCACGAGGAGATGATTTTTTTTGTCCACAGATTCTATTGTAATCCATTTGGTTTTATGCTGTTATGCCAATAAAGGTTTTGTGCGTGATCCGTCTCGCTGAACTGTGAAGCCATTGGTACATCTGGAATTTTATGCAGACTTCTTGATTCATGCTCGAATATTCTAACCTTCAGTGTTCTTGTGGTCATTCCGACATACATTTTTGACTTGAACGTACAGCCACATATATAGTTTGCCAAGAGTTACAGTTGGCCACATGTTTGAGTTTAAAAGGTTCACCATTGTTTGGATTAACAAAATCCTTCAAGACCCATGTATATTCACAGGCTTTACGTTTTCCACATGCAAAGTGTCCTAATGTGTCACTCTATCTCAAAAAGTCTTCCTTATTCTTCATGTCTGCCCTAACCAATGAATTTGTTCAATCTGGGGGGTTTCTAAAGCCAATTTTGGGGGGATTCAGGCAGCCTGGAATACGCAACACTATGGGTCTTCACCTAAAGGGTGATTAACATGTGGAATTCACTGCCACAGGAGGTGGTGGTGGCTACAAGCATAGCCAGCTTCAAGAGGGGGTTAGATAAAATATGGAGCAGAGGTCCATTAGTTGCTATTAGCCACAGTGTGTGTGTGTGTGTGTATACACATTTTGGGCCACTGTGTGACACAGAGTGTTGGACTAGATGGGCCACTGGCCTGATCCAACATGGCTTCTCTTATAGATTGATTTTTTTATATTATTGGTTAAAGGAGAAAACTGTAAAGTACGGGTCATTGCAGTCTATTGTGTTCTTGCTTTATCATTCAGCAATTGATTTTCTATTCAGTTCTGTAACTTCATCTTGTGCTTTAGGCCCAATATCACCTGGAGAGCCAGTTTGGTATAGTGGTTAAATGTATGGACTCTTATCTGGGAGAACCAGGTTTGATTCCCCACTCCTCCACTTGCACCGGCTAGCATGGCCTTGGGTCAGCCATAGCTCTGGCAGAGGTTGTCCTTGAAAGGGCAGCTGCTGGGAGAGCCCTCTCAGCCCCACCCACCTCACAGGGTGTCTGTTGTGGGGGAGGAAGGGAAAGGAGATTGTGAGCCGCTCTGAGACTCTTCGGAGTGGAGGGCGGGATATAAATCCAATATCTTCATCTACCTCACAGGGTGTCTGTTGTGGGGGAGGAAGGGAAAGGAGATTGTGAGCCGCTATAAGACTCTTCGGAGTGGAGGGCGGGATATAAATCCAATATCATCTTCTGCTGCTGCTATTTAAAAACTGTGTGGTCAACTTCTCTGCTCCTACTTGAAAGTCCTCCTCTCAAGTGGAATTACACTTTACACAGATAAACTGCCCATAGGTCAGATTAGTATGAATATGGCTAGGGTGGAATGACTTGTAATGGAGCAGAGAGCTCTGATCTGTAGTTTTCAAAAATAATTTTGTGTATAGTTCACTGGAGTCATTCTTCACTCTACTAATATAAAAAAAAATCAATTTCTGTTTGATTCAGTTTCATTTCAAATTTAATATTGGAATGTAGATGATTCAGCCAATTCAAGAAGTTGTCTAGTTTTCCAGAATCTAAAAAAAATAACAGCAGGTCGTCTATATATCTCCTATAGAGCCAAATGTTTTGCACAAAGGGATTAGTATGTTCAAAAATCCATCTGTCTTCAAAGGCATCCATGTACAAGTTGGCTACGCTGGGTGCCACCGGAATGCCCACTGTGATCCCAAAAATGTAATAGAAAAAAGTGCTGCCAAAATGTAAAAAGTTTTTTTTCAGTTATTATGTCTGAAGAATTCCATTAATACAGACTCAGATTATACTGACAGCGAGAACTCAGCAGAAGGCACCAGTCAGCGAGCTCAGCCCAAGGAGGGGATTGGCTTCCGTCATTGGGATCACTTTGCCAGGCCATGGGAGCCTCTCTTGGGGCAGCTCCCGAGTCCGCGTCTGGCTGTGCTGAGCCCAAATCCAGAGGATTCAAAGGGTTTCTCCCCATATGGATCACCTGATGGTTCTTAAGATCACCACTCTGACTGAAATTCATTCCGCACACTGAGCATTCAGAAGGTTTCTGTTCTGTGTGTGTCCTATAATGAAGTCGAAGATTGCCGCTCCGACTGAATCTCTTTCTGCACTTTGAGCATTCAAAAGGTTTCTCCCTCGTGTGAATTTTTCGATGTCGTTGAAGATAAGCATTCCTACTGAATTTTTTCCCACACTCCGAGCATTCAAAAGGTTTCTCCCCTGTGTGGATTCTTTGATGCTGTCGAAGACTATGGTTTTTATTGAATCTCTTCCCACACTCTGAACATTCCAGAGGTTTCTCCCCTGAGCACTCATAAGGTTTTTCCCCTATGTGGGTTCTCTGATGATGTTGAAGACTGTCACTCCGACTGAATCTTTTTCCACACTCTAAGCATTTGAAAGGTTTCTCCCCTGTGTGGGTTCTCTGATGATGTTGAAGCTGCCCACTCTGACTGAAACTCTTTTCACACTCTGAGCATTCAAAAGGTTTCTCCCCTGTGTGGGTTCTTTGATGCTTTTGAAGACTGCCAATCAAACTGAATCTCTTTCCACACTCTGAGCATTCAAAAGGTTTCTCCCATGTGTGGGTTCTCTGATGCTTCTGAAGATTGCCACTCAAACTGAATCTCCTTCCAGACTCTGAACATTGAAAAAGTTTCTCCCCTGTGTGGGTTCTATGATGATGCTGAAGCTTGCCTCTCTGACGGAATTTCTTTCCGCACTCTGAACATTCAAAAGGCTTCTCCCCTGTGTGGATTCTTTGATGCTTTTGAAGATTGCCACTCAAACTAAATCTCTTTCCACACTCTGAACATTCAAAAGGTTTCTCCCCTGTGTGGGTTCTCTGATGATGTTGAAGAGTGCCTTTCTCACTGAATCTCTTTCCACATTCTGAACATTCAAAAGGTTTCTCCCCTGTGTGGGTTCTTTGATGCCGTTGAAGATTTTTCCTTTCACTGAATCTCTTTCCACACTCTGAGCATTCAAAAGGTTTCTCTCCTGTGTGGATTCTCTGATGACGTAGAAGACTGCTCCTGTCACTGAATCTCTTTCCACACTCTGAACATTCAAAAGGTTTTTCCCCTGTGTGAGTTCTCTGATGCAGTTCAAGATGGCAACTCTGGCTGAATCTTTTTTTACATTCTGAACATTCAAAAGGTTTCTCCCCTGTGTGGGTTCTACGATGCTTTTGAAGATTGCCACTCAAACTGAATCTTTTTCCGCACTCTGAGCATTCAAAAGGTTTCTCCCCTGTGTGTGTTCTATGATGAAGTTGAAGAGTGCCTCTCTGACTGAATCTTTTCCCACACTCTGAGCATTCATATGGTCTCTCCCCTGTGTGGGTACTTCGGTGCAGTTGAAGAATGCCATAGTGACTGAATCTCTTTCTGCACTCTGAGCATTCAAAAGGTTTCTCATCTCTGTGTAGTCTTTGGTGCACAAGGAGCAGTGCTCTATTTCTGAAGTAGTTTCCACACTGAATGGATTCACTTGCCTTCATTATCCTCTGTTTTGGGATTTGTACATTATGTTGTCTTCCATCTCTCCTCTCAACCATACAGCTTCCTTTCTTTCTCTTCAGTCTCCTTTGATTCCTGACTTTTTCTTTCAAGTCTTCTTTTTTAAATCTATTTGCTGTTTGCTGATGAAGTTCCTCACCCTCCTCGTTCCTCTGATCATCCTCTGCTAGAATAAAGAGAGAGATCCTGTTAGCACCTGCAAAGGGCGGGAAGATTCAAAGGCTGCAGCAGGAAAGAACTGACAGCCTTGTCCAGTCCCTTAAGCACCCCTCCACCTTTACCTAGGATATCTAGTATTTAAGGATACCTCTCCCCGGCCCATAGCTTTATCTAACCCCTTGTCCTCCATAGGGCCTCTCCATTGGACCCGAGGAAAAGAGGGAGAATGCGAGAGAGAACCAGTGAGAGAGAGAGAGAGAACGACTGCATGGGGGACAGCGAAGAGAGCAGCAGAGAGAGAAACAGCGAGAGAACAGCAGAAAGAGAAAGTGGCAGAGAGAGAGAGAGGGAGAGAGAGCAACTGTCCCCCCCGTGCAGTTGCTCTCCCTTTCTCTCTCTGCCACTTCCTCTTTCTGTCCCCCGTGCAAGTGGGAGGGGGTGAAAGGGAGTTTCTGATGGCTGCCAACCTTCCGGCATGTCTGTCTTCCTGTCATTTTTCTGTCTCTCAGCCTTCCTTCCTTTCATTTTCCTTTCTTTCACTCCTTTCTCCCCAACTTCTCTATAACTTTCCCTTCCTTCTTCTCAATCTTTTTTGTCTGTCTTTTGCTTTCATTCTATCTTCCTCCTTCTCATTTTTCTTTCTCTCACTCCTTTCTCCCCCTCTTTTTTACCTCCTCTTCTTTCTCTTTCTCTCTGTCTCTGTCTTTTTATTTTATTCTGTCTACTCATTTTTCTTTCTCGCGCTCCTTTCCCCCCTCTTTTTTACCTCTCCTTCTGTTCTTTCTCTCTGTCTTTTTATTTTATTCTGTCTACATTTTTCTTTCTCTCATGCCTTTCTCCCCCTCTTTTTTACCTCTTCTTCTGTTCTCTCTCTCTGTCTGTCTTTTTATCTTATTCTGTCTACTTTCCTTCCTTTCATTTTTCTTTATTGCACACCTTTCTCCCCATCTTTCTCCTACCGCTTTCTCTCATTCTTTCCTTTCTTTCATTCTGTTTCCCTAATATTTTTCTAGGGCCCGTTGTATTAATCCCTACAATGGGCTTTACTACTAGTATATTTCTAAAAGGGCTCTGGTTTACCTGTATACACTCTCCATATGTACTGACTGAACTAGTCACTGCTCAGGATTTAGTGACCCAGGGGGGACTCAGCTTTCAGTTCTTGACAAGCTCATTTCCAGATCACAGGCAGAGCAGATGTTTGTAATCCCATCCAGGGGGCAGGGTGTGTAGTAAAGGCTGGCCATAGAGAAATGCGTATCTGGCACCTTCCAGAGATTTTCTGAGGGCTTTTAATCCCCACCTTTACCTCAGACCAGGACACTTTCTCTTTTTTGAAAGCTGCGTTATACTGAATCAGACCCCTGGTCCATTGAAGTCAGTCTTGTCAACTCAGTCCCGCAGCAGCTCTCCAGGGTCTCAGGCAGAGGTCTTTCCTTTTACCTTCTACCTGATCCTTTTCCATTGGAGATTCTGCCAGGGTTTGAACTTGGGACCTTCTGCCTGCCAAGCAGACGGTCTCCCAGGGAGCCACCGGTCACAAAATGGTGTAGTGCTATTCCATATTTTGATTCATACCTCCTCACATTGACACATTTGGCACCTAGGAAAGATCCTTACCCAGAAAGGCCACATTCCAATAGTTCTCCAGCATGACTTCCCAGTAGAGAGCTCTTTGTCCCGGATCCAGCAGGGCCCACTCTGCCTCCGTGAAAGAGACGGACACCTCCTCCAAGGAAAAGGGACCCTGGAAGAACAAGAAGATGCCCTCCTCTTCAGAGATCACGCCAGGCAGAAGTTGCACACTGGAAGGGAGTCGTCTGGGAAGGTACAAAATGTACGGCTTGGAATAAACGGAATAGCCCTTAAGGGATCTCATGAATGGACTCCCTGAAGAAAAATTGAAGGACCCAGACTTTCCTCTGCTCCTGTTGTCTCCTACCTGGACTGGTTGTGCAGCTGCTGTTTCCACCCCTCTGAAAAGACGAAGGCTCAACAGCATCTCTTCACGGCCTGTTCCTGAGACAAGGGAGGAAGGAAGGTGTTGGGGGATTTCTTTTGTACCCCCAACAACAGAAAACCAAAATCAAAACCTGCAGGAACCAAAACAACCTGCAGTTATCAGAAGGCTAATACATACTCAATAATAAGTTTTAAGACCTCGTAAATAAACTTTCTTAGACGGCATGTTTTGAAAAGCAAACAGTTCATTAGACTCCAAGTTTCACCTTAGACAGGCTTAAGAACATAAGAACATAAGAGAAGCCATGTTAGATCAGGCCAATGGCCCATCCAGTCCAACATTCTGTGTCACACAGCGGCCAAATATATATATATATATATATATATATACATACACACACACACTGTGGCTAATAGCCACTGATGGACCTCTGCTCCATATTTTTATCTAACCCCTTCTTGAAGGTGGCTATGCTTGTGGACGCCACCACCTCCTGTGGCAGTGAATTCCACATGTTAATCACCCTTTGGGTGAAGAAGTACTTCCTTTTATCCGTTTTAACCTGTCTGCTCAGCAATTTCATCGAATGCCCACGAGTTCTTGTATTGTGAGAAAGGGAGAAAAGTACTTCTTTCTCTACTTTCTCCATCCCATGCATTATCTTGTAAACTTCTATCATGTCACCCCTCAGTCGACGTTTCTCCAAGCTAAAGAGCCCTAAGCGTTTCAACCTTTCTTCATAGGGAAGGTGTTCCAGCCCTTTAATCATTTTAGTTGCCCTTTTCTGAACTTTCTCCAATGCTATAATATCCTTTTTGAGGTGCGGCGACCAGAACTGCACACAGTACTCCAAATGAGACCGCACCATCGATTTATACAGAGGCATTATGATACTGGCTGATTTGTTTTCAATTCCCTTCCTAATAATTCCCAGCATGGCGTTGGCCTTTTTTATTGCAAACGCACACTGTCTTGACATTTTCAGTGAATTATCTACCATGACCCCAAGATCTCTCTCTTGGTCCGTCTCTGCCAGTTCACACCCCATCAACTTGTATTTGTAGCTGGGATTCTTGGCCCCAATGTGCATTACTTTATATAAAGTAAAGTATAGGCTTAAGTAAGTATATAGTATACTTACATAAAGTAAAGGCTTAAAATATAGTCAGAAAGGCAAAACAAGAGATTACATTAGTACAGTTGCTCATACAGTTCCTTTAGACAGAAGGCTTCAAATGGACAGAAAGGTAAAACAGAAAACAGAATTCAATCAAGCATAAAGCATAGTTCTACAATAAAGCATACTGAATTCTGGTCACCGCACCTCAAAAAAGATATTATAGCATTGGAAAAAGTCCAGAAAAGGACAATGCTTAAAGGTTTGGAACACTTTCCCTATGAAGAAAGGTTAAAACGCTTGGGGCTCTTTAGCTTGGAGAAACGTCGACTGCGGGGTGACATGATAGAGGTTTACAAGATAATGCATGGGATGGAGAAAGTAGAGAAAGAAGTCCTTTTCTCCCTTTCTCACAATACAAGAACTCGTGGGCATTCAATGAAATTGCTGAGCAGTAGGGTTAGAACAGATAAAAAGGAGGTACTTCTTCACCCAAAGGGTGATTAACATGTGGAATTCATTGCCACAGGAGGTGGTGGCAGCTACAAGCATAGCCAGCTTTAAGAGGGGATTGGATAAAAATATGGAGCAGAGGTCCATCAGTGGCTATTAGCCACAGTATATATATATATATATGTCTGTGTATGTGTGTGTGTGTGTACACACACACACATATATTGGCCACTGTGTGACACAGAATGTTGGACTGGATGGGCCACTGGCCTGATCCAACATGGCTTCTCTTATGTTCTTATGAAAAATATAGGTCCCAATAGGGACTTCCCCCTATTAGTCTACATTTTCCCATTTAGAATCTAAGTCCCATATTCTAGCATAGCATTTTCTGTACGTCTGAGATCTCAAATAGAAATTAACATGGATTGTTAATTTCTTGGCTGGACTGACGAAGAGGTCCCCGCTCTCATACAGTCAGTCCCTTTTGCTCAAAAGTGCAGGGTTTATAAAGGCTCCAACAAATCTCATATCAGATCTACTGGGTCACAAACTGTAAACTATCTCACTGCCAACTATCAACAATCTGGGCCCAAGTCGTCCTCAGTTCACGTTTACCTTTGACCCACTTTCCTCCATCTTGTTTCCTCTTTGCCAAATAAGGATCTTGACCATACATGTAACTTTTTGCCTTCACCCAGTTACCCCACCTAGCCCCAATATAGATGCTTCATAGATAGCATTGGAGAAAGTCCAGAGAAGGGCAACTAGAATGATTAAAGGGCTGGAGCACTTTCCCTATGAAGAAAGGTTGAAATGCTTGGGGCTCTTTAGCTTGGAGAAACATCGGCTGCGGGGTGACATGATAGAGGTTTACAAGATAATGCATGGGATGGGGAAAGTAGAGAAAGAGGTACTCTTCTCCTTTTCTCACAATACAAGAACTCATGGGCATTCGATGAAATTGCTGAGCAGACAGGTTAAAACGGATAAAAGGAAGTACTTCTTCACCCAAAGGGTGATTAACATGTGGAATTCACTGCCACAGGAGGTGGTGGCGGCCACAAGTATAGCCACCTTCAAGAGGGGTTTAGATAAAAATATGGAGCACAGGTCCATCAGTGGCTATTAGTCACAGTGTGTGTGTATATATAAATTTTTTTGCCACTGTGTGGCTTCTCTTATGTTCTTATGTTCAGGTGGGCAGCCATCTTGGTCTGAAGCAGTGGAACAAAGCAGGAGTCAAGTGGCACCTTTAAGACCAACCAATTTTTATTCAGAACGTGTGCTTAGAGAGCACACGAAAGCTTACGTTCTGAATAAAAACTGGTTGGTCTTATAGATGCTTCATGGTGCTGAAAGTGGCCAAAATTCCATAACTGCATCCGAAATAATTGTGAAAGCCAACTCAAAGAGAAATACAGAAGCTTCTAAGGCAGAGTTTCCCAAACTTCCCCCCGCCCCCCCGTGGCCCGGTTCTTTTTACATTTCTCCTTTGTGGCCCACTAACATTTGTGGGTGGAGCCAGGAGACTTGGGGGCGGAGCCGGGAGACAGGAAATGGTGTACAAACATGCTTAAAACTTTCTCCAGTAGAACACGGCACTTGAGCCCGAAATATTCTACAAACCCTAATGCTTAAAACTGTTAAAATGTTTTGTTTAGGAAAGGTAGAATACTGGGATTTTGCAATGCAATTTTAAAAATAAACATCCTTATGCCATTAAAGGTTTTGACTTTGTGTGTTAACTAAAACATCAAGAAAAAGCACAAGGATCACACAGTAGAAAACTAAAAATATAAAATTTTATAAAAGTGGAATGGCTTCTAGCCCCACTTGTGAACCTCTTGATGGCATTTGGGGGTTTTTTGGCCACTGTGTGACACAGAGTGTTGGACTGGATGGGCCATTGGCCTGATCCAACATGGCTTCTCTTATGTTCTTATGTGACACAGAGTGTTGGACTGGATGAGCCACTGGCCTGATCCAACATGGCTTCTCTTATGTTCTTATGTGCCACAGAGTGTTGGACTGGATGAGCCACTGGCCTGATCCAACAGGGCTTCTCTTATGTTCTTATGTGACTCAGAGTGTTGGACTGGAGGGGCCACTGGCCTGATCCAACAGGGCTTCTCTTATGTTCTTATGTGACACAGAGTGTTGGACTGGATGGGCCACTGGCCTGATCCACCATGGCCTCTCTTATGTTCTTATGTGACACAGAATGTTGGACTGGATGGGCCATTGGCCTGATCCAACATGGCTTCTCTTATGTTCTTACATGACACAGAGTGTTGGACTGGATGGGCCACTGGCCTGATCCAACATGATTTTTCTTATATTCTTATGATATATTTAATTTGTTCCTAACCTGAACTCTCCACTAGAGATGTAAAATTTCTGGAAATTTTGAAGCTTGGAAAAAAACCCGGTTTCTTTCCCTGTTTTTTGTCCAGAAAATACACAGAAATGTTCAGAAAAATTGAAAAAAAAAATGTTACATTAGCGCTTCTTTTTTCTTTTCCAGCTTGAAAGTCATTCTGGTACTTTAGGAACATAAAATATGACTATGGACGATTTTACTTGGCACAAAATTATCACAACTAGCATGTTAAAAATACAGTGTATCCAAACAATTATTACAAACAGAATTTACTTTTTAAATAATATTTACTTGTAATTGTAACAAATGGAGCAACAATCTCCTGAACTGTTTTACTAGTTTATGTGCAATAGAGGGGAAAAAACCTCCACAAGACAATTTTTAAAAATCCAAAAGTAACAATTATTCATATTTCCTCTCCACAGTATTACATAAAAATAAAAAAAACCTCATTCTCATAAAAAGAGTTGAAGAGGGGGGAAGTGCATAGAAGGGAGTGTAGGACTAAGTTTCAATGAATGGGCATGACCTATGAACATATGAAGCTGCCTTATACTGAATCAGACCCTTGGTCCATCAAAGTCAGTATTGTCTTCTCAGACTGGCAGCGGCTCTCCAGGGTCTCAAGCTGAGGTTTTTCACACCTATTTGCCTGGACCCTTTTGTGGAGATGCCAGGGATTGAACCTGGGACCTTCTGCTTCCCAAGCAGATGCTCTACCACTGAGCCACTGTCCCTCCCCAAGGACCTAGGACTTGCTTGTCCTTCAATGCACAGAATAATCTGATACATATTTTTTAGAAATGATCTGGAAAATATTTGACCACCTTGACTTAAAATACTTTATTCGTCATGTTAAAATAAAATGTTCCATAATCAATTTTTTTTTCTCCCTCCCTCCCTCTTTTCCCCCAATTTTTCAGAAAAAAAAAAGGCTTCAGGTGAAAAAAAAACTTCTTCCCCATTTTTGTTTTTTTTCTGGGCCTTCACATCTCTACTCTCTACCCATCACATTGACAGGCTGCCCCAACTGCACCCAGGCACAAGGAGTCCTTACCACAGGAGAGGGCATCTTGGGAACGCTCCACCGCCTCCACCCTCTGCCTCTGCTCCAAGGAAGCTCCTTCTGCCTCAGGGATTGCAGCTTCCATCTCCAAAGGTGGTCCCCGCATCTGAAACAGCAGCCAGGGAGAGGGGAAGAGATGGAATGGAAAAGAGACCAAGGAATGGATCCTGCCCCACTCCCACACTCTGCACCCTCCTATCAGCAGACCTACTGATTTATCTGGAAACATTCTCTCGTAGAAAGAAGAAATTCTCTCGTAGAAGAAGAAGATATTAGATATATATATCGCCCTATACTCTGAATCTCATAGTCTCAGAGTGGTCACAATCTCCTTTACCTTCCCTGCCCCCACATAACAGACACCCTGTGAGGTGGCTGGGGCTGAGAGAGCTCTTACAGCAGCTACCCTTTGAAGGACAACCGCTACAAGACCTATGGCTGACCCAAGGCCATTCCAGCAGGTGCAAGTGGAGGAGTGGGGAATCAAACCCCGTTCTCCAGATAAGAGAGCTCTGGCTGACCCAAGGCCATTCCAGCAACTGCAACTACAATTGCAAGTGGAGGAGTGGGGAATCAAACCCTGTTCTCCAGATAAGAGAGCTCTGGCTGACCCAAGGCCATTCCAGCAGGTGCAAGTGGAGGAGTGGGGAATCAAACCCGGTTCTCCCAGATAAGAGAGCTATGGCTGACCCAAGGCCATTCCAGCAGCTGCAAGTGGAGATGTGGGGAATCAAACCCGGTTCTCCCAGATAAGAGAGCTATGGCTGACCCAAGGCCATTCCAGCAGGTGCAAGTGGAGGAGTGGGGAATCAAACCCGGTTCTCCAGATAAGAGAGCTATGGCTGACCCAAGGCCATTCCAGCAGGTGCAAGTGGAGAAGTGGGGAATCAAACCTGGGTCTCCCAGATAAGAGTTCGCACGCTTAACCACTACACCAAACTGGATCTCTGAAGGAGAGACTGCTGAAGGAGGCTGTGAAATCTCCCATTTGGATGAGTAACACTTCGACAAATATCTGATAGGGAACCTTTAAGATAAGGCCTGATACTGTTGCTTTAATTGGACATACCTGGAGGGAATCACCTCACCTGTTCTGCCTGCCTCTTCTCCTCTGCCTGGCTCAGGAGGAAACCTTCGGCCAGGGCCACTGCCTGGGAACTGGTCTCCGGCCCACATCCTCTGACCCAGCCCTGCATTTCCTGGGGAAGGAGAGTCAGAAACTGCTCCAAGATCACCAGCTCCACGATCTGCTTCTTGGTGTGCCTCTCCGGCTCCAGCCACTGGCTGCAAAGTCCATGGAGCTGGCTGCAAACTTCTCGGGGCCCATCGGCCACATGGTAGCAGAACTGCCGAAAGCGTCGGCAATGCGCATCTGAGGTCATGGTGTCCTTAGCCAAGATCTCTGGCACAGCCGTTTCCCAGAATTCCACACCACTTCTAGGTGGGACGGGATGGGGGCTCTTCCTTGCTCACTTGCCAGTTCCAGGGCCTTCTGGGTCCTGCTCTTCCATCTCCTTCCCCTTCCCTCGGGTCACCTCTGTCTGTGAAAACATGCCTGTATTAACTTGGCGATGAAGGGAGGCTTCTCCCTGAAGGGATGAAGAGAGACAAACAGACAGAGTGTGTCAAAAAGAAAACAAAAGAGAATGGAAATACACCCTGGAACATCATAAAACCTCATCATGAGACCGGCCCTGGTGGCTGAGAACAAAACTGCCTCTTGTGGTTTGCCGACAAGGTTTAATATTGCTTTGCTATATCATACCAAGCTATTTTAGATGTGTCCTTGGTTCTCTGGGAAAGGTAAATGTTTCCATTTGTCTCTTTAAGGATGTTACAAGATTAGCGTTTCACTAAATTGGCCTAGTCTCTCTTAGGGGCTAATTCATGATAGATAACTCACTGAAAATGTCAAGACAGTGTGCGATTGCAATAAAAAAGGCCAACGCCATGCTGGGAATTATTAGGAAGGGAACTGAAAACAAATCAGCCAGTATCATAATGCCCCTGTCTAAATCGATGGTGCGGTCTCATTTGAATACTGTGTACAATTTTGGTCACTGCACCTCAAAAAGGATATTATAGCACTGGGAAAAGTGCAGAAAAGGGCAAATAGAGTGAGTAAAGGTTTGGAACACTTTTCCAATGAAGAAAGGTTAAAACGCTTGGGGCTCTTTAGCTTGGAGAAACGTCGACTGTGGTATGCCATGATAGAGGTTTACAAGATTATGCCTGGGATAGAGAAGGTAGAGAAAGAAGTCCTTTTCTCCCTTTCTCACAATACAAGAACTCATGGGCTTTCAATGAAATTGCTGAGTAGTCAGGTTAAAACAGATAAAAGGAAGTACTTCTTCACCCAAAGGATGATTAACATGTGGAATTCACTGCCACAGGAGGTGGTGGCGGCTACAAGTATAGCCAGCTTCAAGAGGGGATTGGATAAAAATATGGAGCAGACGTCCATCAGTGGTTATTAGTCACAGTATATACATATGTGTGTGTGTGTGTACACACACACACACACACATACATATATTGGCCACTGTGTGACACAGAGTGTTGGACTGGATGGGCCATTGGCCTGATCCAACATGGCTTCTCTTATGTTCTTATGTGACACAGAGTGTTTGACTGGATGGGCCATTGGCCTGATCCAAAATGGCATGTTCTTATGTGACACAGAGTGTTGGACTGGAGGGGCCATTGGCCTGATCCAACATGGCTTCTCTTATGTTCTTACGTGACACAGAGTGTTGGACAAAATGGGCCATTGGCCTGATCCAACATGGCTTCTCTTATGTTCTTATGTTTCACAGAGTGTTTGACTGGATGGGCCATTGGCCTGATCCAAAATGGCATGTTCTTATGTGACACAGAGTGTTGGACTGGATCCAACATGGCTTGATCCAACATGGCTTGGATCCAGTCCAACACAGAGTGTTGGACTGGATCCAACACTGGCCTGATCCAACATGGCTTCTCTTATGTTCTTATGTGACACAGAGTGTTGGACAGGATGGGCCATTGGCCTGATCCAACATGGCTTCTCTTATGTTTTTATGTTATGTTCTTATGTTCTTGAGGTAAATCCAATCAGAACAAGAGAGACTGGTGACTCCTTTACCCTTGTAGGCATCCCTTTGACAGGCCCAAAATGCCAGGCAAGAGCTCTGTCTGGGCAACCAGCGGCAGGGAAGGGGTAGGAATGGGAGAGATTGCAAATTGGGAGGGGTTGCAAACACAGAAGAAGACAGAAACAGGATGACTCTGACAAGCTGGAAAACTGGTCTAAAATCAATAAAATGAATTTTAACAGGGATAAATGTAAAGTTCAGCATTTAGGTAGGAAAAATCCAATGCATGGTTATAAGATGAGAAGATATTGGATTTCACTACCTGAAAGAGTCTCAGAGCTGATTCCAATCTCCTTTCCCTTCATCTCCCCACAACAGGAAGCCTGTGAGGCGGATGGGGCTAAGAGAGCTCTTGAGAGAACTGCACTGTGAGAACTTCTCACTGACCCAAGGCCATTCCAGCAGCTACAAGTGGAGGAGTGGGGAATCAAACCCGGTTCTCCCAGATAAGAGAGCTCTGGCTGACCCAAGGCCATTCCAGCAGCTGCAAGTGGAGGAGTGGGGAATCAAACCCAGTTCTCCCAGATAAGAGAGCTCTGCCTTACCCAAGGCCATTGCAGCAGCTGTAATTGGAGGAGTGGGGAATCAAACCAGGTTCTCCCAGATAAGAGAGCTCTGGCTTACCCAAGGCCATTGCAGCAGCTGCAAGTGGAGGAGTGGGGAATTAAACCCAGTTCTCCCAGATAAGAGAGCTATGGCTGACCCAAGGCCATTGCAGCAGCTGCAAGTGGAGGAGTGCGGAATCAAACCCAGTTCTCCCAGATAAGAGAGCTATGGCTGACCCAAGGCCATTCCAGCAGCTGCAAGTGGGGGAGTGGGGAATCAAACCCGGTTCTCCAAGATAAGAGAGCTATGGCTGACCCAAGGCCATTCCAGCAGGTGGAAGTGGAGGAGTGGAGAATCAAACCCGGTTCTCCCAGATAAGAGAGCTCTGGCTGACCCAAGGCCATTCCAGCAGGTGCAAGTGGAGGAGTGGGGAATCCAACCCGGTTCTCCCAGATAAGAGAGCTATGGCTGACCCAAGGCCATTCCAGCAGCTGCAAGTGGAGGAGTGGAGAATCAAACCCGGTTCTTCCAGATAAGAGAGCTATGGCTGACCCAAGGCCATTCCAGCAGGTGCAAGTGGAGATGTGGGGAATCAAACCCGGTTCTTCCAGATAAGAGAGCTATGGCTGACCTAAGACCATTCCAGCAGGTGCAAGTGGAGGAGTGGGGAATCAAACCCGATTCTCCCAGAAAAGAGAGCTATGGCTGACCCAAGGCCATTCCAGCAGGTGCAAGTGGAGGAGGGGGGAATCAAACCCGATTCTCCCAGAAAAGAGAGCTATGGCTGACCCAAGGCCATTCCAGCAGGTGCAAGTGGAACAGTGGGGAATCAAACCCGATTCTCCCAGAAAAGAGAGCTATGGCTGACCCAAGGCCATTCCAGCAGGTGCAAGTGGAGGAGGGGGGAATCAAACCCGATTCTCCCAGAAAAGAGAGCTATGGCTGACCCAAGGCCATTCCAGCAGGTGCAAGTGGAGGAGTGGGGAATCAAACCCGGTTCTGCCAGATAAGAATCCACACACTTAACCAGTACAGAAAACTGAGGCCACACTGTCGAGCTGTGGAGCGAAGAGGCAGGGGCAATGTGGCTGGAACAGGCATGTTTCTCTCCTGGGCATCCACTTTGCAAATCACTGCTGCAGGTGGGTCTTGGAACCCACATCCGTGGGGTTCCCTGGTGTGGCCACATCAGCATGCTCTGCTCATCAGCCAGGAATCACCTCATGCTGTATTTGCTGGGCTTTGGTGGCGATTCCATTATCTTTCCTGGCTTTACTAGGCCGTTTACATCTGGGCTACATAGTTCTGTAAATGTCCCTCCCTTCTGCTCGACCCCCCTGGAAGCCCGGGCCCCACATCGGGGTCTCAGGATGGGGCTGCGGTTGATTCCAGTGCAGGCAGGAGTTCCCCGCAGATCCCCACAGTCCCTTTCGTAGTCATCCAGCTGAAAAGAGGCCTACTTTTTGTTTGTTGACAAGATCACCAGCAAAAGACTCAGCTCCACGCATTTAACCTGTCTTGTACTAAAAGACATCAGTCGTCCCCCTCCCTCCAGAAAACAAAGCACATCCCGCTTCCAGAGTGGAACAAAACTGCTGCCTAGCAGGGTTGCCAACCTCCCGGTGGGGCCTGAAGTCCCTCCCAGAATTGCAGCCCACCCACCTGCAGGGACAGAGATCAGTTCCTCGGGAGAAAATGCTGCACCCGGAGTGGGGACTTGATGGGTTTTTCCCATCTGGGAGTTGGCCCAACAGGACAGCCCCAGTTTGGCCTGATCCCCGCCTCCTTCCCTTCCAGGACCTAAAAGCTTAATCCCCCCCCCCACACCCCATGACTTACTTCTAAGGAGTTGAACAAAGCAGGAGTCAAGTGTCACCTTTAAGACCAGCCAATTTTTATTTAGAACTAAAGCTGTCGTGTGCTCTTAAGCACACTTCCTCAGACGAGGAATCCAGCACAGTGAGCAAAAAGCCACACAGAGCTGGTAGGCGGTGGCCCAGAATGCAACATGATACAGTTTTGAGAGCCAGTGACAGTGAAGTCAAATTATCTGGTAGGCAGGGGTTTAGAATGTAAAACGGTGCAATGACAGAACAGTCAAATTAACGAAGCAACAAGCAATTGCTGTTTTGTTGCTTTCGCATGCTCGTGCTACTCAGGTTTGCTCCGTTTGTTAATTTGACTATTCTGTCATTGCACCATTTTACCTTCTAAACCCCTGCCTAGCAGGTAATTTCACTTCACTGTCGTTGGTTTCTTAAATCTGTATCATGTTGCATTCTGGGGGCCACCGCCTACCAGCTCTGTGTGGCTCTGCTCAGCTCCGTATAGTTTTGCTCTCTGTGCGGGATTCCTCGTCTGATGGAGTGCGCTTAAGAGCACAGGAAAGCTCACGTTCTCAATAAAAATGGGTTGGTCTTCAAGGTGCCACTTGACTCCTGCTTTGTTCAAATGCTTCAGACCAACACGCCCGCTTGGAGCTTACTTCTAAGGAGACCTCCCGGGGATCCAGCTGCTGCCACGCTTTTCCCTGCCGCTGTTTCTCTGCCGCTCCCTCTGTCCTTTTTCCCACCGTTCAGAAGCAAACCCTTTTGCACGCACATGTGCTACATGCACAGAGACGCAGAGGAAAAGAGCCCCTCCTCCCTTCCCCCTCCCCATTTCCTGTCCGGCCTCTCTAGCAAACGGCTCCTTGGGTTTTAACCCTCTCAGCGCTGCAGAGATATGGGCCAGCTGTTCTCCCGCCCTCTCCAGGAGGAGTTTAATCTGGCTAGGGCATAGAATCATAGAGTTGGAAGGGACCTCCAGGGTCATCTAGTCCAACCCCCTGCACAAGACAGGAAACTCACAAACACCTCCCCCTAAATTCACAGGATCTTCATTGCTGTCAGATGGCCATCTAGCCTCTGTTTAAAAACCTCCAGGGAAGAAGAATCCTAGAGTTCCTAGAGTTGGAAGGGATCTCCAGGGTCATCTAGTCCAACCCCCTGCACAAGGCAGGAAACTCACAAACACCTCCCCCTAAATTCACAGGATCTTCATTGCTGTCAGATGGCCATCTAGCCTCTGTTGAAAAACCTAGAATCATAGAGTTGGAGGGGACCTCCAGAGCCATCTAGTCCAACCCCCTGCACAATGCAGGAAACTCACCAACACCTCCCCCTAAATTCACAGGATCTTCATTGCTGTCAGATGGCCATCTAGCCTCTGTTGAAAAACCTAGAATCATAGAGTTGGAAGGGACCTCCAGGGTCATCTAGTCCAACCCCCTGCACAATGCAGGAAACTCACCAACACCTCCCCCTAAATTCACAGGATCTTCATTGCTGTCAGAGGGCCCTCTAGCCTCTGTTGAAAAACCTAGAATCATAGAGTTGGAAGGGATCTCCAGGGTCATCTAGTCCAACCCCCTGAACAAGGCAGGAAACTCACAAACACCTCCCCCTAAATTCACAGGATCTTCATTGCTGTCAGATGGCCATCTAGCCTCTGTTTAAAAACCTCCAAGGCAGGAAAGCCCACCACCTCCTGAGGAGGAAGCCTGTTCCACTGAGGAATCGCTCTAACGGGTCGGGAAGTTCTTCCTAATGTTGAGCCGGAAACTCTTTTGATTTAATTTCAACTCATTGGTTCTAGACCCACCTTCTGGGGCCACAGAAAACAATTCCACACCACCCTCTAGATGACAGCCCTTCAAGTCCTTGAAGATGGTGATCCTATCACCTCTCAGCCACCTCCTCTCCAGGCTAAACATCCCCAGCTCCTTCAACCTTTCCTCATAGGACTCGGTCTCCAGACCCCTCACCATCTTCGTTGCCTTCCTCTGGACCCCTTCCAGCTTGTCTATATCCTTCTTAAAATGTGGTGCCCAAAACTGAACCCAAGACTCCAGGTGAGGTCTTGCCAGAGCAGAGTAAAGCGACACCATCACATCACGTGATCTGGACACTATACTTCTGCTGATACAGCCCAAAATTGCATTTGCCTTTTTAGCCGCCGCATCACACTGTTGACTCATGTTCATGGGAGTTGTAGGCAAAAAACATCTGAAAAGATATCATTCGCCACCCCTGAATTCTAGGCGGCCCTCTTCAACACCCGGTGTTGCTCAATGGGGCTGTTCGGGAGTAATTATGATGCAGGGAATTGTGCTCCTCCTCCTAGAAAACCCCGTGCTGTTTAGCCCTCTCCGGAAAAGGAGGCCGAAGCTGGGTCCCCCCCCCCCCCCACAATGGAGGAAGGGGTTTAGACATGGGTCGATTATGATGCCCCGTGGAGAGAAAATGCGGCTATCAGATTGAAGCATACCTAAGGAAACTGCACGCTAAACTTAAAACCCAGCCCCATACCCTTCTCAAGGGGAGGGATGGTGGCTCAATGGTAGAGCATCTGCTTGGGAAGCAGAAGGTCCCAGGTTCAATCCCTGGCATCTCCAAAAAAGGATCCAGGCAAATAGGTGTGAAAAACCTCAGCTTGAGACCCTGGAGAGCCACTGCCGGTCTGAATAGACAAGACTGACTTTAGGGGAGGGACGGTGGCTCAATGGTAGAGCATCTGCTTGGGAAGCAGAAGGTCCCAGGTTCAATCCCTGGCATCTCCACAAAAGGGTCCAGGCAAATAGGTGTGAAAAAACCTCAGCTTGAGACCCTGGAGAGCCGCTGCCAGTCTGAGAAGACAATACTGACTTTGATGGACCAAAGGTCTGATTCAGTATAAGGCAGCTTCATATGTCCATATGTCCAATGATGCACGGCGTTTCTCTCTTCCAAGACTGAAAAGCTTATTCCTCCCCCAACACCCAATGACTTCCTTGTGAGCAATGTTCCCTCTCCAGGGGTAGCCAACGGTAGCTCTCCAGATGTTTTTTTTGCCTACAGCTTCCATCAGCCCCAGCCATTAGCCATGCTGGTAGGAGTTGTAGGCAAAAAAAAACATCTGGAGAGCTGCCCTTGGCCACCCCTGCGTTCTAAGCTGCAGAGTCTTGTGAGCGAAAATTCTACTTTGTGAGCTACGGGACAGGGTAAAAACGGGAACAGGCCGGAACGGGCCTCAAATAGCCTGGGCTGCCACAAAAACACCGGGATGTATCACAGACACTCGAGAACAACAATCTAGAACAGAAAAAGCGGAACTCACACGACCTTATTGCCCTGTTCTGGGCCAAAGTGTCATCAGAACAGGCATCAAACAACCGAGCTCCCACAAAAAAACACTGGGATGCATCACAGACACTCCAGAACAACATTCTAGAACAGAAAAAGCGGAACTTACAGGTGTTTATTACCCCATTCTGGGCCAAAATGCCTCAGGAAGACCCCGGAGCAGGCCAGAACAGGCATCAAATTACCTAGGCTGCCACAAAAAACATTGGAATGCGTTGCAAGCCCTTCAGAACTGAAAAAGCAAAATTCACGTGTCTTTATTACCTCGTTCTGGGCCAAAATGCCTCCGGAACAGGCCAGAATGGGAATCCATCCACCTGGGCTGCCACAAAAAACACTGAGATGCATCACAGACACTCAAGAACAACATTCTAGAAAAGAAAAAGTAGAACTCACACATATTTATTAACTTGTTCCGAGCCAAAGTGCTTCTGGGATACCCCAGAACAGGCATTAAACAATCAATAGGAGAACTTTTTGAAAATACAAATGCAAAAAGGTCCTTTTCTTGGCCAAAATTACCACAGAACACCTCCGAACTGGTTGAAATGGTTTTTAATAATAATAAAAAAGAGTACCTCCAAAAAAAGTAGGAAGCATTGAAGGCGCTTCGGAACAACATTTTAGACATCCAAGTGCAGAAATACTGTGCACTTATTAACCTGTTGCAGTCTAAAATGCCTATAGAAATATTGGGTATTCATTTACTCTTTCCAGGCCAAAATGTCTCTGGAACAGACCAGAATAGGCATTAAACAAACAATAGTTCCTGCAAAAGCAGTGGGATGTTTTACAGGGACTTGAGAACAACATTTTAGAAATGAAAATATACTGCATTTATTAACCCTTCACAGTCCTCCGTGTCTCTGGAACAACACAAATGTGGCTAGAATGGGCATTAGACAAACAACAGCACCAGAGCCGGATTAACAATGAGGCAAAGAAGGCAATTGCCTATGGGCCCCGCCTACTTAAAAGGGCCCCGCCAGCCTGTACAGATTGATCTGCTGAGCCAGTCTCCGTGCCCAGCCATGCACTGATCCTCCTCAGGCTGGCTGCTGGAGAGCCATCTGCCTTGTCGGATTAAGACAAAGGTAAATAACAGGGCTTTGTGCAGTTCCAGAAAAGCCCTGCCCCATTTACACTGTGGAAAGGAGGAGCGGAATGGTGTGGTAGAGTTCTTAGGCAACCCCCCACCCCACACCCACACCGCCTGGCCTTGCCTTTCCCTCGGCTCTGCACAGTTCCAGAAAAGCACTGCCCTGTTTGAATTGTGGGAAGGAACAGTTTGGCTGCACGGAGTCCAGCTGACTGGGGAAGGGAGTCCCGGCTCAAATTCAATGGCTGGGTCTCGCCTTCGAAGACGCTGTAGAGGTTGGCCAGCCACCACCACGTCCCAGCCCTACACCTGGAGTCCCTATGGACCTGGGGCTCTAGATGTTTGCCCTGGAGGCTCGGCGGTGTGGGACGTGGGGGTACTTCCATCAAGGGCTCCTTCCTTTGAAGGGACAGCACTTCCTGGCAAATGAGCTTTGCATCTTCTTGAGGAGCGGCTGTTTACAGCACAGCTTGAGCAATCGTCAGCAGTTTGCAGAGGGAAAGCTGGCATTGTGCGCGTGTTTTGTGTTTTGAGGCAGTTGAAAGGACGCCCTTCCCTGATTCTGCCGTGGGTGCTTGCAAAGGAAAGGAAAGGAAAGGTCCCCTGTGCAAGCACCAGTTGTTTCCGACTCTGGGGTGACGTTGCTTTTGTCAAGCATGCGGGTTCAATGACGAGTCGAAGTTGATACAAAGACTACATTTATTGATAGACCGATACTTTGGTACAGCAGGTTCTTGAGAGTGATGAGGCCAATACATTGATACAATACTTTTAATGCTTACTTCAAAAGGATTCCAAGGGATGGGGTTGCGGGGTAGCATTCACACATAAACTATCATAAATGTCTCCATTCCCATAGTGTTATCAGGACTTCATCCTTGCTTTCTCCAGATGTCTCGTACTCCCTTAAAGGAATGTATGGGAAGGTGCTGATTACTTGGTTTCGTTTCTCACTACTTCTAATCATAAGCCATAAAGCAAGACAGGGGGAAGGGAAAGAATAACAGGCTAACAAAGTTGGATCCTTCATGACACTTCACAGACCAGGTTTAGACAAGACCCTGAAACAATCAATTATCAATGGTATTTCACCATGCTTGACAGCTTTCACAACGTTTTCAGGGCAGACTTTTTACGGGGTGGTTTGCCGTTGCCTTCCCCAGTCTTTTGACACTTTCCCCCCAGCAAGCTGGGGACTCATTTTACCGACCTCAGAAGGCTAGAAAGCTGAGTCAACCTTGGGCCGGCTACCTGAATTCAGCTTCCGCCGGAATCGAACTCAGGTCCTGAGCAGAGTTCAGACCACAGTACTGCAGTACTGCTGCTTTACCACTCTGCACCACGGGGCGCAGACAAACCAGTAAAGGCTATCCTGGACCCTTCCCCCTTAGCTCCACCTCTGTCTTTGGTGCCTGACTTGAGCAATGGAGCTTCAGCTCAAACTCCCCCCCCTTTTTTCCGTTTCAATTATAAGCTGCCTGTTTTGCAATGGCAATTCATCGTGTTTTGATGCTGGCTAGGAAATTTGCAAACAACTTCTTGCCCTCAGCCTGGGCTGGGGTGGGTGAAGAGAGAGGCAGGGACAATAAGCGATACTCAACCACAACAGTCTGGGCTCCTGCCCATGGGGAGGTGATCAGAGGTTACCTCTCCTCCTCTTCCAGCATTTCTTGCTCTTGCATCAGATCACTCACTCTGAAGCAGAGTTCCAGGGGGCCGTGGGAAGTTTTGCACAAACGAGACTGAAGAAGAATTGCAGATTTATACCCCGCCCTTCTCTCTGAATCAGAGACTCAGAGAAGCTTGCAATCTCCTTCTCCCCCCACAACAGACACCCTATGAGGTGGGTGGGGCTGAGAGAGCTCTGAAAGAAGCTGCCCTTTCAAGGACAGCTCTGCGAGAGCTATGACTGACCCAAGGCCATTCCAGCAGGTGCAAGTGGAGGAGTGGGGAATCCAACCCGGTTCTCCAAGATAAGAGAGCTATGGCTGACCCAAGGCCATTCCAGAAGGTGCAAGTGGAGGAGTGGGGAATCAAACCCGGTTGTCCCAGATAGCTATGGCTGACCCAAGGCCATTCCAGCAGGTGCAGGTGGAGGAGTGGGGAATCAAATCTGGTTCTCCCAGATAAGAGAGCTAACGATGACCCAAGGCCATTCCAGCAGCTGCAAGTGGAGAAGTGGGGAATCAAACCGGGTTCTCCCAGATAAGAGAGCTATGGCTGACCCAAGGCCATTCCAGCAGGTGCAAGTGAGGGAGTGGGGAATCAAACCAGTTCTCGCAGATAAGAGAGCTCTGGCTGACCCAAGGCCATCCCAGCAGCTGCAAGTGGAGGAGTGGGGAATCAAACCCGGTTCTCCCAGATAAGAGAGGAGTGGGGAATCAAACCCACGAGTTTTTGTTATTGTGAGAAAGGGAGAAAAGTACTTCTTTTTCTACCTTCTCTATCCCATGCATAATCTGGTAAGCCTCTATGATGTCACCCCGCAGTCGACTTTTCTCCAAGCTAAAGAGCTTCAAGCGTTTTATCCTTTCTTCATAGGAAAAGTGTCCCAACCCTTGAATCATTCTAGTTGCCCTTTTGTTGATTTTTCCCTGTGAGAAAGGAAGGAAGGAAGGAAGGAAGGAAGGAAGGAAGGAAGGAAGGAAGGAAGGAAGGAAGGAAGGAAGGAAGGAAGGAAGGAAGGAAGGAAGGTCAGTTTGGTGTAGTGGTTAAGTGTGTGGACTCTTGGAAGAACTGGGTTTGATTCTCCACACCTGCACTTGCAGCTACTGGAATGGCCTTGGGTCAGCCTTAGCTCTCTTACCTGACAGAACCGGGTTTGATTCCCCACTCACACCTGCTAGAATGGCCTTGGGTCAGCCATAGCTCTCTTATCTGGGAGAACCGGGTTTGATTCCCCTCTCCTCCACTTGCACCTGCTGGAATGGCCTTGGGTCAGCCAGAGCTCTCTTGTCTGGGAGAACCGGGTTTGATTCTCCACTCCTCTACTTGCACCTGCTGGAATGGCCTTGGGTCAGCCAGAGCTCTCTTGTCTGGGAGAACCGGGTTTGATTCCCCACTCCTCCACTTGCGCCTGCTGGAATGGCCTTGGGTCAGCCAGAGCTCTCTTGTCTGGGAGAACCGGGTTTGATTCCCCACTCCTCCATTTGCACCTGCTGGAATGGACTTGGGTCAGCCAGAGCTCTCTTGTCTGGGAGAACCGGGTTTGATTCCCCACTCCTCCACTTGCACCTGCTGGAATGGCCTTGGGTCAGCCAGAGCTCTCTTATCTGGCAGAACCGGATTTGATTCCCCCCTCCTCAACTTGCACTTGCTAGCATGGCCTTGGGTCAGCCATAGCTCTCGTAGGAGTTGTCCTTGAAAAGGCAGGTGCTGTAAGAGCTCTCTCAGCCCCACCCACCTCACAGGGGTGTTTGTTGTGGGGGAGGATGATAAAGCAGATTGTGAGCCACTCTGAGATTCAGAGGGGGGGGGGTGTTATATAAATCCAATACCATCATTATCACCAAAAAGGCCTGCTTTTAATAATAATAATAATACATTTTATTTATATCCCGCCCTCACCGCCGAAGCAGGCTCAGAGCTGTTTTTGCTTGTTGGCAGATTCTCACGACGAGCAAAAGATTCAGTTCTATGTATTTAACTTGTCTCCTAAAAGACATTAGTTATTACCCCCCCCCTTCCAAAAAAACAAAACAAATTCTGCTTACGCAGTGGAGCAAAACTGGCGCCTAGCAGGGTTCCCCTAGAATTGCAACCCATCTGCAGGGGACAAAGATCCGTTCCCTGGGAGAAAATGGCTGCACGGGGAGTTGGGGGGGGGACTGTATGGGTTTCCCCCTATATCACCTCCACCCTCCCTTCATGTCCAGGAATTTGGCCAACAGAGGACAGCCCTGGTTTGGTCTGATCCCTGCCTGCCCTCCCTTCTAGGACCTAAAATCTAAATTCCTCCCCCCTCCCCACCTCATCCTCCATGACGTACTTCTAAGGACACCTTTCCCGGCTGCTGTTTCTCTGCACCTCCCTTTCTTCTCTTTCCCAGTTCAAAAGCAAACCCTTTTGCACGCACATGTGCTTTATGCACAGATACAAAGGGGAAAAGGGGCCCCTCATCTTGTCCACCGCCCCCCACCCCACGCACACATTTCCTGCCCGGCCTCTCTAGCAAAGGGCTCCTTGGGTTTTAAGCCTCTCAGTGCTGCAGAAAAATGGACCAGTTGTTCTCCGGCTCATCTCTAGAAGAACTCTCATCTCAGCTGCCCTCTGCAAGACCCTATGTCAGGGGTGGCCAACGGTAGCTCTCCAGATGTTTTTTTGCTACAACTCCCATCAGCCTCAGCCATTGCCCATACTGGCTGAGGCTGATGGGAGTTGTAGGAAAAAAAACATCTGGAGAGCTGACGGCCACCCAGTTTGGTGTAGTGGTTAAGTGTGCAGACTCTTATCTGGGAGAACCAGATTTGACACCCCCACTTGCAGCTGCTGGAATGGCCTTGGGTCAGCCAGAGCTCTCTTATCTGGGAGAACCGGGTTTGATTCCCCACTCCTCCACTTGCACCTGCTGGAATGGCCTTGCGTCAGCCAGAGCTCTCTTACCTGGGAGAACCGGGGTTGATTCCCCACTCCTCCACTTGCAGCTGCCGGAATGGCCTTGGGTCAGCCACAGCTCTCTTATCTGGGAGAACCGGGGCTGATTCCCCACTCCTCCACTTGCACCTGCTGGAATGGCCTTGGGTCAGCCATAGCTCTCTTATCTGGGAGAACCGGGTTTGATTCCCCACTCCTCCACTTGCACCTGCTGGAATGGCCTTGGGTCAGCCAGAGCTCTCTTATCTGGCAGAACCGGGTTTGATTCCCCACTCCTGCACTTGCACCTGCTGGGATGGCCTTGGGTCAGCCAGAGCTCTCTTATCTGGGAGAACCGGGTTGGATTCCCCACTCCTCCACTTGCACCTGCTGGAATGGCCTTGGGTCAGCCAGAGCTCTCTTATCTGGGAGAACAGGGTTTGAGTCCCCACTCCTGCACTTGCACCTGCTAGAATGGCCTTGGGTCAGCCAGAGCTCTCTTATCTGGGAGAACAGGGTTTGATTCCCCACTCCTCCCCTTGCACCTGCTGGAATGGCCTTGGGTCAGCCATAGCTCTCTTATCTGGGAGAACCAGGTTTGATTCTGCACTCCTGCACTTGCACCTGCTGGAATGGCTTTGGGGCAGCCAGAGCTCTCTTATCTGGGAGAACCAGGTTTGATTCCCCACTCCTGCACTTGCACCTGCTGGAATGGTCTTGGGTCAGCCAGAGCTCTCTTGTCTGGAAGCACTGGGTTTGATTCCCCACTCCTCCATTTGCACCTGCTGGAATGGCTTTGGGTCAGCCTGAGCTCTCTTATCTGGGAGAACCGGGTTTGATTCCCCACTCCTCCCCTCGCAGCTGCTGGAATGGCCTTGGGTCAGCCAGAGCTCTCTTATCTGGGAGAACCGGGTTTGATTCCCCACTCCTCCCCTCGCAGCTGCTGGAATGGCCTTGGGTCAGCCAGAGCTCTCTTATCTGGGAGAACCGGGTTTGATTCCCCACTCCTCCACTTGCAGCTGCTGGAATGGCCTTGGGTCAGCCATAGCTCTCTTATCTGGGAGAACCGGGTTTGATTCCCCACTCCTCCCCTCGCAGCTGCTGGAATGGCCTTGGGTCAGCCAGAGCTCTCTTATCTGGGAGAACCGGGTTTGATTCCCCACTCCTCCACTTGCACCTGCTGGAATGGCCTTGGGTCAGCCAGAGCTCTCTTATCTGGGAGAACCGGGTTTGATTCCCCACTCCTCACTTGCACCTGCTGGAATGGCCTTGGGTCAGCCAGAGCTCTCTTATCTAGGAGAACCGGGTCTGATTTCCCACTCCTCCACTTGCACCTGCTGGAATGGCCTTGGGTCAGCCATAGCTTTCTTATCTGGGAGAATCGGATTTGATTCCCCACACCTCCACTTTCAGCTGCTGGAATGACCTTGGGTCAACGATATCTCTGGTCGAGGTTGTCCTTAAAAGGGCAGCTGCTGTAAGACCTCTTTCAGCCCCACCTACCTCAAAGGGGTGACTGTTGTGGGTGGGGGAGAAGATAAAGGAGATTGTAAGCCTCTGAGACTGATTCAGATAGAAGGGTGGGGTATAAATCTGCAATTCTTCTTCTTCTTCAATGCAGCTCCTCGGGAGTAATTGTGTTGCACGGGGGTTGGGCTCCTCCTCGGCCCCTGTGCTTTTCAGCTATTTCAGAAGGAGGCTGAAGCTGAATTTCACCCCCTCCTTGGTCCTCCCCCTCCTATAAAGACCTCAAAACTCAATGGGGAGGGGGGGGGTTTAGACATAGAATCAAAGAGTTGGATGGGACCTCCAGGGTCATCTAGTCCAACCCCCTGCACCATGACGGAAACTCCCAAATACCTCTCCCTAAATTCACAGGATCTCTCCATTGCTGTCAGGTGGCCATTAGGAAGACCTTCCTGACCGTTAGAGCGGTTCCTCAGTGGAACAGGCTTCCTCGGGAGGTGGTGGGCTCTCCTTCCTTGGAGGTTTTTCAACAGAGGCTAGATGGCCATGAAGATCCTGTGAATTTAGGGGGAGGTGTTTGTGAGTTTTTCTGCATTGTGCAGGGGGTTGGACTAGATGACCCTGGAGGTCCCTTCCAACTCTAGGATTCTCCTTCCTTGGAGGTTTTTAAACAGGCTAGATGGCCAGCTGACAGCAATGAAGATCCTGTGAATTTAGGGGGAGGTGTTTGTGAGTTTCCTGCATTGTGCAGGGGGTTGGACTAGATGACCCTGGAGGTCCCTTCCAACTCTAGGATTCTCTTTCCCTGGAGGTTTTTAAACAGAGGCTAGATGGCCACCTGACAGCAATGAGGATCCTGTGAATTTAGGGGGCGGTGTTTGTGAGTTTCCTGCATTGTGCAGGGGGTTGGACTAGATGACCCTGGAGGTCCCTTCCAACTCTAGGATTCTCCTTCCCTGGAGGTTTTTAAACAGAGGCTGGATGGCCACCTGACAGCAATGAGGATCCTGTGAATTTAGGGGGCGGTGTTTGTGAGTTTCCTGCATTGTGCAGGGGGTTGGACTAGATGACCCTGGACTCTGGAGATCCCTTCCAACTCTAGGATTCTATGAAATCTATTCTATGAAACGTGGTTAGATGATGCTTCCCCCCCCCCCCCCCAAGTAAAGGACCCTGGATGGTGCAAGGGGGGGGGCGATGCAACAAAGGCGCCCACAGAAAGGCAGGAAAAATGCCCCCCCCCTTGCTTACAGCAGACAATAGGCACAGCCACTAACCCCCACCCGGACGCTGCAGGCTTCTCAAGGAAGCAGCCCCCCCCTCCTCTACTGACGTCTCCCCTCCATCACGTGTCGGGGAGTGCAGCGAATGGCATTGCTCTTCCGTACACGTGTCTCCCCCTCCCCTGCCCCCAAATCCACCGCGGGGCTCCGTTCCTTGGAGCGCTTCGTTGCTGGCCCCACGGCTGAGTAAGGTGGGGGGGTCCCCATGGGGGGAGGAGGGGGGAGAGTTTGCATGCCGCCTTTTCGACGGGGAGGGCCCAGGGAAGCCCAGCCTGGTCTTTTGGGGGGGGGGGGGGGCGGGATTTGCTGGCTCTTCCTTGCAGTGTTTGAACATATGAACATATGAAGCTGCCTTATACTGAATCAAACCCTTGTTCCATCAATGTCAGTATTGTCTTCTCAGACTGGCAGCGGCTCTCCAGGGTCTCAAGCTGAGGTTTTTCACACCTATTTGCCTGGACTCTTTTTTGGAGATGCCGGGGATTGAACCTGGGACCTTCTGCTTCCCAAGCAGATGCTCTACCATTGAGCCACCTCCCCTCCCCAGTTTGGGCACCGCTGGGGTTGCGCTTCTTGCAAAGTCAGGGCTGGAGATCCGGGAGGGAAGCGGGGCTGGGAAAGACAAGGGGTGGGGCTGCGGGAGGGACGGGAGGGGGGAATGAGTGGGGGTGGGGGAAGAAGGGGCGGTGGCTCAGGGGCAGAACACCTGCTTGGGTAGGTTCCAGGTTCGATTCCCGGCATCTCCAACTAAAAAGGGTCCGGGCAAATAGGCGTTGTAAGGGGGGGGGGATTTATTTATTTATTTTATTCCATTTCTATCCCACCCTCCCCGCCGAGGTGGGCTCAGGGCGGCTTACATAGACATGCATATGCAGGAGTAGACATTGCGGTGTGACATTAAAACCATAAAAGATAAGAGTAATATAAAACGTGAGAGCCCCGCGGCGCAGAGTGGGAAAGCTGCAGCGCTGCCGTCCCAGCTCTCTGCTCGTGACCTGACTTCGATCCCCGCCGGAAGCTGGGTTTTTCAGGTTGCCGGCTCGAGGTTGACTTAGCCTTCCATCCTTCCGAGGTCGGTCAAATTAGGACCAAGTTTGCTGGGGGGAAAGTGGAGATGACTGGGGAAGGGAAGGAAAGGTCCCCTGTGCAAGCACCAGTCGTTTCTGACTCTGGGGTACAGAAAAGGGCAACTAGAATGATGAAAGGTTTGGAACACTTTCCCTATGAAGAAAGGTTAAAACGCTCGGGGCTCTTTAGCTTGGAGAAACGTTGACTGCGGGGTGACATGATAGAGGTTTACAAGATTATGCATGGGATGGAGAAAGTAGAGAAAGAAGTACTTTCCCCCCTTTCTTACAATACAAGAACTCATGGGCATTCAATGAAATTGCTGAGCAGTCAGGTTAAAATGGATAAAAGGAAGTCCTTCTTCACCCAAAGGGTGATTAACATGTGGAATTCACTGCCACAGGAGGTGGTGGCGGCTACAAGCATAGCCAGCTTTAAGAGGGGATTGGATAAAAATATGGAGCAGAGGTCCATCAGTGGCTATTAGCCACAGTGTGTGTGTGTGTGTGTGTATATGTGTGTGTGTGTGTATACACATGTATGTATACACACACACATATTGGCCACTGTGTGACGCAGAGTGTTGGACTGGATGGCCCATTGGCTTGATTCAACATGGCTTCTCTTATGTTCTTACGGGGTGATGTTACTTTCACAACGTTTTCACGGCAGACTTTTTACGGGGTGGTTTTGCCATTGCCTTCCCCAGTCCTCTACGCTTCCCCCCCAGCAAGCTGGGGACTTCTTTGACCGACCTCGGAAGGATGGAAGGCTGAGTCAACCTTGGGCCGGCTACCTGAACCAGCTTCCGCTGGGATTGAACTCTGGTCGTGAGAAGAGAGTTCAGACCGCAGTACTGCTGCTTTACCCATAAAAAGTCTGCCGTGAAAACGTGAAAGCAACGTCACCCCAGAGTCGGAAACGACTGGTGCTTTTACCTTTTTTAAAAAATATATATAAAACATAAAAATACATAAAAAATATTTCAGTGCTATGATCTTAAGTGGTTCATATGTTGCCTGAAACGGTAGTGGCCAGCGGTCTAGTTTACAAATGCCAGGTGGAAGAGTGCTATCTTATGGGCCCTGCGGAACCCTTTGGGCTCTCGCAGGGCTCTGATCTCTTTCAGTAACTCATTCTACCAGCGTGGCGCCAGCTTGAGACCCTGGAGAGCCGTTGCCAGTCTGAGTAGACAATACTGGCTTTCAGGGCTTTTGGGGGAGGGACAGTGGCTCAGGGGTAGAGCATCTGCTTGGTCCCTTAGGAACCGTCTCTCCCCACATGTTCCCCAGAGAGTGCTGAGATCGGCGTCTCAGAACCTCCTTATAATCCCTGGGCCAAAGGAGGCCTGTCTGAAAGCGACCAGAGACAGGGCCTTTTCGATTGCAGCTCCCTGTTGGTGGAACCAGCTCCCAGAGGAGGTGAGGGCCCTGCGGAACCTTGAACAGTTCCGCAGGGCCTGTAAAACAGCCCTCTTCCGGTTGGCATACAATTAATTGATATCGGAATGCCTGAATATTTAAACTTTGAACATCAGAATATTGAACACTGGAATACTTGAAGAATTGATTTAAGGAAAAGGTCTCTCTCTCTCTCTCTCTCTCTCTCTCTCTCTCTCTCTCTCTCTCTCTCTCTCGGCTTGACTTCGTGAACGAAGATTTAAGAAGGGTGCAATAGTCCACGTCTGCTGCAGGCTCGCTGGTGGCTGACAAGACCAATGCGGGACAGGCAGATCCGGCCACAGTGGCTGCAGGGAAAAGTCTGATTTGGGGTTGGTGCTGTAAGGAAAAGGTAGCATAGTGCATATTGATGTGAGTTTTATGTATTTTATTGTACAATTATTAATGTATTTTAAACTGATCTTTGTTAGCTTTTTGTATTGTAAGCCGCCCTGAGCCCGCCTTGGTGGGGTAGGGCGGGATATAAATCGAATAAATAAATAAATAATAAGTAAGCAGAAGGTCCCAGGTTCAGTCCCTGGCATCTCCAACTAAAAAGGGTCCAGGCAAATAGGTGTGAAAAACCTCGGCTTGAGACCTTGGAGAGCAACTGCCAGTTTGAGAAGGCAATACTGACTTTCAGGGCTTTTGGGGGAGGGACAGTGGCTCAGGGGTAGAGCATCTGCTCGGTAAGCAGAAGGTCCTAGGCAGTGTTCCCTCTAAGCTGCAGAGTCTTGTGAGCAAAAATTCTACTTTGTCAGCTACTGACATTAAAGTTGTGAGCTGCTGCATAAAATAGTATGCTATCGTGCCATTTTTTTTCTGAGCTGAGACAAAAATGTGTGATCTGGAGGCTAAAAAAATTTTGAGCTAGCTCACAGTAACTTAGCTTAGAGGGAACACTGGTCCCAGGCTCAATCCCCGGCATCTCCAACTAAAAAGGGTCCAGGCAAATAGGCGTGAAAAACCTCAGCTTGAGACCCTGGAGAGCCGCTGCCAGTCTGAGTAGACAATGCTGAGTTTGATGGACCCAGGAGGGTCTGATTCAGTAGAAGGCAGCTTCATATGATCTTTAAGGGAGAGTCAGGGGCTCAGTGGTAGAACCTCGGGAAGCAGAAGGTCCCAGGTTCAATCCCCGGCATCTCCAACTAAAAAGGGTCCAGGCAAGTAGGCATGAAAAACCTCAGCTTGAGACCCTGGAGAGCCATGAATGGGGCTGTGGCTCAGTGGTAGAGCATCTGCTTGGGAAGCAGAAGGTCCCAGGTTCAATCCCCGGCATCTCCAACTCAAAAGGGTCCAGGCAAGTAGGTGTGAAAAACCTCAGCTTGAGACCCTGGAGAGCCGCTGCCATTCTGAGTAGACAATATTGACTTTGATGGACCCAAGAGGGTCTGATTCAGTAGAAGGCAGCTTCATATGTCCATATATGTCTCAGGAGATAGACTGTTGTTAGAGCAGGTCTCCAGGCCTTCCTTGAGGTTTTGCAACCAAAAAGAGAATCACTGATGCCAGAGCGGAGGTAGAGGAAGGAGAGTCAAAAGATTTCCATGAAAAACCAGCCTGGGACCTTCTGCTTACCAAGCAGATGCTCTGCCACTGAGCCACCATCCCTCCCCTAAAGGGTGACTCTGTAGTGATGAACATATGAAGCTGCCTTATACTGAATCAGACCCCTCTCGGTCCATCAAAGTCAGTATTGTCTACTCAGACTGGCAGCGGCTCGTCTCAAGCTGAGGTTTTTCATGCCTACTTTTGAGTTGGAGATGCCGGGGATTGAACCTGGGACCTTCTGCTTACCAAGCAGATGCTCTACCACTGAGCCACTGTCCCTCCCCTAAAGAACATATGAACATCTGAAGCTGCCTTATACTGAATCAGACCCCCCCTGGGTCCATCCAAATCAGTCTTGTCTACTCTGACTGGCAGCAGCTCTCCAGGGTCTCCAGCTGAGGTTTTTCATGTCTATTTGCCTGGACCCTTTTTTGGGAGATGCCAGGGATTGAACCTGGGACCTTCTGCTTACGAAGCAGATGCTCTACCACTGAGCCACCGTCCCTCAGAGATCAGCCCCCCCTATAGGAGAGGGCGACTTCAGAGGGGGGGCTCTGTACCATGAATGTTCTTATTTACCCATCCCATCCCCAATCCCCACCTCCTTCCAAATATCCAGGCGTTTCCCAACTTGGGGTTGGCAACCCCAGGAGAGGGAGGAGGTCTTCAGAAGGGTCCTCAGGAAGACTGGGAGTGGGGGTGAGGTTGGGGGGAGAGAAAAGTTGAGGTCTGCCATCTCCCTGGAGGAAGGTCTGAGTTCAAACTTGACTCTCCCAGGGCCAAGCCTTTCCTCTGGGAAAGGTCTACCTTCCTCTCCCCACAACCGGCACCCTGTGAGGCAGGTGGGGCTGCAAGAACCCTAAGAAAACTGCTCTTCAGAGGAACAGCTCTGCAAGAACTTCTGACTGACTCAAGGTCACATCAACAGGTGCATGTGGAGGAGTGGGGAATCAAACCCAAGTCTCCCAGATTACATAAATCCTAATCTACATAAATAATAATATTATATATATATATATATTTATATTTTACTTAAATAATAACAACTGGATCGAGGCGGGTCAGCGGTACTGTTGCTGTTGGACCTGTCGGCGGCGTTCGACGTGGTCGATCACCAGCTGCTGGTTCATCACCTCGCCGACGCGGGGATTCAGGGGTTGGCCTTCCGATGGCTTTCCTCTTTCCTCTGTGGTCGGGGACAAAGGGTGGCAATCGGGGGACGATCATCCCAGAGGCATCCGCTTAATTGTGGGCTGCCTCAGGGGGCGGTGCTTTCCCCGATGTTGTTTAATATCTATATGCGCCCCCTTGCCCAGATTGTCCGGAGATTTGGACTGTATCATCAGTACGCTGATGACACCCAGCTCTATCTGCTGATGGATGGCCGGCCGGCCTCTGCCCCAGAAAAACTGGCCCTGCCATAACAAGCCATGGCGGGGTGGCTCAGGGTGAATCATCTGAAGCTGAATCCAATGAAAACAGAAGTCCTTTGTCTGAGCTGCCGTGGTCTGGGAAGGGAAATCCCTCTACCAGCCTTTGATGGGGCGCCACTGATAGCGGCGCCCAAAGTCAAGAGCTTGGGGGTGCAACTGGAGCCCACATTGGCTATGGAGGCCCAGATAGCAGCCACTGCGAGATCCGCCTTTTTCCACCTTAGGCGGGCACGAAAGTTGGTCCCCTTCCTAGAACACAGCAATTTAGCAACATGAGGGTTTGTAGAATCTTTCGGGCTCAAGTGCCGTGTTCTACTGGAGAAAGTTTTTCTTCCAGACGTTTCGTTCTCGGCTGCGGAGAACATCGTCAGTGGCGTTGCAGCCGGAGCAGGCGCTCTGACCTTCTTGGCTGCTGTGCAAGAAAGGAAGCCCCACCAAACAATGGGCACATCCGCAAACCAACTGCCCTTTCACCACACCCCCTCCAGCCTAGAAATAGCAGCTCTCCAGCAGCCCTGGCCTCACTCAATGCACAGCAGCCAAGAAGGTCAGAGCGCCTGCTCCGGCTGCAACGCCACTGAGGATGTTCTCCGCAGCTGAGAACGAAACGTCTGGAAGAAAAACTTTCTCCAGTAGAACACGGTACTTGAGCCCAAAAGATTCTACAAACCCTAATTTTTTTTTAATTTTATTTATTTATTTATTTATTATTCATATCCCGCCCTTCCCACAAAGGTGGCTCAGGGCGGCTCACAACAGATAATAAGACAAAAATTAAATAACATTTAAATATATAAGCAGTTAAACTGTCAAAACATTTAAAACCTTAAAACCTTAAAACATCAAACCTTATAACAGCATAAATAGCAAGAATCTGGTAAGCTACATTAATGATGTTACCAGCCGTGAAAACCTGAAATCTTTGATAATTTAGCAACAGCGATTCATGCGACGGTCACCTCGAGACTAGGCTACTGTAATGCCCTCTACATGGGGCTGCCCACGTCTCGAATTCGGAAGCTGCAGCTAGTGCAGAATGCGGCGGCCAGGCTGTTATTGGGTCTCCCTATTCGAGACCATATACAGCCGGGGCTGCGGGACTGCACCGGCTGCCGATAGTATTCCGGATTCGCTACAAGGTGCTGGTTATCACCTATATGGCTAAGGACCTGCCTACTTTAGGGACTGTCTCTCCCCATATATTCCCCAGAGGGTACTTAGATCCGGATCGCAAAACCGACTAGTAATCCCTGGGCCGAGGGAGGCGAGATTGAAGGCTACTAGAGAAAGAGCCTTCTCTAGTGCGGCCCCCCACTGGTGGAACCAACTCCCAGACGATGTTAGAGCCTTGCGGGACCTTGCCAGTTCTGCAAGGCCTGCAAAACAACGTTGTTTCGAATGGCGTTCAACCAAAGCGTGTAGATGCCCAACATGATTGAAGAATGGCATGATTTCAGCACTAAACCGTTGTTTTATGACTGTACTGTACAAAATTTTAAATTGCAACCTGTCTTAATTTTTAACTGATATATGATGGGGATTGTTTTATATTTTAGTGTTGATGATATGATGTTGTTAGCCGCCCTGAGCCTGCTTCGGCGGGGAGGGCGGGATATAAATATGAAAAATAAATAAATAAGAAGAGATTGGATTTGTACCTTACCTTTCACTACCTGAAGAAGTCTCAGAGCCTTCCGGTCCTGCCTTCCGGGGCCACAGAAAACAATTCCACACCCTCCTCTATAGGACAGCCCTTCAAGTACTTGAAGATGGTGATCCTATCACCTCTCAGCCGCCTCCTCTCCAGGCTAAACATGCCCAGCTCCTTCAACCTGTCCTCATAGGACTTGGTCTCCAGACCCCTCACCATCTTCGTCGCTCTCCTCTGGATCCGTTCCAGCTTGTCTAGATCCTTCTTAAAATGTGGTGCCCAAAACTGAACACAAGACTCCAGGTGAGGTCTTACCAGAGCAGAGTAAAGCGATACCATCACATCACGTGATCTGGACACTAGACTTCTGTTGATACAGCCCAAAATTGCATTTGCTTTTTTAGCCACCTCATCACACTGTTGACTCATGTTCAGCGTATGATCCACTAAGACCCCTAGATCCTTTTCGCATATACTACTGCTAAGACAAGTCTCTCCCTTCCTATAACTATGCATGGGATTTTTCCTACCAAATTGCAGAACTTTACATTTATCCCTGTTAAAATTCATTTTATTGATTTTAGCTCAGTTTTCCAGTCTGTCAAGGTCATCCTGTTTCTGTCTTCTACTGTATTTGCAACCCCTCCCAATTTAGTATCATCTGCAAATTTAATAAGCATTCCCTCTATTCCTTCACTCAAATTGTTTATAAAGATGTTGAACAAAACAGGTCCCAGGACAGATCCTTGAGGCACTCCACTTGTCACTCCTCTCCAAGAGGATGAGGAACCATTCACAAGCACTCTTTGGGTGCGATCTGTCAACCAGTTACAGATCCACCTAATGGTAACAGGATCCAAACCACATTTTACCAACTTGCCAACAAGGATAGTATGTGAAACCTTATCAAAAGCCTTACTGAAATCAAGAGAAATGATGTCTACAGCATTCCCCTGATCCAGCAAGGTAGTCACTTTCTCAAAAAAAGAGATCAGGTTAGTCTGACATGACTTGTTCTTGAGAAAACCATGCTGGCTCTTAGTTATCGCATCCATTCTTTCTAAATGTTCCAGGACCGACTGTTTGATGATTTGTCCTAAAACTTTTCCAGGTATAGACGTCAAGCTGATGGGTCGGTAGTTACCCGGATCCTCTTTTTTCCCCCTTCTTGAAGATGGGGACAACATTCGCCCGCCTCCAATCTTCCGGCACCTCTCCTGTTCGCCAAGAATTCTCAAAAATAATTGCCAGAGGCTCAGAAATTACATCTGCAAGCTCTTATAGAACCCTTGGATGCAATCCATCTGGCCCTGAGGAAGTCTAGCCTGCAGTCCCATCCTAAGCCCCTGATGTGGGCCCAGTGTGGGGCTGAGGCTGACCAGCAGAGGAGAGGAACATTTGAAATACCCCTGTTGCCAAGGAAAAGAGTGCCTAGCAACCCCACTGCTGCTCATGGAAACACCACCCACACCCACCAATCGGAGCATTAGGCGGCTCCCCTGACAGGCAGAGAGGGGTGGAGCTTGCTGATGTGGCCACGCCCCCAATATATACAAGGCCTGGAGGAACAAAGGCCACACAAGAATCCACCACTGTGAGGAACATGGCATGTAAACACACGGAGGAACCGCGCCTGCTCCGAACGCATCGCCCTGCCCCATCCATCCACAGCTCACTTGGCAGAGGCAGATGTGACACGATGCCAGATCCTTCCTCCTGCACCGGGGTTGGGATGGGAGGACGGGCATCCTTTTGCCAGGCGAGAGAGGCACAGACCCCCAGGCAGCACAACAGGGAGAAACGCCAGAGCACAGTCCCAGGAGGGGAGGGTTCAGATCTCGTTAAGGGAGATGCCAACAAGACTATGAAGCCTGCCTTTGGGGGGTCAGGAGGCCCAGAAAGGAAAATCTAGATGGGTTCCAGTGTGTTGAATCATTCATGCTGATTGGCTAGTCGCCAATCCAGGTATTTTGGCAGACTCCTCCCCCAACTACCATCTCCACCACTGAGATACTTAGAAGCCAAGCAAAGGTGTTCAAAGTCCTTGGTGTAGGCTCCATTCCAGACACTCTGGACTCTGGTCCTTCTTTCAGCGTAAGCTGGAATACAGGGCCAAGAGAAACTGTGATAATTCTCTGGATGAAGGACTTGTGCTATAGTCCCTGCTTCTTTTGGGTAGTGGAGGTTGTATTTATAAGTGCAACTATGTATCTGCAAGTTTGTGAGTGTGTATATACGTATCTTCCTTTTGACACACTCCTGTCTGTCTCTCTCTGTCCCCTCATGGAGAAGCCTCTCTTCAGAGCCAAGTGAATAAAGGCAATTTTTCAAAGACAGAGGTGGCCCAAGAGAAGGGGAAGGAGATGGAAGAGCAGGGCCCGGAAGGACCTGGAACTGACAAGACAGTAAGCAAAGGCCCTGATCTCACCCCATCTGGGAGTGGTGTTGAATTCCATGAAAGAGCTGTGCCAGAGGCCCTGGCTAAGGACACCATGACCTCAGATGTACACTGCCAACACTTCCGGCAGCTCCGCTACCATGAAGCCGATGGGCCCCGAGAGGTTTGCAGCCAGCTCCATGGACTTTGCAACCAGTGGCTGAAGCCGGAGAGGCACACCAAGAAGCAGATCGTGGACCTGGTGATCCTGGAGCAGTTCCTGACTCTCCTGCCCCAGGAAATGCAGGGCTGGGTCAGAGGATGTGGGCCAGAGACCAGTTCCCAGGCGGTGGCCCTGGCCGAAGGTTTCCTCCTGAGTCAAGCAGAGGGGAAGAGGCAGGCAGAACAGGTGAGGGGATTCCCTCCAGGTGTTTCTAATTCAAGTCACAATATCTGACCTTATCTTAAAGTTTCCTTGCCAGATAATTGCCCAGAGCCTCTTCTGCTAGAGAATTTCTGACCCCTGCAGATAACTCACCAGCTCTGCTGAGAGAAGGGTGCAGAATCTGGGAGTGGGGCAGGATCCCTTCCTTGGTCTCTTTTCCATTCCATCTCTTACCCCTCTCCCTGGCTGCTGTTTCAGATGCAGGGACCACCTTTGGAGATGGAAGCTGCAATCCCTGAGGCGGAAGGAGCTTCCTTGGAGCAGGGGCAGAGGGTGCAGGCGGTGGAGCGTGCCCAAGATGCCCTCTCCTGTGGTAAGGACTCCTTGTGCCTGGGTGCAGTTGGGGCAGCCTGTGAATGTGGAGGGTAGAGAGTTCAGGTCAGGGGGGTGGAATACAAATCTCTACAGACAACATAATTTCTGATACTCAGTGTCCACTAACGGCGATGCCTCTCCATAGAGGAAACCCAAGTCTCACAGAAGTCTGAAATACGCTGGCAGCATTTACAATCCCTGAGTCTCATAGGTCCCTGGTGCTTCTCTTCTGCCTCTCCCAGAAGGTAGTCAAAAGTATTTTAAAAATCTGTCGAGCGTATATAGGGTAAGGTTTCACAACCCCAATAGGAGGTGTGTGAAGCAGGGAACAAACAAGCAAACACCCTTCCTTCTTCCCTTGTCTCAGGAACAGGCAGTGAAGAGATGCTGTTGAGCCTTCGTCTTTTCAGAGATGTGGAAACGGCTGCTGAACCTGCAATCCAGGTAGGAGAGATTGGGGTGGGGGGTGGGCCCAGCCCCCAGCCCGAGTCCCTCCTGTTTTCTCAGAGGCGTTTTTTGCTCCGTCTGTTTCTACAAGGAGTCTGTGTGAGAGATCCCTTGAATACTGTTCCAGTTACCCATCCCAAGCCTTCCTTTCCATATCTTCCCAGACGACTCCCTTCCAGTGTGCCATCTCTGCCTGGCGTGATCTCTGAAGAGGAGGGAATCTGCTCTTTCTTCCAGGGTCCCTTTTCCTTTGAGGAGGTGTCCGTCTCTTTCACGGAGGCAGAGTGGGCCCTGCTGGATCCGGGACAAAGAGCTCTGTACAAGGAAGTCATGCTGGAGAACTACGGGAATGTGGCCTCTCTGGGTAAGGATCTTTTTAGTGCAACTTGCTGCCACTGAGATGAGGAATTAATCCAAATATTGAACAGCACTGCATCATTCTGAGGCCTTTTCTGCTACTTGGGGAGGGACTGTGGCTCCATGGTAGAGAATCTGCTTGGAATGAAAAGGTCCCCAGTTCAGTTGGCAGCATCTCCAGAGAAAAGATCAGGTAGGAGGTGAAGGGCAGGCCCGGCGCTGAGGTTTCCAGCGCCCCAGGCTGAAATCCCACCCCCCTGCTTTAAAAAAAACTTCTGCGCCCTTTGAGCTAGCTAACTCACGCTAACTCAGCTTAGAGGGAACATTGTTTGTAAAACACCTCGAACCATGTCCCCAGATGTGCCCTGAACGTAAAATTATTTTGGCTTCACTCCATTAGTGACTTAAAACGAACTTTCAACCTGAGGGACTAGTCCGTCTGTTATCATTGGACAGTTTTCAATCTAAATGGTTGAAACCAGTGCATAACAGCTTACAATTACTTGGATTCCCCCCCCACACTCCCCAGGTGATTCTAGCCATGGGCTGGGATCATGCCAAGGTAGTTCTTAAACAGAGGATATAGCTCTGTCGCCCACTCCCCTTACCCGCCCCCCCTGCCCTTCCGTTGCAGGCTGCAAGCCAGCGCCGTGCTCTCCCCTGCTGTCATTGCTGCCGCCACCTCCCTCCCGGCAAAATCGCCTCCCCCCCACCCCCGCTGCCCTCCTCCCTCCCTCCCTCCCTCCCTCCCTTCGCGCCGCGCTCCCCCCCGCCCCCCCCCGCGAGCTTAGGTTGGTCCTTACCAGCTGCTTCTGTGCGCGTGGCTTCTAAGCCTTTGAAGGGCCCGCGGGAGGAGAGTTTGCTCCCCCTCCTTCCTGGAACCGGAAGTGAGGGGGACCAAACTCTCTTATCGCAGGCCTTCCAAAGGCTTAGAAGCCGCACACATGAAAGCATCTGGTGAAGACCAGCCTAAGCTCGCGGGGGTGGGGTGGGGGCAGAGCGCGGCGCGAAGGGAGAGAGGGCGTTGGCGGGGGGGAGGTGATCATGGCGGGGGGAGGCGCCCCTGGGAGTCGGCGCCCTAGGCCATCGCCTAGTGCGCCAACTCCCATGCGCCGGCACTGGTGAAGGGAAAGACTTCTGCCTGAGAACCTGGAGAGCCGGTGCTGGACTGAGAAGATCGTACCGACTCCAAGGGACCAGAGGTCTGATTCAGTATAAGGAAACTTCAAGCGTTCATAGAATCGTAGAATTGGAAGTGACATCCACGGTTGAACATATGAAGCTGCCTTATACTGAATCAGACCATCGGTCCATCAAAGTCAGTATTGTCTTCTCAGACTGGCAGCGGCTCTCCAGGGTCTCAAGCTGAGGGTTTTCACACCTATTTACCTGGACCCTTTTTTGGAAATGCCAGGGATTGAACCTGGGACCTTTTGCTTCCCAAGCAGATGCTCTACCACTGAGCCACTGTCCCTCCCCAACCCGGTTATCTTGTCCAACCCGCCGCAAAATGCAGGGAATCCACAGGGGCCAGAAAGGCCCATATACAGTATGTAGCTACGCAAGGTGAAAGAACTGCCAATAACATCTTTTAATTCTGTCGTACAAAAGGGGCTCTTGATGTTACAGTCACCCCAAAGCTATTTAAGCGAAGGCAGTTGAGCAAACGCTCTGTGGCACTTTGGTTGGCCTTTCCTCTTTTTTGTTTTAATATATTTTATTCAGCTTTTTTTAAGGGCCCAGTGGCACAGAGTGGTAAAGCTGCAGTACTGCAACCAAACTCTCCGCTCACGACCTGAGCTCGACCGCAGTGGAAGCCGGGCTCAGGCGGCCAGCTCGAGGTCGACCCAACCCTCCATCCCTCCGAGGTTGGCAAAATGAGCACCCAGCCTGCTGGGGGGGAAGCGCAGAGGACTGGGGAAGGCAAGGTCAAACCACCCCACAAAAAGCGGGCCACGAAAACGTGATGCGACATCACCCCATAGTTGGAAACGACTGGTGCTTGCACAGGGGACCACCTTTACTTTTATTCAAGTTTTAGGAGAAAAAAGGGGTAAGGAGTACAGAAGGAAAAAAGGAAAAGGAATCAGAAAGTGAAAAAACATCCTCTTAATTTTTGCATCTTTTTGATTATAAAATAATAATCCAGTCTAAATAAAGTTATAGACTATCAGTTACTATAAATGATTTGCTATTTTGCATTTAAACGTTCAGGCATATAGGGATAAAATACACTGCAATCTGTAAAATACATAAATCAAAGCGAAACGTTAAGCCAATCATAAGGTTTCCTGCATCTTCTGCTGGAAAGGAAAAGGAAAGGTCCCCTGTGCAAGCACCAGTCGCCTCCGACTCTGGGGTGACGTCGCTTTTGCAATGTTTTCACGGCAGACTTTCTATGGGGTGGTTTGCCATTGCCTTCCCCAGTCCCGCACGCCCTCCCCTCAGCAGGTTGGCCTTTCCTCTTGAGAGGATTCAGACCAGATTCCTTAGAGTGATCCTTCACGTCCCCAGATGTGTCCTGAATGTAAAATTATTTTGGCTTCACTCCATTTCTGGCTTAAAATGAACTTTCAACCTGAGGGACTAGTCCATCTGTTATCATTGGACACTTTTCCATCTAAATGGTTGAAATCAATGCATAATAGATTACAATTACTTGGATTTCCCCCTCCCCAGGTGATTCTAGCCATGAGCTGGGCTCAGGCCAAGGTAATTCTTAAACAGAAAATATAGAGAGACACTCAAATCTTGATAGATATCACAAATTGTTGGGAAATACATGTTAATTTGAGGCTTTGGAATGGTAATGACTGGAGTTGAGGCTTAAGCTTGGCAAAAGAAATAAAGTTTACTACAAAACATCAGGATAGGGTACTTGGGATAAAACAGAAAAACAATCTAGCTTACCATCTAGTCTAGCTATGTCTGACTACATGGTTACATCCTTTGTCTCGACTGTTCTTCTCCCCAAAAAGAGAAGAACAGTTGAGACAAAGGATGTAACCATGTAGTCAGACATAGCTAGACTAGCTGGTAAGCTAGGTTGTTTTTCTGTTTTATCTCAAGTACCCTATACAAATGTAGAGTGCCTATTCTGATGTTGAGATGTTAGTGGTATAATGAGGTTCGAGGTAGATTAATTCAGCTTCTTATAAAAGAGATGCCTGGGCACTCAAAATGCTGTAATAAGAACATAAGAGAAGCCATGTTGCATCAGGCCAATGGCCCATCCAGTCCAAAACTCTGTGTCACACAGTGGCCAAAAAAAAAAGGAGGTTCACAAGTGGGGCTAGAAGCCCTTCCACTTTGCCCCCCCCCCCCAAGCACCAAGAATACAGAGCATCACTGCCCCAGACAGTTCCAATAATATGCTGTGGCTAATAGCCACTGATGGACCTCTGCTCCATATTTTTATCCAAACCCCTCTTGAAGGTGGCTATGCTTGTAGCCGCCACCACCTCCTGTGGCAGTGAATTCCACATGTTAATCACCCTTTGGGTGAAGAAGTACTTCCTTTTATCCGTTCTAACCCGACTGCTCAGCAATTTCATTGAATGCCCAAGAGTTCTTGTATTGTGAGAAAGGGAGAAAAGTACTTCTTTCTCTACCTTATCCATCCCATGCATAATCTTGTGAACCTCTATGTCACCCCGCAGTCGACGTTTCTCCAAGCTAAAGAGCCCCAAGCATTTTAACCTTTCTTCATAGGGAAAGTGTTCCGAAACTTTAATCATTCTAGTTGCCCTTTTCTGCACTTTTTCCAATGCTATAATATCCTTTTTTTCCCCTACTATTTTTATAGTTTATTAAATTAATATATTGTGTACAAGCCCATTACCATACAAAAGAAAAAAGTATTATTAAAACAGAAGTCGAAGGCAGTGTTTTCACTAATTATATATACATTTAAATTCCATTATCTCTATTCACCATTTAATGCATTCACCTTCACTATTGCATTACAAATTAAACCCATTTATCCTTTTCACTTACACTCAAGGAAAACTCATTAAAGATATTTTATCGATGACGTTTCATCTATAATATCCTTTTTGTAGTGCGGTGACCAGAATTGTACACAGTATTTCAAAGGAGACCACACCATCGATTTTTACGGGGGCATTATGCTACTGGCTGATTTGTTTTCAATTCCCTTCCTAATAATTCCCAGCATGGCGTTGGCCTTTTTTATTGCAAACGCACACTGTCTTGACATTTTCAGTGAGCTATCTACCACGACCCCAAGATCTCTCAGTCTCTATATCAGGCAGTGTCTTGTATTGTTCATGCGTGTGTACTTGCACGAGGGTAACTGAGGCCAGTGTTGTACCCATCCCCTGGGCCAGAGAAGGTGTCGAGGCCTAAGACAAAGTGGATGAGAGACCCTCAGTTACACTGTCAAAGGGGGCAGATCCTCATTTCTCTGTTGGCAGCCTTTCCAACACACCCTTTCCCTTGGCTGGGATTGCAAACATCTGCCCTGCCTGTGGGCTGAAATTTATCCTGCCAAGAACCAAAGCCTGGGACTCCCCGAGTCGGTGTTCTACCTCAGCAACACCTCATTCAGTGGGTACCTGAGGAGAGTGCATACAAAAAAAAAGCAGACCCCTTTTAAAAATATACAAGATGTTATTACGGATTTAAAACTAAGACGTCACAAAACAGCGTGTTTTTTGCAGTTCAGCAACAGTAAAAGAACAGAAGGTAACTGTTCTATCTAAGATATAGTCCTTAGATGTCACCTCTTGTTGCAGCAAAACTATTCCAACTGTAGCCTAAGTTACTCTACAGTTGATTAATAGTTCCATCTAGAGCAGGGGTGGCCAACGGTAGCTCTCCAGATTTTTTTTTGCCTACAACTCCCATCAGCCCCAGCCATTAGCCACGCTGGCTGGGACTGATGGGAGCTGTAGGCAAAAAAACATCTGGACAGCTACCATTGGCCACCCCTGCTCTAGATGGAACTATTAATCATGATGCATCAAGAAAATATCAAGGACTACCAGCATAGCATGAGCAGAAAGTTAGCCTGGCTTCCCTCTCATCTATATCTGTATTATAGTTTCCACCTCTCTAGGGTCAGCTGGTCTTAATGACCCAGAGGATTTCAGTACCCTCCTAGACCCCTCACCCTCCTGTTTGCAGAACTGGATACAGGTTCTCACAGTTAACCAATGACCACATTCTGGGATCTGGCCTGGAAAAAGACAGTGATGTTAGCTGCAGGCAGGCTCAAATTATGAACACCCAGGAGTCACACCAGGCTACTTAGTAATCCCTGTAACCCTTGGGGGAAATGGGGTTCTTTGCCTCACACATCCATCCCCTTTACCCTGGTTCAGATTCTGAGTTTTCATCTTGACCGTGGTGCCATCCTTCCAGAAGAATTTTTAGTCTTCCGTTTCTTTCTTTCCTCATGTAAAAATGATCACTTTCCCCCTCTTTGTCTCCTCCTCTCCCTGCAAAAGAAGCCAGAAGTATAAGAGAGACCGTGGTGGAGACAGAGGACAGCCTTGCATTTGAAGAAAGGCTGGAGAGTTCTTCTAGAGGATCACAAGACATTATTTCCTTCCCAAATGAGCTGCCTGAGAGTGAGTATCCATCACGGTTTTGTCAGGGGAACATGCCAGGAATAACCATGGAGGATTCCTGATTCCCTTCTGAGCAACATTTGGTTTGGCACAATCATACAGGCCAGTGGGAAAAGAGGAAGGGAGACTTCTGGGAGCCTGAAATCCGGCGACTCTGAAGCCCCTTCTGGGCAAGAGCTCAGCTGAGGCTCTTGGGGAAAGGGAGAGGTATCCTTAAATACTAGATATTCTGGGGGAAAGGTGGATGTGTAGTTTAGATCAGCCAAAGGGCCATGAGTCCTTTCCTCCTGCGGTCATGTAGATGTCTTTGCACCTCACCTGCCCTCCCAGGTGCTAACAGGGTCTCTCTTTTTATCACGGCAGAAAACGGTCACAGGAATGAGGAGGGTAAGGAACTTGTTCAGGAAATGCAAGGTAGAATTAAAAATGAAGACTTAAATGAAAATGTCAGGAATCGACACACACCGAAGAGAAAGGAAGGCGGCGGTATGGTTGAGAAGACAGATGGAAGGCAGCAAAATTTACATTTCCCAAAGCAGAGGATAATGAAGGCAAGTAAATCCTTTCAGTATGGAAAGTATTTCAAAAATAGATCACAGCTCCTTTTGCACCAAAGAATAAACAGAGAGGAGAAACTTTCTGAATACTCAGAGACGAGAAAAACATACAGTCAGAGTACTGCTCTTCAGCAGCACCAAAAAACAGCAACAGGGGAGAAACCTTTTATATGCCCAGAGTGTGGAAAGAGATTCAGTTGGAGGGGCACCCTTCAATATCATCAGAGAATTCACACAGGGGAGAAACCTTTTCAATGCTCAGAGTGCAAGAAAAGATTCAGTACCAGTGGCAATTTGCAACAACATCAGAAAACTCACTCAAGTGAGAAACCTTATGTTTGCTCAGAGTGTGGAAAGAGATTTAGTACAACTTGCAATCTTCAATGTCATCAGAGAATCCACAGAGGGGAAAAACCTTTTGAATGTCCAGAGTGTGGAAAGAGATTCAGTTGGACTGGCAGTCTTAAGCTGCATCACAGAACCCACACAGGGGAGAAACCTTTTGAATGCTCAGAGTGTGGAAAGAGATTCAGTAGGAGTTGCAATCTTCAGCAGCATCAGAGAACCCACACAGGGGAGAAACCTTTTGAATGCTCAGAGTGTGGAATGAGATTCAGTACGAGTGGCCATCTTCAGCGTCATCAGAGAATCCACACAGGGGAGAAACCTTTTGAATGCTTAGAATGTGGGAAGAGCTTCACCCAGAGTGGCAGTCTTCAATATCATCAGAGAATCCACACAGGGGAGAAACCTTTTGAATGCTCAGAGTGTGGAAAGAGATTCAATCGGACTGACAGTCTTCAAGAGCATCAGAAAACTCATACAGAGGAGAAGCCTTTTGAATGCTCAGAGTGTGGAAAGAGATTCAGTCGGACTGGTAATCTTCAAGAGCATCAGAGAACTCACACAGGGGAGAAACCTTTTGAATGCTCAGAGTGTGGAAAGAGATTCAGTACAAGTTGCAATCTTCAATGTCATCAGAGAATCCACACAGGGGAGAAACCGTTTGAATGCTCAGATTGTGGAAAGAGGTTCAGCCAGAGTGGCAGTCTTCAAGATCATCAGAGAATCCACACAGGGGAGAAACCATTTGAATGCTCAGAGTGCGGAAAGAGATTCAGTCAGACTGCTAATCTTCAAGAGCATCAGAAAATCCATACAGGGGAGAAACCTTTTGAATGCTCAGAGTGTGGAAAGAGATTCAGGAAGAGTGGTGATCTTCAAAAGCATCAGAGAACCCACACAGGGGAGAAACCTTTTGATTGCTCAGAGTGTGGAAAGAAATTCATTCGGAGCGGCCATCTTCAATATCATCAGAGAACCCACACAGGTGAGAAACCTTTTGTGTGCTCAGAGTGTGGAAAGAGATTCAGTCTGAGTGGTCATCTTCAACAGCATCAGAGAACCCACACAGGGGAGAAACGTTATGAATGCTCAGAGTGTGGAAAGAGATTCCGTTATAGTGGTACTCTTCAACTGCATCAAAGAACTCACACGGGGGAGAAACCTTTTGAATGCTCAGAGTGCGGAAAGACATTCAGCACAAATGGCAATCTTCAACAACATCAGAGAACCCACACAGGGGAGAAACCTTTCGAATGCTCAGAGTGTGGAAAGACATTCAGTACAAATGGCAATCTTAAATATCATCAGAGAATTCACACAGGGGAGAAACCTTTTGAATGCTTATTTTGTGGAAAGAGATTCAGTCAGAGTGGCCATTTTCAAGAGCATCAGAGAACCCATACCGGGAAGAAACATTTTCCATGCTCAGAGTGTGGAAAGAGATTCGGTCAGAGTGGCCATCTTCAACGTCATCAGAGAATCCACACAGGGGAGAAACCTTATGAATGCTCAGAGTGCGGAAAGAAATTCACTAAGAGTGGCAGTCTTCAAGAGCATCAGAAAACGCACACAGGAGAGAAACCTTTTGAATGCTCAGAGTGTGGAAAGAGATTTGGTCAAAATTGCCATCTTCAACGTCATCAGAGAATCCACACAGGGGAGAAACCTTTCGAATGCTCGGAGTGTGGAAAGAGATTCAGTAGGAGTTGCAATCTTCAACAGCATCGGAGAACCCACACAGGGGAAAAACCTTTTGAGTGCTCAGAGTGCGGAAGGAGATTTGGTACAAGTGGCCATCTTCAGCGTCATCAGAAAATCCACACAGCAGAGAAACCTTTTTGAATGCTCATAATTTGGAAAGAAACTCAGCCACAGTAGCAGTCTTCAACCTCATCAGAGAATCTATACAGGGGAGAAACCTTTTGAATGCTCAGAGTGGTGAATTTGAATTATCGCAGTGTCAGGTATCATCCCAGCGGGTCCGTTGAGGGTAAGGGGAGCATGCGATGAGCCATGTCCTGGAAAAAGTGAGGACAGACTAGTTCATCAAAGAACCCACACAAGGGACAAATCTTTTGAGTGCTCAGACTGTGGGAAAAGATTCAGTTAGAGTGGCACTCTTCAACTGAATCAAAAAAAGCCATACATGGGAGAAAAACTTTTGAGTGTACAGATTGTGAAAAGAGATTCAATCTGTGGACAATTTTCAAAAGCATATATGAACTCATAGGCAAAAGAAACCTTTTGAACTGTTAAGACTGTGGAAAGAGATTCTGTTTCAGAAGTGCTCTTTGATGGCAACTGAGAACGCACACAGGGAATATACAGTTTTAATGTTTGGAACATTGAAAGAGATTCAGTCAGAGCTGTACTCTTCTGCTTCATTGAGGAATCAACACAAGGTGGATCCATGTAACTGCTTGGCCTTTAAAAAGAGCTCTTCCCCTATTTCACACCTAAAAGACAACCACAGACCAGAAAAAAATATTGAAAAGATGCCAAGATGTTTACATCTTGAATCTATAGGAAAAAAAGCTTACTCTAATCGGAAAGCAATGTTATAAGTGCTTGGATTGTGGAAATCACATTAGCCATGTTCAAAATCCCAAAAAGATCCCACAGAGAAGAAAACAAGGATGGGTAATGGTATCTCCAGGTCAGAAAATCAGCTGATCTCTCTTTTAGAATCAAAGAGTCCACCCAAGGGAGGAATCTCATCCATGAGAAGATATAGGAGATTATAAACAGCTCTGAGTCTCTGGTTCTTAGAGAAGGAAGGGGTATAAATCTGCAATTCTTCTTCTCTGTATGTGGGAAGAGCCTGAGGCATAAATCTACCTTTCATGTCCCTCAGAGAATCCATAAAAGCATGAAACTTTCTTATAGCTGTTTCTGAGGAGTTCCTTCAAATGACCTGGTGTTGTTGGTTCAGAAAGGCTGAGAACGTAGTTACACCAAGTTGGAAGGGCAATTTTAGTGGTTCCCTCCTCTGTGAAACTCATTACTTCAGGTTGTCTGCCAGTCTAACTCCAGCATCTTCAAAACTGGTGAAAATAGTTTCTTTCCCAGAGCCTATTAATGAATAGACAATCTGAGGGTAACAGACACCTACAGCTTCTCTGCTGCTGGCGTAAGTACAGTGCAATCAACCGGCATCCTTAATTCACAAACATTTTTATCTGAGAAGCAGTTCTAGAGAGGCATTTATCAATGGCACTCTGTGTCACTCTGTGTCACATAAGAACATAAGAGAAGCCATGTTGGATCAGGCCAATGGCCCATCCAATCAAACACTCTGTGTCACAAAAGAACATAAGAGAAGCCATGTTGGATCAGGCCAATGGCCCATCCAGTCCAACACTCTGAGTCACATAAGAACATAAGAGAAGCCCTGTTGGATCAAGCCAATGGCCCATCCAGTCCAACACTCTGAGTCACATAAGAACATAAGAGAAGCCAGTCCAACACTCTGTGTCACAAAAGAACATAAGAGAAGCCCTGTTGGATCAAGCCAATGGCCCATCCAGTCCAACACTCTGAGTCACATAAGAACATAAGAGAAGCCAGTCCAACACTCTGTGTCACAAAAGAACATAAGAGAAGCCATGTTGGATCAGTCAATGGCCCATCCAGTCCAACACTCTGAGTCACATAAGAACATAAGAGAAGCCCTGTTGGATCAAGCCAATGGCCCATCCAGTCCAACACTCTGAGTCACATAAGAACATAAGAGAAGCCAGTCCAACACTCTGTGTCACAAAAGAACATAAGAGAAGCCATGTTGGATCAGGCCAATGGCCCATCCAGTCCAACACTCTGTGTCACACAGTGGCCAATATATGTACGTGTGTATGCACACACACACACACATATATATATATATACTGTGTCTAATAGCCACTGATGGACCTCTGCTCCATATTTTTATCATCTGAGGTTTTCCTTTGATACTGCCTCTTGGCATCCCCTAAATTCAAAGGTTGACTGTGTCTGAACATGGAAGTTGCCTTTAATCATGCTGGCTTGGGTAGTGAGGCTATTATTTTGGAGAGTCAGTATGGAAAAGTCAGAGAAGAAGACAGGAACAGAAACATCAAGTGGTATTGCTGCCATGGAGGCTACAGTGGGCAAGAATCAGGTAAAGAGGCAAATGCTGGAAAGCCTAGAAGAGCCCGGGAGGAGAAGGCTCTAGCCTGCAAATGCCTGTGGCGTGACGAGGAAGAAGAGCTTTAGCTTGGAGAAACGTCTACTGCGGGGTGACATGATAGAGGTTTGCAAGATTCTGCCTGGGATAGAGAAGGTGGACAAAGAAGTACTTTTCTCCCTTTCTCACAATACAAGAGCTGGTGGGCATTCAATGAAATTGCTGAGCATTCGGGTTAGAACGGATACAAGGAAGTCCTTCTTCACCCAAAGGGTGATTAACATGTGGAATTCACTGCCACAGGAGCTGGTGGCGGCACAAGCATAGCCAGCTTTAAGAGGGGATTGGATAAAAATATGGAGCAGAGGTCCATAAGGGCTATTAGCCACAGTATATATATGTGTGTGTGTGTGTATACACACACACATACACATATTGGCCACTGTGTGACACAGTGTTGGACTGGGTGGGCCATTTGGCCTGATCCAACATGGCTTCTCTTATGTTCTTATGTGACACAGAGTATTGGACTGGATGGGCCATTGGCCTGATGCAGCATGGCTTCTCTTATGTTCTTATGTGACACAGAGTGTTGGACTGGATGAGCCACTGGCCTGATCCAACATGGCTTCTCTTATGTTCTTATATGACAAAGAGTGTTGTATTGGATGGGCCATTGACTGATCCAACATGGCTTCTCTTACGTTCTTAAGAGCTTAATCTGGGGACCCCAAGAAGAGAGCACTGTGTGAGAATTGGGTTTGATTAAGAACATAAGAGAAGCCATGTTGGATCAGGCCAATGACCCATCCAGTCCAGCAGTCTGTATCACAAAGTGGTCTATATCTGTCTGTCTGTCTGTCTATCTATCTATCTATCCATCCATACACTCTCTCTCTCTCTCTCTCTCTCTCTCTCTCTCTCTCTCTGTGGCTAATAGCCACTGATGGACCTCTGCTCCATATTTTTATCCAGTCCCCTCTTGAAGCTGGCTATGCTTGTAGCCGCCACCACCTCCTGTGGCAGTGAATTCCACATGTTAATCACCCTTTGGGTGAAGAAGTACTTCCTTTTATCCATTTTAACCTGTCTGCTCAGCAGTTTCATTGAATGCCCACAAGTTCTTGTATTGTGAGAAAGGGAGAAAAGGACCCCTCTCTCTATTCTCTCCATCCCATGCACATGGGAGAAAAGGACCCCTCTCTGTACTCTCTCCATCTCATTCAATTCCATGCATCTCTCCATTCCCTTCTCTTCCCCCACATGCAGCCAACTGAGTGAGCTTGGGTTAGTTGCAGTTCTTGAAAGAGCTGCTTTCTCAAGAGCAGTTCTCAAAAGAGGTCTCTCAGCCCCACCTACCTCGCATGTAAGCCACTCTGAGACTCTTGAGTGAAGGGCAGCTGTTGGGAAGGGAAATGGAGAAGGTGGAGAAAGGGGAGGGGGTATCTTGAGAAAGAAGGGATGAGGAGCAAGAGATGGAGGTTGATTGCTTTCCCTCTCCTCCTCCCTTCCTGCAGCCTCTTTCTAGGAAAAGTGCAGTCTTTCTCTGCAGTGGGGATCAAAGGAACTTACATCAATCTCCTCTTCCCCATTTGGATCTGTATAACAACCCTGCGAGGTAGGTTAGGCTGAAAGTCTGCAACTGGTCCAAAATCACCCAGCCAGCTTCCACAGCAAGAAGCTGGGTCTGGCATACCCTACTTTGAAGTGCCAACTGCCACGTCACACTGGCTGTCCAAGTGATTGTGGGGTGAAACCATAAGTAATAGATAGATCCAAATAGGCAGCCGTGTTCGTCTGAAATAGTAGAACAAAAGAGGAGTCAATTGCACCTTTAAGACCAACTTAGTTTTATTCAGAAGGGAAGCTTTCGTGTGCATGCCCACTTCTTCAGACGAGGAATGAGGTACATATAGCAACTGGGGTTTGGAATGCCAAGTGGTACACAGTTAAAATCCAATAGCAGAACAGTAAAATTAACAACTTCAGAAAACCTTTGATCTGGGTTGCATTAGCGTGGGAAACCATAAAACAGTAACATGTCAGAATGTGAGAATGCCTGTTAATTATTCTATTGCTAATAAACCTGGGTCAATACTTCCACTTAAATGTATATTTAGTACTTCCACTTAAATTGTCATATTTAATTTTAAGAGATGAACTGGGCTATATTTCTTACATTGACTAAATATCTGCGGCAGCATCCCCTACAATGATATATGAATGAAGCATTTAAAACATTTCAAAAGGATTTAAAACATTTTAAAATCATACCTGAAACTTATCTTCCCTGAGGATCTAATGGAACACCATTTATGAATCTTTACTATATAATTGAATCTTTACTATATCACTGTGTCTCATACCAGATATCCAAGACACAGCTGCATGGAGTTACCTAGAATAGTTTTCTTTAAATAAAGTCACTTTCAAGCTTTTTGGAGAGAAATTATGGAGAGAAAATGCAGAAGGCTTTTGCATCTGGTTAGAGACAAGGTTCAGGATTGGCTTGCTCCCAAATCAAACCTTCAAGTGCTACTGAGAGCATTTTGCCATCAAAATTCAGAAAGCTTTTGTGTCTGGCTAGGGAAGAGGTTGAGGACTGGCTTGCTCCTCACAGAAATATAAACGCTTAAGTTGTCCCCTTCCATCCAGCTATAAGCACCAAGTTGTCCCCTTCCATCCAGCTATAAGCATGGAGAGCCAGTTTGGTGTAGTGGTTAAGTGTGCGGTCTCTTATCTGGGAGAACCGGGTTTGATTCCCCACTCCTCCACTTGCACCTGCTGGTATGGCCTTGGGTCAGCCATAGCTCTGGCAGGGGTTGTCCTTGAAAGGGCAGCTGCTGTGAGAGCCCTCTCCAGCCCCACCCACCTCACAGGGTGTCTGTTGTGGGGGAGGGAGATAAAGGAGATTGTGAGCCGCTCTGAGACTCTTCGGAGTGGAGGGCGGGATATAAATCCAATATCTTCATCTTCTTCTTCTTCTTCGTAGTGTATTCCAGGATGAGAAATTCTGAAGAAAATAAAGAGGTTGCATTTTGCCAGCCAAATCTAGAAGGCTTTTGTAGCCGTTTAGAGATGAGGTTAAGGCTCCCGATATTAAAACTGAATTGTAATAAGAAGCTACTAACTTTGAAGAAAATAGAAAACCTTCCGAGGACTTTTGAACAGCTCCCTTTAGAGGTTCGGGCCCTCTCGGATCTGTTACTTTTCCGGAGGGCCTGTAAGACGGAGCTGCTCTGTCAGGCCTTTGGCTGAGGCGGGCGTGCATCCTTATTTAGCTATACCATCTAACTACTGACTACCATCTGGATTGGAGGAAATCAGGCTGATACAGCTGGCATCTCGGACACCTAAATTAACGTCTACCTTATCCACGCTGCCTTAACTTGCATTAAATCCGAGCTATCGGCTCAGCTGTCAATTGTCTTAAACTTTTAACACGTTTTAATTGTTTAACGGTTTTACTGTTTATCTATTGATGCATTGTTGGTTTTAACTGTTTGATATGTTCACACACTGTTGCTAATAGCCACTGATGGACCTCTGCTCCATATTTTTATCTAAACCCCTCTTGAAGGTGGCCATGCTTGTGGCCGCCACCACCTCCTGTGGCAGTGAATTCCACATGTTAATCACCCTTTGGGTGAAGAAGTACTTCCTTTTATCTGTTTTAACCTGTCTGCTCAGCGATTTCATCGAATGCCCACCAGTTCTTGTATTGTGAGAAAGGGAGAAAAGTACTTCTTTCTCTGCTTTCTCCATCCCATGCATTATCTTGTAAACCTCTATCATGTCACCCTTCAGTCCACGTTTCTCCAAGCTAAAGAGTCCCAAGAGTTTCAACCTTTCTTTATAGGGAAAGTGTTCCAGCCCTTTAATCATTCTAGTTGCCCTTTTCTGGACTTTCTCCAATGCTATAATATCCTTTTTGAGGTGCGGCGACCAGAACTGCACACAGTACTCCAAATGAGACCGCACCATCGATTTATACAGGGGCATTATGATACTGGCTGATTTGTTTTCAATTCCCTTCCTAATAATTCCCAGCATGGCGTTGGCCTTTTTTATTGCAAACGCATAATGTGTCTAAAAAGATTTATATGACTTTAAAAAAATGTTTTACTAAATGTTGTTAGCCAGTATATTAAAGTGTTTCAGTTTTTTTGTATTTTCTGAACAGGAGCAAGCAACCAGGCCTAGTTAAGTCATGCCAGTCAGGTGGCATCAAGTTACCCAGAAGGTGTTGCCAGGCCTGGAGTAGGGAACCTCCAGGAGGAGGCCAAAGATACCCTCGTTTCCCATGGTTGTCTTATGATTTTACAGGGGAAGGAGGCTAATAATGGGCTCCTAAATGTTGTTAACTTCCTGTATTAAAGACATGTAGTTTTGTTTATGATTTAATTGTATATGTTGCTTTTAACTCTTCGCCCTTAAGTTGTATATTAACCTTTCAGGTTCTTGATTCCAGTTCTTGGATTAAGTTTCTTTCCCCTCTCTATTTTTGCTTTCTTCTGTAGACTCCACCACAAAATCTCCAGGAATTTCCTACCAACCTGGAACTGGCACTCCTAGTCAGTGCTGGCCCCAATGTGTTCTCCCTCAAAGGCCAACATAGGCCTTCAAAGGACCTCCTCCCTATAACTTTTACTGATAGAACCAACCTTGGCTATAGGGTTCCCAGGTCCAACTCATAAAAAACCTGGGGACTTTGGAGGTGGAGTCGGGAGACTTTCCCATCCCCCCCCCCCCACACACACACTGCAAAATAAAAATACAATGGAGTGGCATTGCAAAACTGAAGGATTCAAGAGAGCTTCTCTCTATGCAGGCAAGAACATTGCACTGTACTGAAACAAGATTCCTGAGGTGAAGGGCCCACTGAGTCCAAGAGAGCATCTTTCACTGAACGTACTTTTCACCTACAGATTGTTTGTGGGGACAGCAAAGCAGTTACACACAGCAGGGTAAAGTGGAATATAACATTCTGCAGGACTTCAGTGGGCAATTCCAAAGCCCACTGAACCTACAAGGGCCACAAAAGTTTGCTTGAGCCACCTCAAATCAGGTAATGCAGTACTGTGGTCTGAACTCTCTGCTCACGACCTGAGTTCGATTCCAACGGAAGCTGGATTCAGGTAGCCGGCCCAAGGTTGACTCACAGGTTGAACCCTCCCAAGAAACGATTGCTGGACTCCGACAAGGTAGCTTCATGCTACATTGAGCTCTATCAAAGGACCTATCAGTTGGTCTCATTGACATACATACATGCAGCACTCCTGACCAATTAAGGCTTTTCTTCCCTTTGAGGCTAGGATACTGGGAAGAGCCAGCTGCCTGATCTTACCTTGTTCTTGGGCTAATTGACAAAAGGCTCTGCCCTGTTTCATCTTCCATGTCCTCTAGGATCATCTGAACTTAAATGACAGCCCTTCCCAGTTCACGGGTAGTGTTTGCCCAGAAAATACAAGAACACAAATGACAGTTTAATTAACGTATAGCTTTCCAGGTCCATTAAGAAGAAAGTAGAGCTGTCAGTCTTCAAATTAGCCACCAGATTGCGGATGATCGTGGGAGTTGCTGGGCGAACAGTGAAAGGAATTGGGATGTTTTTGCCTAGCTTATTTCAAGCACCTCCCCTCTCAGAGAGCCAGTTTGGTGCAGTGGTTAAGAACATAAGAACATAAGAGAAGGGGAGGGATGGTGGCTCAGTGGTAGAGCATCTGCTTGGGAAGCAGAAGGTCCCAGGTTCAATCCCTGGCATCTGCAAAAAGGGCCCAGGCAAACAGGTGTGAAAAACCTCAGCTTGAGACCCTGGAGAGCCGCTGCCAGTCTGAGAAGACAATACTGACTTCGATGGACCAAGGGTCTGATTCAGTAGAAGGCAGCTTCATATGTTCATATGTAAGCCATGTTAGACCAGGCCAATGGCCCATCCAGTCCAACACTCTATATCACACAGTGGCAAAAAATTTTTATAGACACACACACACTGTGGCTAATAGCCACTGATGGACCTCTGCTCCATATTTTTATCTAAACCCCTCTTGAAGCTGGCTATGCTTGTGGCCGCTGCCACCTCCTGTGGCAGTGAATTCCACATGTTAATCAGCCTTTGGGTGAAGAAGTACTTCCTTTTATCCGTTTTAACCTGTCTGCTCAGCAATTTCATCGAATGCCCACGAGTTCTTGTATTGTGAGAAAGGGAGAAAAGTACTTCTTTCTCCATCCCATGCATTATCTTGTAAACCTCTATCATGTCACCCGGCAGTCGACGTTTCTCCAAGCTAAAGAGTCCCAAGCACTTCAACCTTTCTTCATAGGGAAAGTGCTCCAGCCCTTTAATCATTCTAGTTGCCCTTTTCTGGACTTTCTCCAGTGCTATAATATCCTTTTTGAGGTGCAGCGACCAGAACTGCACACAGTACTCCGAATGAGACCGCACCATCGATTTATACAGGGGCATTATGATACTGGCTGATTTGTTTTCAATTCCCTTTCTAATAAGTCCCAGCATGGCTTTGGCCTTTTTTATTGCAATCGCACATTGTCTTGACATTTTCAGTGAGTTATCTACCACGACCCCAAGATCTCTTTCTTGGTCAGTCTCTGCCAGTTCACACCCCATCAACTTGTATTTGTAGCTGGGATTCTTGGCCCCAATGTGCATTACTTTGCACTTGGCCACATTGAACTGCATCTGCCACGTTGACGCCCACTCACCCAGCCTCAACAGATCCCTTTGGATCTGTTTAAGTGCACGGACTCGTATCTGGGAGAACCGGGTTTGATTCTCCACTCCTCCACTGGCAACTGCTGGAATGGCCTTGGGTTAGCCATAGCTCTCTTATCTGAGAGAACTGGGCTTGATTCCCCACTCCTTCACTTGCAGCTGCTGAAATGGCCTTGGGTCAGCCATAGCTCTCTTATCTGGGAGAATTGGGCTTGATTCCCCACTCCTTCACTTGCACCTGCTGGAATGCCCTTGGGTCAGCCATAGCTCTCTTATCTGGGAGAATTGGGCTTGATTCCCCACTCCTTCACTTGCACCTGCTGGAATGCCCTTGGGTCAGCCATAGCTCTCTTATCTGGGAGAATTGGGCTTGATTCCCCACTCCTTCACTTGCACCTGCTGGAATGCCCTTGGGTCAGCCATAGCTCTCTTATCTGGGAGAATTGGGCTTGATTCCCCACTCCTTCACTTGCAACTGCTGGAATGGCCTTGGGTTAGCCATAGCTCTCTTATCTGAGAGAACTGGGCTTGATTCCCCACTCCTTCACTTGCACCTGCTGGAATGCCCTTGGGTCAGCCATAGCTCTCTTATCTGGGAGAATTGGGCTTGATTCTTCACTTGCACCTGCTGGAATGGCCTTGGGTCAGCCAGAGCTCTCTTATCTGGGAGAACCGGGCTTGATTCTCCACTCCTCCACTGGCAGCTGCTGGAATGGCCTTGGGTCTGCCATAGCTCTCACAGGAGTTGTCCTTGAAAGGGCAGCTGCTGTAAAAACTCTCTCAGCCCCACCTACCTCACAGGTAATGTTTCCTTTAAGCTGCAGAGTCTTGTGAGCAAAAATTCTACTTTGTGAGCTACTGGCATTAAAGTTGTGAGCTACTGCCTAAATTAGTGTGCTCTGGGGTCATCCTCTCAGCCCCACCCACCTCACAGGGTGTCTGTTGTGGGGGAGGAAGGGAAAGGAGATTGTGAGCCGCTCTGAGACTCTTCGGAGTGGCGGGCGGGATATAAATCCAATATAATCTTCTTCTTCCCTGGGTCCACCCCTTCCACGGGGACGGGGTGGGGGGGGAGACAGAGCAGCGAAGGCAGCCATAGAAAGGCAAGCAAAATACCCCCCAAAATTGGCTAAAGCAGAGAAAAGCCGCAGCCACCCGCGAGACTTTTCCCCTGCAGGACGCTGCAGCCTGCTATGGACTCCTCCCCGCCCCCGGAAGGAATGCGGCCCCCCTCTCTTTCTAAGGAAGTCTCCCCCCGTCGATCACGAGTGCAGGGAGCTGCATTGCTTTTCCGTACACGTGTCTTCCCCCTGGGCGGAATCCGCGGCGGGGCTCCGTTGCTTGCAGCGCGTCATTGCAGACCCCTCGACTGTCCTCGGAGCTCCGAGTAAGGAGGGGGGGGGGGGGAGAGTTTGCATGCCGCCTCCTCGGCTGGGAAGGCCCAGGGAAACCCAGCCTATTTTTCTTGGGGGGGCGCTCCCTTGCAGCTTTTGCGCTCCCCCCTTTGCTGGCGCTCCCTTGCAGCTTTTGGGCACCGCTGGGGGTGCGCTTCTTGCAGGGCCTGAGCTGGAGACCCGGGAGCGGTGGGGGGGGGGGGGAGGCTGGGAAAGGCAACGGGCGGCTGGGGGGGGGCAGCGGTAAGGGAGGGGGGGGTTCCCATGGAGGGGAGGGGGGGGAGAATTTGCATTCCGCCTTCTCGGTTGGGAGGAGCAAAGGGAGCCCAGCCTGTTTTCCTTGAGGGTGGGGTGGAGTCCTGTTCGCCCCGCCTGCCCCCCCCTTCCCTTTGCTGTTGCTGGTTTGCAATCTGGGCTCAGCATCCCGGTACTGCGCAGAGCGGTAAAGCTGCAGTACTGCAGTCGGAGCCCTCTGCTCACGCCCTGAGTTCGAGCCCCGGCGGAAGTTGGGTGTTCAGGTCGCCGGCTCGAGGTTGACTCAGCCTTCCATTCCTTCCGAGGTCGGTCAAATGAGGACCCAGCTTGCTGGGGGGGGGGGGAAGCGTAGAGGACCGGGGAAGGCCATGGCAAACCACCCCGTAAAAAGTCTGCGGTGAAAACGTTGGAGAAGCAACACCCCAGAGCCGGAAACGACTGGTGCTTGCACAGGGGACCTTTCCTTTTTTCCTCTTTGCTGGCGCTTCCATGCAACATTTGGGCACCGCTGGGGATGCGCTTCTTGCAGGGCCTAGACTGGAGACCCGGGTGGGGACGTTATGGGAAAGGCGGGGGGCAGCTTGGAGGGGTGGGGGTGGCGCAGTAAGGGAGGGGGACTCTCCAAGGGGGTAGGAGAGGGGAGAGTTTGCATTCTGCCTCCTTGGCTGGGAGGGCTCAGGGAAGCCCAGCCTAGATTTTTGGGGAGGGGGTTGGGTTTGCCTCCATCCTTTGCTGGTGCTGGTTTGCATTTGGGCACCACTGTGGGGAGCGGCCCCTGGCAGGGCTTGGGCTGGAGACCGCAGAGGGGGGCTGAGAAAGGCAGGGGAAGGACTTGTGGGGGGAGGCAGGCTGCCACAAGAGTCGAGCCGCGATTGGGACAGGATTGCCAACCTCCAGAGAGGACCTGGAGAACTGCTCTAACAACAGCGCATCTCCAGAGACCACAGAGATGAGACCCCCGCCCCTCAAGGAAAGGGAAACTTCAGAGTGGGGGCACAGGGGGCATCAATTTCCCCACTGAGCCTTTCCCAAAACCCTTTGGCTTGGAGAAACGTCTTTAGCTTAGAGAAATGTCGACGGAGGGGTGACATAAGTAGAAGTCAAGTGGCAGCTTTAAGACCAACGAAGTTTTATTCAGAGTGTCCCAAGTGGGCAGCTGCGTTGGTCTGAAGCGGTAGAACAAAGCAGGAGTCGAGCCCACCTTTATGCACACTTGGAGAAGCTTATATTCTGAATAAAACTTTGGTGGTCTTAAAGGCGCAACTCGACTCCTGCCATGTCTTATTCAGAACATAAGCTTTTGTACGCTGGCAGACTTCTTCAGACGAGGGGATAGGGTACGGTGGGCTGAAATGCTTGCAGTTGGTTGGTTAGAAAGCCGTTTGGTCTGAATAGCCATAAAAGCTGCCTGCCAATTGGTCTTGCTGAAAGTCTAGGTAAAACAAAGGAAAGGAAAGGTCCCCTGTGCAAGCACCTGTCGTTTCACTGGAAAAACGGGGTGGTTTGCAGTTGCCTTTCCCAGTCATCTACACTTCTCGCTCAGCAAGCTGGGGACTCATTTTACCGACCTCCGAAGGATGGAAGGCTGAGTCAACCCTGAGCCAGCTACCTGAACCCAGCTTCCGCCGGAATCGAACTCAGGCCGTGAGCAGAGTTCGGACTGCAGTACTGCAGCTTTACCACTCTGCACCACGGGGCTCTTATGTTTTATATTACTCTATGTTTTATGACGCAGAGTGGTAAAGCAGCGGTACTGCAGTACTGTGCTCTGAACTGTCTGCTCACGACCTGAGTTCGATTCCGGCGTCAGCTGGATTCAGGTAGCCGGCCCAAGGTTGACTCAGCCTTCCATGCAAATGCAATTTTGGGCTGTATCCACAGAAGTATAGTGTCCAGATCACGTGAAGTGATGGTATCGCTTTACTCTGCTCTGGTAAGACCTCACCTGGAGTACTGTGTTCAGTTTTGGGTGCCACATTTTAAGAAGGATATAGATAAGCTGGAACGGGTCCAGAGGAGTGCGACGAAGATGGTGAGGGGTCTGGAGACCAAGTCCTAAGAAGAAAGGTTGAAGGAGCTGGGGATGTTTAGCCTGGAGAGGAGGCGTCTGAGAGGTGATAAGATCACCATCTTCAAATACTTGAAAGGGTGTCATATAGAGGATGGTGTGGAATTGTTTTCTGTGACCCCAGAAGGTTGGACCAGAACCAATGGGTTGAAATTAAATCAAAAGCGTTTCCGTGTCAACATTAGGAAGAACTTCCCGACCCGTTAGAGCGATTCCTCAGTGGAACAGGCTTCCTCGGGAGGTGGTGGGCTCTCATTCCTTGGAGGTTTTTAAACAGAGGCTAGATGGCCATCTGACAGCAATGAGGATCCTGTGAATTTAGGGGGAGGTGTTTGTGAGTTTCTTGCATTGTGCAGGGGGTTGGACTAGATGACCCTGGAGAACCTTTCCAACTCTATGATTCTAGGTTTTTCAACAGAGGCTAGATGGCCACCTGACAGCAATGAAGATCCTGTGAATTTAGGGGGAGGTGTTTGTGAGTTTCCTGCCTTGTGCAGGGGGTTGGACTAGATGACCCTGGAGATCCCTTCCAATTCTATGATTCTAGGTTTTTCAACAGAGGCTAGATGGCCACCTGACAGCAATGAGCATCCTGTGAATTTAGGGGGAGGTGGCTGTGCTTGTAGCCGCCACCACCTACTGTGGCAGTGAGTTCCACATGTTAATCACCCTCTGGGTGAAGAAGGACTTCCTTTTTTCTGTTCTAACCCAACTGCTCAGCAATTTCATCGAATGCCCCCGAGTTCTTGTATTGTGAGAAAGGGAGAAAAGCACTTCTTTCTCTTTCTCCATCCCATGCATAATCTTGTAAACCTCTATCATGTCACCCCGCAGTCGACGTTTCCCCAAGCTAAAGAGCCCCAAGCGTTTCAACCTTTCTTCATAGGGAAAGTGTTCCAGCCCTTTAATCATTCTAGTTACCCTTTTCTGGACTTTTTCCAATGCCATAATATCCTTTTTGATGTGCGGCGACCAGAACTGCACACAGTACTCCAAATGAGACCGCACCACCGATTTATACAGGGGCTTTATGATACTGGCTGATTTGTTTTCGATTCCCTTCCTAATAATTCCCAGCATGGCGTTGGCCTTTTTTTATTGCAAACGCACACTGTCTTGACAATCTTGTAAACCTTTATCTTTTACAATCTTGTAAACCTTTTTCTATTCACCCCTCAGTCGACGTTTCCCCAAGCTAAAGAGCCCGAAGGGCTTTAACCTTTCTTCATAGGGAAAGTGTTCCTTCCCTTTAATCATTCTAGTTGTCCTTTTCTACACTTTTTCCAATGCTATAATATCTTTTTTGAGGTGCCGTGACTGTAATTGTACACAGTATTCCTGTGTGTTTTCACTTCATTTCCCTCTTGAGAGTTCCAACTCCTCTTTTTCAAAAAGGAAAAAAAAAAAGCCTTAAGGATCATAGTCTTAAGGATCATTTTTGTTCTCACCCTCCAGGGCCTGTCTAACTATGAAGTTTTCTGATGCTCAATGGTGTATTTCCTTTCTGTTTTATTTTCTTTCTTTTTTTCGACTCTAGATTTATACCCTGTGAGGTGGGTGGGGCTGAGAGGGCTCTCACAGCAGCTGCCCTTTCAAGGACAACCTCTGCCAGAGCTGTGGCTGACCCAAGACCATTCCAGCAGCTGCAAGTGCGGGAGTGGGGAATCCAACCCGGTTCTCCCAGATAAGAGTCCGCACTCTTAACCTCTATACCAGAGAGCCAGTTTGGTGTAGTGGTTAAGTGTGCGGACTCTTATCTGGGAGAACCGGGTTTGATTCCCCACTCCTCCACTTGCACCTGCTGGAATGGCCTTGGGTCAGCCATGGCTCTCGCAGGAGTTGTCCTTGAAAGGGCAGCTTCTGTGAGAGCCCTCTCCAGCCCCACCCACCTCACAGGGTGTCTGTTGTGGGGGAGGAAGGTAAAGGAGATTGTGAGCCGCTCTGAGACTCTTCGGAGTGGAGGGCGGGATATAAATCCAATATCTTCTTCTTCTATACCAAACTAGCATTTTGACACAGTATTCTCTGTCTTTCTCCATCCCCTCAGGGAGAAGCCTCTCTTCATAGCCAGGTAAATTAAGGCAGCTTTTCACAGTTGGAAGTAATCCAAGAGAAGGTGCAGGAGATGGAAGAGAACGACCCAGAAAGACCTGGAATGGGCAAAAGAGCAAGCAAAGTCCCCTTTCTTCCCCAAGGTGGGAGTGGTGTTGAATTCCGGGGAAAAGCTGTGCCAGAGATCTTGGCTAAGGACACCATGACTTCAGAAATATGTTGCCAACGCTTCCGGCTGTTTCGCTTCCATGAGGTTGATGGGCCCCGAGAGGTTTGCAGCCAGCTCCATGGACTTTGCAGCCAGTGGCTGAAGCCGGAGAGGCACACCAAGAAGCAGATCCTGGACCTGGTGATCCTGGAGCAGTTTCTGACTCTCCTGCCCCAGGAAATGCAGGACTGGGTCAGAGGATGTGGGCCGGAGACCAGTTCCCAGGCGGTGGCTCTGGCCGAAGGTTTCCTCTTGAGCCAGGCAGAGGAGAAGAGGCAGGCAGAACAGGTGAGGGGATTCCCTCCAGGTGTGTCTAATTCAAGCCACAATATCTGACCTTATCTTAAAGTTTCCTTGCAAGATAATTGCCCAGAGCTTCTTCTGCCACGGAATTTTTGACCCCTGCAGATAACTCACCAGCTCTGCTGAGAGAAGGGTGCAGAATCTGGGAGTGGGGCAGGATCCCTTCCTTGGTCTCTTTTCCCTTCCATCTCTTACCCCTCTCCCTGGCTGCTGTTTCAGATGCGGGGACCACCTTTGGAGATGGAAGCTGCAATCCCTGAGGCAGAAGGAGCTTCCTTGGAGCAGGGGCAGAGGGTGCCGGCGGTGGAGCGTGCCCAAGATGCCCTCTCCTGTGGTAAGGACTCCTTGTGCCTGGGTGCAGTTGGGGCGGCCTGTGAATGCGATGGGTAGAGAGTTCAGGTCAGGGGGAAAAAGTTCATATTTCTACACACAACATAATTTCTGACACTCAGTGTCCACTAACGGCGATGCCTCTAAAAGGGGATTAGACAGATTGCTGGAGGGAAATCTCCCATTAATTAAAACATGCACATCTTACTTTCTCTCCATTAAAGAAACTCAGAATGGTGGGATATATATGCAGTATTTGGCTCCCATTATACCCTATGGGCCATTGAAGTCAATGTCAAAATAGGGTATATTGGAAGCCGGTTGGAGGGCAGGAGGTTGGAGGGAGAGCCTCCAAATTTGCAGGGGACTCTCCCCTACAAAATCCCCAAGTTCCAAAAAGATTGGGCTAGGGGGTCCCATTCCAGGGGCACCCAAAGAGGGTGCCCCTATCCCACCATTATACCCTATGGGCCATTGAACTCAATGGCAACATAGGGTATAATCAAAGGCTGCTGGGGAGCAGGGGGGTTGAGGGAGAGCCCCCACAATTGCAGGTAACCTGCAGGGGACTCTCCCCTACAAACCCCCAAGTCCCAAAAAGATTGGGCTGGGGGGTCCCATTCCAGGGGCACCCAAAGAGGGTGCCCCTATCCCACCATTATACCCTATGGGCCATTGAACTCAATGGCAACATAGGGTATAATCAAAGGCTGCTGGGGAGCAGGGGGGTTGAGGGAGAGCCCCCAAAACTGCAGGGTACCTGCAGGGGACTCTCCCCTACAAAACCCGCACGTCCCAAAAAGATTGGGCTAGGGGGTCCCTGTCTGTGGGCTCCCCAAAAGGCCCACTGCTACCAGTGCTGGGGAATGCCCAATTAGCCTCATTCTCCGCTATAATTGCTGTGGGAAAAGTGGCTGTGTCCAGAAGGGGGTTTGAGGGAGAGCCCCCAAAACTGCAGGGCAGCTTCGGGGACTCCCCCACATGCAACCCCCCATGGCCCAAAAAGACTGCACCCATCTGTGGGCACCCCAAAAGGAACACTGTTCCCAACGGTGGGAAAAAACCATTTAGCCACTTCCCCCGCTGCTCATGACCAGAGTTCGATCTCAGCGGAAGCTGGTTTCAGGTAGCTGGCTCAGGCTTACTCAGCCTTCCATCCTTCCGAGGTCTGTAAAATGAGTACCCAGTTTGCTGAGGGGAAAGTGTAAATGAATGGGAAAGGCAATGGCAAACCACCCCGTAAAAAATCTGCCATGAAAATGTTGTGAAAGCAACGTCACATGTCACCCTAGAGTTGGAAATGACTGGTGCTTGCAGAGGGGACCTTTCCTTTCCTTCCACTGTAATTATTGTGGGAAAAGTGGCTCTGGGGAGCAGGGGTTTTTGGGGACAGCCCCCAAAACTGCTGTGCAGCTTCAGGGCACTGTCCCACACAAACCCCACAAGGCCAAAAAAAATTGGACTGGGGGTCCAATTCCTGGGGCACCCAAAGCCAAACCTAACCAAATCAGAGAATCTCTATAGGAACCCAATGCACTACTTTCATCTACAGTATGTCGCAGAAGTGAGTACAGCCCCTCACATTTTGTAAATATTTAAGTATATCTTTTCATGTGACCACACTGAAGAAACGACACTTGGATACAATGTAAGGTAGTGAGTCCACAGGTTGTATAACAGTGTAAATGTGTCATTTTCATGTTGGAATACTGTTTGAAAATAAATTGTTCTGTTCTCTGATAGGCTTGAGGGGGAAAACATGCAGTTCTATTGGAGAATTTCAGTTCCTTTTTTCCCCCTGCAGAAACAGCCCTGCAGGGTCCTGCAAAGCCACAAAGTTGGCACTTTGCAGAAATGCATGCCTCTGATTGGTCAGAGGCCTCCTTCCCCCCCTCCCCCTCACCCCAGCCAGAGGCAGGAAAGGCAATCACAGACTGCCTTTTGCCTTTCCCTGTTGTTTTAAAGGGAAGGAAAAGCTTTACTGAATAAGAACATAAGAGAAGCCATGTTGGATCAGGCCAACGGCCCATCAAGTCCAACCCTCTGTGTCACACAGTGGCAAAAAATGTTATATACACACATACACTGTGGCTAATAGCCACTGATGGACCTGTGCTCCATATTTTTATCTAAACCCCTCTTGAAGGTGGCTATACTTGTGGCCGCCACCACCTCCTGTGGCAGTGAATTCCACATGTTAATCACCCTTTGGGTGAAGAAGTACTTCCTTTTATCCGTTGTAACCTGTCTGCTCAGCAATTTCATTGAATGCCCACGAGTTCTTGTATTGTGAGAAAGGGAGAAAAGTACTTCTTTCTCTACTTTCTCCATTCCATGCATTATCTTGTAAACCTCTATCATGTCACCCCGCAGTCGACGTTTCTCCAAGCTAAAGAGTCCCAAGCGTTTCAACCTTTCTTCAACCTTCTCCAGCCCTTTAATCATTTCCAATTACTGTATTTATTTATTACTGTAATTTATTTATTACAATTTATTACTGTAAATATTTGGAAATCAGGTATTCAGAATTCAAAAATAGGCTCAGATTCCTATCTGGAATACTTTTTTCCGTATATTTACCGAAATGGCCCTATTCGGTAAACCTTTATTCGAATTGACAGCTCTATGCTGGGAAGGTGGTGAGTGAAGCAGGAAACAAACAAGCAAACACCCTTCCTTCCTTCTTTATCTCAGGAACAAGCAATGAAGAGATGCTGTCGAGCCACCGTCTTTTCAGAGGTGTGGAAAGGGCTGCTGCACCTTCAGTCCAGGTAGAAGAGAAGAGAGAAGCCCCGGGTCTTTTCTCCTTTCTCAGGGGTGCTTTTGCTGCTGCAGTTTATACAAGGTTTCTGGGCGAGAGATCCTCTGAATCCTGTTCCCTTTTGTCAACCCCCCCCCCCCCCCGTTCCCCGAAATAAAGAACTGCAGATTAATACCCCGCCCTTCTCTTTGAATTAGAGACTCAGAGTAGCTTACAATCAATGGTTTTTAACTCTTCGTGGCACATTTATTTGACACCTTTACCCATCCCAAGCAATACCTCCTGTACCTGCCCAGACTACTCCCTTCCAGTTTGCATTCTCTGCCTGGCATGGTCTCTGAAGAGGAGGGAATCTTCTTGTTCTTCCAGGGTCCCTTTTCCTTTGAGGAGGTGTCCGTCTCTTTCACGGAGGCAGAGTGGGCCCTGCTGGATCCGGGACAAAGAGCTCTGCACAGGGAAGTCATGCTGGAGAACTACGGGAATGTGGCCTCTCTGGGTAAGGATCTTTCTTGGGTGCCAAAGGTGCAAATTGCTGCCATTGGGATGAGGCATGAAGGCATGAACCAAAATATTGTATTGCGATACACCATTTTGTGGCCTGTCCCACTACTTAAGGAGGTACTGTAGCTCCGTGGCAGAGCTTCTGCTTGGCATGCAGAAGGTCCCAGGTTCAAACCTTGACAGCATCTCCAGTGGAAAAGGATCAGGTGGAAGTGAAGGGAAAGATCTTTGCCGGAGACACTGGATTGCTGCTGCCAGACTGAGTAGACAAGACTGACTTCAGTGTGTCAAGCATGTGGTTTCAATGACGAGTAGAAGTTGATACAAAACTACGTTTATTGATAAACCGATACTTTCAGTGTAACAGATTCTTGAGAGTGATGCTGCAAATACATTGATACAATTCTTTTATGGCTTTCTTCAAAAGGATTCCAAAAGGTGGGGGCGAGGGATAGCTCTCACACATAAGCTATCATAAATGTCTACATTCTCACAGCGTTATCAGGACTCTGTCCTTGCTTTCCCCAGATGTGTCACACTCCCTACCAGGAATGTATGGGAAGGTGCTGATTACTTCTTCTCAAGTTAGTTTTGTTTCTCTCTACTTCTACTTTGCAAACAATAAAGCAGGAAGGGGTAGGGGAAAGAATAACAGAGCTAACAGACCTTGGTACTCCAAGATACTTCACAGACCAGTGTTATGGAGGACCCTAAAACAACAAATTATCAATGGAATTTTACCATGTTTGACACAGTAGACCAAGGGTCTGATTCCGTCTAAGGCAGCTTCCAAGCCAGAGAAGGCGTCCTGTGCTGAGGCAAAGGTGGGGATGAGAGGCCCCCAGAAAGACTCCGGAAGGTGCCATATCGTCATTTCTCTGTGCCACACAACCTTCCCTCTAGATGGGATTACAAACGTCTGTTCTGCCTGTGATCTGGAAACGATCCTTTCAAGAACTGAAGCCTGGATCCCCCTGGGTCACTAACCCTGAGTAGGAACCCGTTCAGTGAGTACACGTGGAGAGTGAAAGCAAGTAAACCAGACCCCTTTTATAAATATATAATGGTTTACTAAGGTTTTAAAAATAGGACCAACCAATCAAGAGTCCTTCTTGACAGAATTTTACAGAGGTTGTCAACAACCTGCCAATCCCCGCTCCCCCTTGGTCACACAAATGTATAAAGGTTCTCACGATTAACCAGTGACCGCATTCTGGAGTCTGGCCTTGAGAGAGATAAGGATGTTCCGGGAAATTACAGGCCAGTCAGTCTGACTTCAATACCGGGAAAGTTGGTAGAAACCATTATCAAGGACAGAATGAGTAGGCACATTGATGAACACGAGTTATTGAGGAAGACTCCGCATGGGTTCTGCAAGGGAAGATCTTGCCTCACTAACCTGTTACAGTTCTTTGAGGGGCTGAACAAACATGTGGACAAAGGGGACCCAATAGATGTTGTTTACCTTGACTTCCAGAAAGCTTTTGATAAAGTTCCTCATCAAAGGCTCCTTAGAAAGCTTGAGAGTCATGGAGTAAAAGGACAGGTCCTCTTGTGGATCAAAAACTGGCTGAGTAATAGGAAGCAGAGAGTGAGTATAAATGGGCAGTCTTTGCAGTGGAGGAAGGTAAGCAGTGGGGTGCCTCAGGGCTCAGTACTGGGTCAGATGCTCTTTAACTTGTTCATAAATGATTTAGAGTTGGGAGTGAGCAGTGAAGTGGCCAAGTTTGCAGATGACACTAAATTGTTCAGGGTGGTGAGAACCAGAGAGGATTGTGAGGAACTCCAAAGGGATCTGTTGAGGTTGGGTGAGTGGGCGTCAACGTGGCAGATGCGGTTCAATGTGGCCAAGTGCAAAGTAATGCACATTGGGGCCAAGAATCCCAGCTACAAATACAAGTTGATGGAGTGTGAACTGGCAGAGACTGACCAAGAAAGAGATCTTGGAGTCGTGGTAGATAACTCACTGAAAATGTCAAGACAGTGTGCGTTTGCAATACAAAAGGCCAACGCCATGCTGGGAATTATTAGAAAGGGAATTGAAAACAAATCAGCCAGTATCATAATGCCCCTGTATAAATCGATGGTGCGGTCTCATTTGGAGTACTGTATGCAGTTCTGGTCGCCGCACTTCAAAAAGGATATTATAGCATTGGAGAAAGTCCAGAAAAGGGCAACTAGAATGATTAAAGTGCTGGAACACTTTCCCTATGAAGAAAGGTTGAAACGCTTGGGACTCTTTAGCTTGGAGAAACGTCGACTGCGGGGTGACATGATAGAGGTTTACAAGATAATGCATGGTATGGAGAAAGTAGAGAAATAAGTACTTTTCTCCCTTTCTCACAATACAAGAACTCGTGGGCATTCGATGAAATTGCTGAGCAGATAGGTTAAAACAGATAAAAGGAAGTACTTCTTCACCCAAAGGGTGATTAACATGTGGAATTCACTGCCACAGGAGGTGGCAGCGGCCACAAGCATAGCCAGCTTCAAGAGGGGTTTAGATAAAAATATGGAGCACAGGTCCATCAGTGGCTATTAGCCACAGTGTGTGTGTATATATAAAAAATTTTTGCCACTGTGTGACACAGAGTGTTGGACTGGATGGGCCATTGGTTTGATCTAACATGGCTTTTCTTATGTTCTTATGTTACCTGCAAATCCAACTAGGTCACTTAATAATCACCTCAATCCTTGGGGAAACTAGCGTGCTTTGCCTCACAGATCCATTTTCCTTACACTGGTTCAGATTCTAGATTTTGGATCGTCATCATCCTTCCAAAAGCTGTCCTTCCAAAATAATTTTTACTCTTAAGAACATAAGAACATCAGAGAAGCCATGTTGGATCAGGCCAATGGCCCATCCAGTCTTACACTCTGTGTCACAGAGTGGCAAAAAGAAAACAAGTGCCATCAGGAGGTCCACCAGTGGGGCTAGAAGCCCTCCCACTGTGTCCCCCCAAGCACCAAGAATACAGAGCATCACTGCCCCAGACAGAGAGTTCCAATAATACGCTGTGGCTAGTAGCCACTGGTGGACCTCTGCTTCATATTTTTATCCAATCCCCTCTTAAAGCTGGCTATGCTTGTAGCTGCCACCACCTCCTGTGGCAGTGAATTCCATGTGTTAATCACCCTTTGGGTGAAGAAGTATTTCTTTTTATCAGTTCTAACCCGACTGCTCAGCAATTTCATTGAATGTCCATAAGTTCTCGTATTGTGAGAAAGGGAGAAAAGTACTTCTTTCTCTACCTTCTCTATCCCATGCATAATCTTGTAAACCTCTATCATGTCACCCTGCAGAGCCCCAAGCCTTTTAACCTTTCTTCATAGGGAAAGTGTTCCAAACCTTTAGTTATTCTAGTTGCCCTTTTCTGCACTTTTCCCAATGCTATAATATCTTTTTTGAGGTGCGGTGACCAGAATTTTACACAGTACTCCAAAAGAGGACGCGCCATCAATTTATACACGGGCATTACGAGTTTGGCTGATTTGTTTTCAGTTCCCTTCCTAATAATTCCCAGCATGGCGTTGACCTTTTTTATTGCAATCGCACACTGTCTCACCATTTTCAGTGAGTTATCTATCACGACCCCAAGATCTCTCTCTTGGTCAGTCTCTGCCAGTTCACACCCCATCAACTTGTATTCATAGCTAGGATTTTTGGCCTCAATGTGCATTACTTTGCACTTGTCCACATTGAACCCCATCTGCCATGTTGATGCCCACTCACCCAGCCTCGACAGATCCCTTTGGAGTGCCTCACAATCCTCTCTGGATCTTCTTTGTGGTCTCTGCTTCACACTCATGGGATAGTGCGCCTTCGTGGGATCGTTTTGTGGAGGAGCCACGCTCAATAGGCATCTCAGTCAAGACCTGCGCCACATTGGCCGATGTGATCGTCGGGGCCGCAGTGTCTGCCATAATCGGTACTTACTGGCCCAATGCCGTTTTTTGAGGTCGAAGTGCCGACTCAGTCAAAGCAGCTGAAAGCCGCGCTGCCCGATTCTTTCGAGTTTGCTTGGAGAAGCTGAGGCAATGCGAGCACGACTCTACACGATGCGCTTCACCCAAGCAGAGAAGACACAGGGAATGGCCTTCTGGGGGGGGGGGGGTGATCTTCTTCCCACAAGAGTGGCACCCCTTGAAAAACTCCCAACGTCTTTCCATAGACGCCCAACACAAAAAAACCCACTCAGAGTCCTTTGAGGGGAAAAAGTTTTGGGGGGAAAAACGGGGAGAAAAGCCCCAAGGGGCAAGTCCAACAGCAACAATTTTTTTTTAACTAACTATTTAATAACTAACTATCTATCTACACTAAGAAAAACAACAAACGGGCTATATACAACAATAAAGGTAATCCACCAACTACCTTACCGACCGGGACACGAAAGGGAATCCTCTCCGAGCAGCAGTCAGAAAGGAACTGGCGGGATCCCCGTGCTGGCGCCTGTGACCATGCGCAATGGGATGCCTGCACATGCCCATTGGCACAGAGCGCGGAAAAATCCCGGGCTTTTCAGGTACCGATTTGGGGATCGGCGTAGGCACACTATCCCATGAGTGTGAATGCACAGATGACCACTCGAAGATCTACAGTTACAGGTAAGCAACCTGTCTTTCTCACCACCCTGAACAATTTCGTGTCATCTGTAAACTTAGCCACTTCGCTACTAACTCCCAACTCCAAATCATTAATGAACGTTAAAGAGCATGGGACCCAGTACTGAGCCCTGCCTCACCTCTACTTACCGTCCTCCACTGAGAAACTCAATCTCTTTCTCCCGACCAGAACACATATTGACCCACTCAATCTGCGGTTAGTTAAAATCACCTATCATTACACAGTTTTTTCATTTAGTCGTTATCGTTAATTCTTTCATCATATTATAATCATCCTCTTATCTTTTGATCCGGTGGGCGATAACAAACTCTTGAATTTCTTTCCTTCCCCATATAAGAATAATCAATCTTTTCTCTCCCTTTTTCTGTGTCGCTTTCATTGCAAAAGAAGCCAGAAGGACGGAAAAGACTTTGGTGAAGACAAACAGTGGCCTTGCATCCAAAGAAAGGTCGGAGACTTCCTCAAGAGATTCCCAAGAGCGTATTTCCTTCCAAAATGGGCAGTCTGAGAGTGAGTACCGTTCGCAGTTATGTCAAGGGAACATGTAAGGAATAGCCGTGGGGGATTTCTGAATCACTTCTGAATAACATTTGGTTTAATATAATCATACAGTCTCTCGGTAAGGAGGGAGAGAGGCGTTCTGGGAGCCTGAAATCTAGAGGCTTAGAAACTCCTACTGAGCAAGACCACAGCTGTGGCTCTGCAGGGGTTGAGGAATCCTTAAATACTAATTGTCCTGGGTAAAGGTGGAGGGGTGCTTAAGATCAGCCAGGCTGGACAAGGCCAAAGGGCTTTTCTACTGCAGTCATGTACATCAGTGGACCCCAACTTTTTTGGCTCCAGGGACTGGTTTTGTGGAAGGCACGGATTTTTCCATGGATTGGTGGGTGGGTGGCTGCCAACTCAGACTGCCCCCCCACCAGTGGCCTCTCCCTCCCCCCATGGGGGTCTTTAAATGGGAAATAGACTGGGGCTGTTTCTGTCACCGCCCCTGCCAATCAGCTGATCAGTGAGGGTCTATAAATTAGGAGTAGGCTAAGGTCCCATCAGAGCAGCCCCTTATGCTGGCTTGGAACCCAGGCAGACGAAAGAGGCAGTATGGCCTCACTACAAGGTAGCTTCCCCTGAAAGGGGAGAACACTTTGGAGAGAGGCCGTGCTTCTTTCATCTGCTTGGGTCCCAGGCAGGTGAAAGGGGCAGTGCAGCTGGTCCGCCTGGTGGATAGCAGGCCACGGACCAGTACCAGTCCACAGTCCGGTGGTTGGGGATACCTGATGAATATGACTTTGGACTTTACCAGGCCTTCCAGGTGCTAAAGGGATATCTCTCTTTATTCCAGCAAGGGAAAAACCTTTTGAATGCTCAGAGTGTGGAAAGAGATTCAGTCAGAGTGGTGATCTTAAAAAACATCACAGAATCCACACAGGGGAGAAACCTTTTGAATGCTCAGAGTGTGGAAAGAGATTCAGTCGCAGTTCCACTCTTCGATATCATCAGAGAACCCACACAGGGGAGAAACCTTTTGAATGCTCAGAGTGTGGAAAGAGATTCAGTCAGAGTGGTACTCTTCAATATCATCAGAGAATCCACACAGGGGAGAAACCTTTTGAATGCTCAGAGTGTGGGAAGAGATTCAGTCGCAGTGCCACTCTTCAATATCATCAGAGAACTCACACAGGGAAGGAACCTTTTGAAAGCTCAGAGTGTGTGAAGAGATTCAGTCAGAGTGGCACTCTTCAATATCATCAGAGAACTCACACAGTAAAGAAACCTTTTGAATGCTCAGAGTGTGGGAAGAGATTCGGTCAGAGTGGCGATCTTAAAAACCATCAGAGAACCCACACAGGGGAGAAACCTTTTGAATGCTCAGAGTGTGGAAAGAGATTCAGTCGGAGTTGCCACCTCCAATATCATAACAGAACCCACACAGGGGAGAAACCTTTTCAATGCTCAGAGTGTGGAAAGGGATTCAGTCGGAGTGGCACTCTTCAACATCATCAGAGAACCCATACGGGGGAGAAACCTTTTCAATGCTCAGAGTGTGGAAAGAGATTTAGTCGGAATGGCCACCTCCAATATCATCAGAGAACCCACACAAGAGAGAATACTTTTGAATGCTCAGAGTGTGGAAAGAGATTCAGTCGGAGTGGCGATCTTAAAAAACATCAGAGAACCCACACAGGGGAGAAACCTTTTGAATGCTCAGAGTGTGGAAAGAGATTTAGCATGAGTGGCCACCTCCAATATCATCAGAGAATCCACACAGGGGAAAAACCTTTTCAATGCTCAGAGTGTGGAAAGAAATTCAGTCACAAATCCACTCTTCAATATCATCAGAGAACCCACACAGGAGAGAAACATTTTGAATGCTCAAAATGTGGAAAGATATTTAGTGTGAGTAGCCACCTCCAATATCATAAGAGAATCCACACAGGGGAGAAACCTTTTCAATGCTCAGAGTGTGGAAAGAGATTTAGTCAGAGTGGCACTCTTCAGTATCATCAGAGAATCCACACAGGGGAGAAACCTTTTGAATGCTCAGAGTGTGGAAAGAGATTCAGTCAGAATGGCACTCTTCAACATCATCAGAGAATCCACACAGGGGAGAAACCTTTTGAATGCTCAGAGTGTGGAAAGAGATTCAGTCGGAGTGGCACTCTTCAACATCATCAGAGAACCCACATGGGAGAAACCTTTTGAATGCTCAGAGTGCGAAAAGAGATTCAGTACAAATGGCAATGTTAAATATCATCAGAGAATTCACACAGGGGAGAAACCTTTTGAATGCTTTTTTTGTGGAAAGAGATTCAGTCAAGTGGCCATTTTCAAGAGCATCAGAGAACCCACACAGGGAAGAAACATTTTCCATGCTCAGAGTGTGGAAAGAGATTCGGTCAGATTGGCCATCTTCAACGTCATCAGAGAATCCACATGGGGGAGAAACCTTATGAATGCTTAGAGTGCGGAAAGAAATTCACTAAGAGTGGCAGTCTTCAAGAGCATCAGACAACGCAGACAGGAGAGAAAACTTTTTTTCAAACAATTTTTATTAGTAACATATGGTAATATATTCAGTTTCTTACATTCCTTAATAATTACTTTTTCCTCTATCCCATATATTACTTTCTACCTCCCCCTCCCCTCGTTACATGACCCCCGCCGGTGTGCTATACTTAAAACATTATTATTAAAGGTATCCTTAATTAATAAGAATCAAAATTCATATCCTCCTTCCTCTTATGGTTAGTCATTATCAAAAATTGTCCAATGCCCTTTTATTTTCCAATCTTTTTCTACGTATCTTCTAAACTTCACTCCATCTTGAATACTTCTAGATCATAGTCTCTTAAAGTTCTTGTTAACTTGTCCATTTCACTCCATTTCATAACTTTTACAATCTAATCCCATTTCTCTGGTATTTTTTCTTTCTTCCACAACTGCGCATACAGTGTTTTAGCAGCTGAGATCAAGTACCAGATTAAAGTCCTATCTTCTTTTGGAAATTTTTCCATTTGTAATCCCAACAGAAAAGTTTCTGTGACTTTGTTAAATTCATATCCCAAGATCTTAGAAATCTCTTGTTGAATCATCTGCCAATACATTTTTGCTCTTTCACAAGTCTACCACATATGGTAGAAAGAACCTTTACTTTTTTTACATTTCCAACATCTGTCCGGCATCTTGTTATTCATCTTTGCCAACTTTTTAGGAGTCATATACCATCTATACATCATCTTAAAACAGTTTTGATACTCTGACATGTTGAGAGTTTCATAGAGTCCTTCCACAAATATTCCCATGTATCCATCTGTATTTCTTTATTTACATCAATTGCCCACTTAATCATTTGGGATTTCACTACTTCATCTTCCGTAGACCATTTTAAAAGTAACATATAAAATTTTGAATTAATTTTTCATTATCTCCAAGCAGAACATTTTCCATTTCTGTTTGTTCTCGTCTTATTCCTTCAGTTTTGATATCACTTTCCACCAAACTCTTTATTTGTTGCATTTGAAACCAATCATATTTATAATTCAGCTCCTCAGCAGTTTTCAACTCTATTTTACCACTTTGTGTATTTAATAATTGATTGTATGACATCCATTTTCCCTCTCCTAGCTCAGCTGTTATTTTTATTACTTCTGCAGGCACTATCCATAGTGGTTTTCTCTCATCGCCATATTTCTTATACTTCATCCAGATATTTAGCAAATTACTTCTTATGTAATGGTGAGAGAAAAAACCATCCATCTTTTTCTTCCCATAATACATATAAGCGTGCCAGTCGAATTTATTTCCATGACCTTCCAACGTTAAAAGTTTTTTATTCAATAATGTCACCCAATCTTTTATCCACACCAAACAAACTGCTTCATGAGATAGTCTTAAATCTGGTAATTGGAATCCTCCTCTTTCTTTAGCGTCTGTTAAAACTTTCATTTTAATCCTTGGTTTCTTTCCAGCCCATACAAATTCTGAATCTTTCTTTGCCATTTATTAAATTGTTTACTGTCTTTCACAATTGGGATAGTTTGGAATAAATACAGTATTCTCGGCAAAATAAGAACATAAGAGAAGCCATGTTGGATCAGGCCAACGGCCCATCAAGTCCAACACTCTGTGTCACACAGTGGCAAAAAATTTTATATACACACATACACTGTGGCTAATAGCCACTGATGGACCTGTGCTCCATATATTTATCTAAACCCTTCTTGAAGGTGGCTATACTTGTGGTCGCCACCACCTCCTGTGGCAGTGAATTCCACATGTTAATCACCCTTTGGGTGAAGAAGTACTTCCTTTTATCCGTTTTAACCTTTCTGCTCAGCAATTTCATCGAATGCCCACGAGTTCTTGTATTGTGAGAAAGGGAGAAAAGTACTTCTTTCTCTACTTTCTCCATCCCATGCATTATCTTGTAAACCTCTATCATGTCACCCCGCAGTCGACGTTTCTCCAAGCTAAAGAGTCCCAAGCGTTTCAACCTTTCTTCATAGGGAAAGTGCTCCATCTTAATTCATCTTAATTGCAGCTATTGTTCATCTTAATTGCAGCTATTCTCCCCAGCAATGACAAATTAAGCTTGTTCCATTTTATCATATCTTCATCCATTTTACGCCATAACTTTTCATAATTATTTTTAAACAAATCAATGTTCTTCATTGTTATTTCCACACCCAAATATTTTACTTTAGAGGTAACCTCACATCCCGTTAGCCTCTGCAGTTCCTTTTGTTTATTTACTTGCATATTTTTACATAAAAGTTTTGATTTTTTCCTTATTAACATAAAGTCCCGCCAGTTCTCCAAAATTTTGTATTTTAGCTAACAACAAAGGTGTTACTTGTGTAGGATTTTCATTTATAAACACTATATCATCGGCAGATGCTCTGTATTTATAAGTAAAACCTTTAATTCTCATTCCTTCTATTTCTTCGTCATCTTGTATTTGCATCAATAAGATTTCAAGAGTCATTATAAACAACAATGGCGAAAGCGAACAACCTTATCTTGTGCCTTTGCTAATTTTCATTTCTGCTGTGAGATCTGCATTTATACATAACCTTGCACGTTGTTCAGTATATATTGCCTTTATCATTCTTATAAAGTTTTTCCCCAACTTTATTTTTTCCATTACTGCAAACAAAGTCCCAGTTCAGATTATCAAACACTTTCTCTGCATCCACAAAAAATAATGCAACTTCTTTCTCTGGATGTCTTTCATAATATTCTACAATATTTACAACAATTCTAATATTGTCTCCTATTTGCCTTTTGGGAAGAAAACCCGCCTGATCTTCCTTTATAAAATTTATTAAATATTGTTTAAGTCGTTCTGCCAGGATTCTTGTGTATATCTTATAATCATTATTTAATAATGAAATTGGTCTATAATTCTTTACATTTGTGACATCTCTTATCTTCCTTTGGAATCAACGAAATTACAGCTTCTTTCCATGTATTAGGTATTTTCCCATTTGATCTTATCGCATTCATCAATTTTTGAAGTTTTGGTACTAATTCTTCGTTAAACATTTTAACAATTTTTGCCGTATAACCATCTGGTCCAGGTGCCTTTCCAGATTTCATTACATTAATCACTGCTTCAATTTCTATTTTTTCAATTGGATCATTCAAAATTTTTTCCATATATTCAGTTAAGGGTGCTATTTTGATCTTTTGCAAATATGTTTTAATCCTTTCTTTCTTTACTTTAACACCCTTAAATAAATTAGCATAATACTTTAAAAATTCTCTATTTATTCCTTCTTTTATTATTATTAAATTTTATTTGTATCCCGCCCTCCCCGCCTGGGCAGGCTCAGGGCGGCTAACAACATTCTTGGTCCACCATCTCTTTCCCATCAGCCATAATTTTGTTAATAATTTTACTTTCTCGCTTTTTCTTCAGTTGCCAAGCCAAGTACTTCCCAGGCTTGTTTGCTCCCTCAAAAGATTTCTGTTGTAATTTTTTCAAATTCCATTCAATTTCCTTATTTAACAAATGTCTCAGTTGTGTTTGCAATATTGTAATCTCCCTTATAATTTTCTTTTTCCCTTGCCTTTTTCTTAATTAACCTTTTTTTCTTAATTTCATTTTGAATGTCCAAGATCTACTTATCTTTTGCTCTCTTATCTTTATTATTCAATGTTATTAATATTCCTCTCATTACAGCCTTATAGGCATCCCACACTGTTTGGAATTCAATATCTTCTCTGTCGTTTCTTTGGAAGAAAGCTTTAGTCTCGTTTTCTAGAGATGTCACTATTTCTTTATTTTGTAGTAAATCTTCATTTATTCTCCATCTTCTCTACTTTTTAGACAATTTTGTAATCCACATTATTGAGTTATGATCAGCTCCTATTTTGGGTAAAATCTCTGTTTTCTTTGTTATAAGTCCCAGATCTTTGGTACCCCACAACATGTCAATTCTAGAAAAAGAATGATGTCTGGCTGAAAAAAAAGGTGTAGTCCCATACCTCAGGATTGAACTTCCTCCATATATCCTCCAAACTCTCTTGTTTAACCAGTTCAAAAAAGATTTTGGCAATTTCCCTTCTTTGTCAATTTTTTTCTTCCCAGATCTATCTATTGTGTTCTGGATTGTTCCATTAAAGTCCCCCATCAACAAAATTTGGTCATAAGTCACTTCATCAAGATGTTGTGTAATATTTTTTTTTAAATGTCCTTTGCACCATTTGGAGCATAAAGTCCCAACAACAAAGTTTTTTTTAGCATTCAGTAAAATTTCCACTGCGATGTACCTTCCATCTTTATCTTTAAAAACCAATTTCGGATCTAATTCTTTTTTAATATAAAAAATTACTCCTCTCTTCTTCTGTTCAGCCAATGTATAAAATTCTAGTCCCAATTGCTTATTTCATAAAAATTTATAGCACTTTCGTAGATGCTGGCATGGTCTTGGGTCAGCCATAGAACTCTCTTCTCTGGGAGAACTGGATTGGATTCCCCACTCATAAAAACATAAGAGAAGCCATGTTGGATCAGGCCAATGACCCATCCAGTCCAACACAGTGTGTCACACAGTGGCCAAAAAATTTCTACACACACACACATACACTGTGACTAATAGCCATTGATGGACCTCTGCTCCATATTTTTATCTAACTCCCTCTTGAAGCTGGCTATGCTTGTAGCCGCCGCCACCTCCTGTGGCAGTGAATTCCACATGTTAATCACCCTTTGGGTGAAGAAGTACTTCCTATTATCCGTTTTAACCTGACTGCTCAGCAATTTCATTGAATGCCCACGAGTTCTTGTATTGTGAGAAAGGGAGAAAAGGACCCCTCTCTCTACTCTCTCCATTCCATGCGTCTCTCCATTTCCTCCTCCACATGCCAACTGAGTGAGCTTGGGTTAGTTGCAGTTCTTGAAAGAGCTGCTTTCTCAAGAGCAGTTCTCAAAAGAGGTCTCTCAGCCCCACCTACCTCTGTCCAAGTGATTGTGGGGTGAAACCATAAGTAATAGATAGATCCAAATAGGCAGCCGTGTTCGTCTGAAATAGTAGAACAAAAGAGGAGTCGATTGCACCTTTAAGACTTAGTTTTATTCAGAAGGGAAGCTTTCGTGTGCATGCCCACTTCTTCAGACGAGGAATGAGGTACATATAGCTAGTGGGGTTTGGAATGCCAAGTGGTACAAAGTTAAAATCCAATAGCAGAATAGTAAAATTAACAAATTCAGAAAACCTTTGATCTGGCTTGCATTAGCTTGGGAAACCTTAAAACAGAACGTCAGAATGTGAGAATGCCTGTTAATTATTCTATAGCTAATAAAGCTGGGTCAATACTTCCACTTAAATGTGTATGTAGTACTTCCGCTTAAATTATCATTTAATTTTAAGAGATGAACTGGGCTATATTTCTTACATTGACTAAATAACTGCGGCACCATCCCCTTCAATGATATATGAATGAAGCATTTAAAACATTTCAAAAGGATTTAAAACATTTTAAAATCATACCCGAAACTTGTTATCTTCCCTGAGGATCTAATGGAACACCATTTATGAATCTTTACTATATAATTGAATCTTTACTATATCACTGTGTCTCATACCAGATATCCAAGACACATCTGAATGGAGTTACCTAGAATAGTTTTCTTTAAGTAAAGTCACTTTCAAGCTTTTTGGAGAGAAATTTTGGAGAGAAAATGGAGAAGGCTTTTGCATCTGGTTAGAGACAAGGTTCAGGATTGGCTTGCTCCCAAATCAAATCTTCGTGCTACTGAGAGCATTTTGCCATCAAAATTCAGAAGGCTTTTGTGTCTGGCTAGGGAAGAGGTTGAGGACTGGCTTACTCCTCACAGAAATATAAATGCTTAAGTGGGATTCAGAGGTAAATTCTTGATAATAATCAATCCATCCAGCTATAAGCGCCATAGTATATTCCAGGATGAGAAATTCTGAAGAAAATAAAGAGGTTGCATTTTGCCAGCTAAATCTAGAAGGCTTTTGTATCCATTTAGAAATGAGGTTAAGGCTCCCGATATTAAAACTGAATTGTAATAAGAAGCTACTAACTTTGAAGAAAATAGAAATACTCCTGAGGATTTTTGAACAGCTCCCTTTAGAGGTTCGGGCCCTCTCGGATCTGTTACTATTCCGGAGGGCCTGTAAGACGGAGCTGTTCTGTCAGGCCTTTGGCTGAGGCGGGCGTGAATCCTTATTTAGCTATACCATCTAACTAGCCTGACTACCATCTGGATTGGAGGAAATCAGGCCGATACAGCTGGCATTTCGGACACCTAAATTAATGTCTACCTTATCCACGCTGCCTTAACTTGCATTAAATCCGAGCTATCGGCTCAACTGTCAATTGTCTTAAACTTTTAACATGTTTTAATTGTTTAACGGTTTTACTGTTTATCTATTGATGCATTGTTGGTTTTAACTGTTTGATATGTTGGAATCCTCCCTGAGCCCTTATGGGAAAGGGCGGAATACAAATCCACAGAAAGAAAGAAATTGATGAAATGAGCCTACATCTGGGGGCTCATTGGCTGGACTTTCCTTTGCAAAGTTGAACTTCTTTATAATGTGTCTAAAAAGATTTATATGACTTTAAAACAATGTTTTACTAAATGTGGTTAGCCAGTATATTAAAGTGATTGTTATTTTTGTATTTTCTGAACAGGAGCAAGTAGCCAGGCCTAGTTAAGTCACACCAGTCAGGTGGCATCAAGTTACCCAAAAGGTGTTGCCAGGCCTAGAGTAGGGAACCTCCAGGAGGAGGCCAAAGATACCCTCGTTTCCCATGGTTGTCTTATGATTTTACAAGGGAAGGAGGCTAATAATGGGCTCCTAAATGTTGTTAACTTTCTGTATTAAATACATGTATTTTTGTTTATGATTTAATTGTATATGTTGCTTTTAACTCTTCGCCCTTAAGTTGTATATTAACCTTTCAGGTTCTTGATTTCAGTTCTTGGTTTAAGTTTCTTTCCCCTCTCTATTTTTGCTTTCTTCTGTAGACTCCACCACAAAATCTCCAGGAATTTCCTACCAACCTGGAACTGGCACTCCTAGTCAGTGCTGGCCCCAATGTGTTCTCCCTCAAAAGCCAACATAGGCCTTCAAAGGGCCTCTTCCCTATATCTTTTACTGACAGAACCAACCTTGGCTATAGGGTTTTCAGGTCCAACTCATAAAAAACCTGGGGACTTTGAAGGTGGAGTCAGGAGACTTTCCCATTCCCCCCCCCCCACACTGCAAAATAAAAATACAATGGAGTGGCATTTTTGTTCAATCACAATATTGCGTGTTGGTCTGAGGTTAGCATTGCACCCCCTCTCCTGCTGGCTATGCAAAACTGAAGGATTCAAGAGAGCTTCTCTCTACGCAGGCAAGAACATTGCACTGTACTGAAACAAGATTCCTGAGGTGAAGTGCCCACTAGGTCCAAGGGAGCATCCTTCACTGAACATACTTTTCACCTACAGATTGTTTGTGGGGACAGCAAAGCAGTTACACACAGGAGGGGTAAATACACTGAGATGAGGAGGAATGTGAGGGGTAAATACACTGAGGTAAGGGTAAATACAAGGGGTAAAGGGGTAAATACACTGAGATGAGGCATGTGAGGAGGAAACTGAAAGGAAAGGTACATACGGTCAAAACCCTTGGGGAAGCTTGGACACTATTTAAAACTATAATCCTAGAAGCTCAGATAAAATACATACCACAAGTTAGGAAAGGCACAAACAGGCATAAGGAAAGGCCTGCATGGTTAACAACAAAGTAATGGAAGCTGTAAAAGGTAAGAAGGACTCCTTTAAGTGGTGGAAAACCAGTCCAAGTGAGATTAGTAAAAGGGAACACAGGCTGTGGCAAATCAAATGCAAGACTGTGATCAGGCAGGCAAAAAGAGACTATGAGGAGCATATTGCAAAAAACATAAAGACCAACAATAAAAATTTCTTCAAATATATTAGAAGTAGGAAACCAGCCAGGGAGGCAGTGGGGCCCTTAGATGACCATGGGGTAAAAGGATTACTGAAGGAGGATAGGGAAATGGCTGAGAAGCTAAATGAATTTTTTACCTCCGTCTTCACTGTGGAAGACGAGAACTTTTTGCCCACCCCAGAACCACTAATTTTGGAAGGGGTGTTGAAAGACCTGAGTCAGATTGAGGTGACAAAAGAGGAGGTCCTACAACTGATAGACAAATTAAAAACTAATAAGTCACCGGGTCCGGATGGCATACATCCGAGAGTTCTGAAAGAACTCAAAGTTGAACTTGTGGATCTTCTAACAAAAATCTGTAATCTATCATTGAAATCTGCCTCCGTTCCTGAGGACTGGAAGGTAGCAAATGTCACCCCCATCTTTAAAAAGGGTTCCAGAGGAGATCCGGGAAATTACAGGCCAGTCAGTCTGACTTCAATACCAGGAAAGTTGGTAGAAACCATTATCAAGGACAGAATGAGTAGGCACATTGATGAACACGGGTTATTGAGGAAGACTCAGCATGGGTTCTGCAAGGGAAGATCTTGCCTCACTAACCTGTTACATTTCTTTGAGGGGGTGAACAAACATGTGGACAAAGGAGACCCGATAGATGTTGTTTACCTTGACTTCCAGAAAGCTTTTGATAAAGTTCCTCATCACAGGCTCCTTAGAAAGCTTGAGAGTCATGGAGTAAAAGGACAGGTCCTCTTGTGGATCAAAAACTGGCTGAGTAATAGGAAGCAGAGAGTGAGTATAAATGGGCAGTCTTCGCAGTGGAGGACGGTAAGCAGTGGGGTACCGCAGGGCTCGGTACTGGGTCCCATGCTCTTTAACTTGTTCATAAATGATTTAGAGTTGGGAGTGAGCAGTGAAGTGGCCAAGTTTGCGGATGACACTAAATTGTTCAGGGTGGTGAAAACCAGAGAGGATTGTGAGGAACTCCAAAGGGATCTGTTGAGGCTGGGTGAGTGGGCGTCAACGTGGCAGATGCCGTTCATTGTGGCCAAGTGCAAAGTAATGCACATTGGAGCCAAGAATCCCAGCTGCAAATACAAGTTGATGGGGTGTGAACTGGCAGAGACTGACCAAGAGAGAGATCTTGGGGTCGTGGTAGATAACTCACTGAAAATGTCAAGACAGTGTGCGGTTGCAATAAAAAAAGGCCAACGCCATGCTGGGAATTATTAGGAAGGGAATTGAAAACAAATCAGCCAGTATCATAATGCCCCTGTATAAATCGATGGTGCGGTCTCATTTGGAGTGCTGTGCGCAGTTGTGGTTCCTGCACCTCAAAAAGGATATTATAGCATTGGAGAAAGTCCAGAAAAGGGCAACTAGAATGATTAAAGGGCTGGAGCACTTTCCCTATAATGAAAGGTTGAAACACTTGGGACTCTTTAGGTTGGAGAAACTTCAACTGCGGGGTGACATGATAGAGGTTTACAAGATAATGCATGGGATGGAGAAAGTAGAGAAAGAAGTACTTTTCTCCCTTTCTCACAATACAAGAACTCATGGGCATTTGATGAAATTGCTGAGCAGACTGGTTAAAACGGATAAAAGGAAGTACTTCTTCACCCAAAGGGTGATTAACATGTGGAATTCACTGCCACAGGAGGTGGTCGCGGCCACAAATATAGCCACCTTCAAGAGGGGTTTAGATAAAAATATGGAGCAGAGGTCCATCAGTGGCTATTAGCCACCGTGTGTGTGTGTGTGTATATAAAAAATTTTGCCACTGTATGACACAGAGTGTTGGACTGGATGGGCCGTTGGCCTGATCCAACATGGCTTCTCTTATGTTTTTATGTTCTGTTAGATATCCAGGTTCTCCAGACATACGGTTTCTGGGACGCACAGTTTGTCATTTTTATACAAGCATCCATCTTCTTTTTGCTCTAAGTCCTTTTTAAAGTCAGCCTCATCTTTAGCTGTCAGTTCTGCTTTAATCTTTACTAAGAGACTGCTGTTGTTAGTGAGGGGCTGACCCTGTTTTGCTTGACTTCTGGTAGTTGCTGCTCCACCCAGTTGAGAGGGCATGAAAATAGTGTTGATGATCTCCTCCCTCTTACTTTCGTGCAGGGGGGGGGGGGGCGGGGGCAGGAAAACGCACCAGCCAGAAAGTTACATTACCCTGGGAGGTGTTTGAATGTAAACCTAAACTTGGAGAAAAACTCTGCCCATCTAACTTGTTTCATCCCCAATTTGTGCAGGGTTTTGAGTGACTCTAAATTTTTCCGACAAGAGCCCCGTGGCGCAGAGTGGTAAAGCTGCAGTATTGTAGTCTGAGCTCCCTGCTCACGATCTGAGTTCAATCCCAGCGGAATTGAACTGCCCTAAAGGAGTGTTGAAGGCTGTTTTTCATTCACCTTCTCTGATGTGTACTCTGTAAATCCAATTTGGTAAAAAAAAAAATCCCTATGTCACTAGAATTAGTAAGTGTTTTATGAGGGGAACTGGATAGGCATTTGACATTGACACAGCATTAGTTCATAGTCGAAGGCCCCCATCTTTCTTTTTCCGGAATAGTACCAGGGTGGCATGGGGCGAGTTAGCCAGGCGAATGAAACCGTGCCTCAAATTCTGCTGCAGGAATTTTTGTAAATCTGCTCTACTCTAATCTAGGGGTCTTAGTGGACCATACTCTGAACATGAGTCAACAATGTGATGTGGTGGCGAAAAAGGCAAATGCAGTTTTGGGCTGTATCAACAGAAGCATAGTGTCCAGATCACGTGAAGTGATGCTATCCCTTTGCTCTGGTAAGACCTCACCTGGAGTATTTTGTTCAGTTTTGGGCACCACATTCTAGGAAGGATATAGACAAGCTGGAACAGGTCCAGAGGAGGGCGACGAAGATGGTGAGGGGTGTGGAGACCAAGTCCTATGAAGAAAAGTTAAAGGAGCTGGTGATGTTTAGCCTGGAGAGGAGGCGGCTGAGAGGTGATAGGATCACCATCTTCAAGTACTTGGAGGGCTGTCATATAGAGGATGGTGTGGAATTGTTTTCTGTGGCCCCAGAAGGTAGGACCAGAACCAACGGGTTAAAATTAAATCAAAAGAGTTTCCGGCTCAACATTAGGAAGAACTTCCTGACCGTTAGAGAGATTCCTCAGTGGAACAGTCTTCCTCGGAAGGTGGGGGGGCTCTCCTTCCTTGGAGGTTTTGAAACAGAGGCTCGATGGCCACCCGACAGCGATGAAGATCCTGTGAATTTAGGGGGAGGTATTTGTGAGTTTCCTGCATTGTGCAGGGGGTTGGACTAGATGACACTGGAGGTCCCTTCCAACTCTATGATTCTATGATTCTATTCATGGAATATAGTTCAGCTTTTGGCAGGGGCTCCCCTGGCATCAGTTCTACAGCACAGTCTGTGGCTCAGTGAGGGGGGAGCTCATCTGCTTCTCGCTCCTCGAATACTTGTTTAAGATCCCGGTACTCTTTTGGGATCAATTTCACCTCCTCTCTGGAATGGCACAATAGTTCATACGTGCTCTTTACAATATTCATCAAGGAATACTATGGATTGCCCACTCCACTTCACATACGGGTTGTGGTCACCCAGCCATCTCACCCCAGTGCCACCTCAAAACTAGCTGAGGGGTGACCACAAAAGTACGCTCTTCCCAGTGGGGTCCAAACACCCTGGAATTGACTCAGTCTCTTGATTACAGGGGTCCCCTTTTATCAGGGTGCCATCCATTTGCTCGAATTGTATGGGCTCTGGCAGTGTGCTAGTCATTAGTCCCTACCCCTCCATTATTTGGGGTGCAATTAAGTCCCTGGTAGAACCTGAGTCCAATAAGGCCCCGATATGCATAAATGTCTGTAACTTGGGATTCACCAAAATTAAGGCGATAAGGAACACGGGTCTGGTGGTTCTCACTCTTAGTGGCACAGTAACTCCGCAGACCGGCTGGCTCGCGCCCTTCACAGCAGGCCATTGCCATTCCCCGCCAGCTGCTCTCCACTGCTTTCTCCGCTGGGTGACTCATTAGCATATTAGGCCACACCCCCTGATACCAAGCCAGCCAGAACTGCGTTCCTGCTCCAAAAAAAGCCCTGGTGTTGTGTTATATTTCTTGTATGATTATTGTTGGGACCTGCGTTGTGAACAACTACATTTTTGTATAGAGCAATATGTAGTTTGGATGTAGTTTGCTTGCTGTCTTGCAAGGTTTCTTAATGTTGTAAGCTGCCCAGAGCCTGCTTGTGGGATAGGGTGGGGTATGAATTGAAACATTAAAGTAAATTAAATCAATAATATTGGAGAAAAATAACAAAAGAGAAAAACATGGAATATATATATATTGGGGTGCCGTCCATTTGCTTGAATTGCATGGGCTCTGGCCTTATATATAGTGGAGGGGTAGGGACTAATGACCGGCACACAGCCAGAGCCCATACAATATATATGGAATCAAAATGAATTTATTTCATATTTTATTATACATAAGTGCACACGGAAAGTGTATGCTGTATCTTCCCTGACATCAATTCTTGCACAGGAGCCTTTGTATTTGCACTCTTGGGGCAGCCCTCTGTTGACAGGGCTCTGCTTGAACCCCCCCCCTCCCCCTGCCTGGATGGGGAGTCTGCAGCACCTGACTGCGGCCTTGCTGGGCTGGGGATGTTCCACGAATGCACTGGGTTCTGCTGCTGGGCAGCACCATTGGCAGTCCAGTGGGTTTAGCTGCTGTAGGGCCCTAGTAGCAAGGCGGACATCCCCCTCACTCCCCAGAGAGAGTTCCTGCCTCAACCACTGCCTCCTTCTGTTGCAGACCTCATCTCAGCAGGCCTTGACAGGCAGGCAGGCCATACACGCTGCTCCATCCAACCTGGGCGACCTTGAGACCCTCCCTCCCCTGGTGAGTGCAAGGACATTAGAAGCAGGAAAGGAGCTAGGGAGGCACTGGGGCCTTTTGATGACCGAGGGGTAAAAAGGTTACTGAAGGACAATAGGGAAATGGCTGAGAATCTGAATGCATTCTTTGCCTCCGTCTTCATTGTGGAAGATGAGAAGTGTTTGTCCACTCCAGAACCACTGGTTTTGGGGCGTTGAAAGACCTGAGTCAGATTGAGGTTACGAGAGAGAAGGTCCTATGACTGATAGGCAATTTAAAAACTGATTTAGGGTTTGTAGAATCTTTCGGGCTCAAGTGCCGTGTTCTACTGGAGAAAGTTTTTCTTCCAGACGTTTCGTTCTCAGCTGCGGAGAACATCCTCAGTGGCGTTGCAGCCGGAGCAGGCGCTCTGACCTTCTTGGCTGCTGTGTGTTGGGTGGGGCCAGGGCTGCTGGAGAGCTGCTATTTCTAGGCTGGAGGGGGTGTGATGAAAGGGCAATTGGTTTGTGGATATGCCCATTGTTTGGTGGGGCTTCCTGGAAGGGTAGTGATAAGGAAACTGGCTGTTGAATGCGACCATTGTTCTGCGTTAATTGCTGGGAGGGTAGGAAGGGGTTTGAAGATAAGGAAGATGGTTGTTGACTGTGCTGATTGTTCTGTGGAAATTGCTGGTTGTTCTGAGACTTTCTGCAATTTATAGTCTGTAGGGTGTTTTGCAGAGCTGGGTACCAAGATTGGTGGATGAAAATGCCTTCTTCCTTTCTGTTAAAATTGTGCTGGTGTTTGTAAATCTCAATAGCTTCTCTGTTCAGGCGGGTATGATAATGTGAGACGGTAGAAAGGACTTCAGTTCTTTCAAAGTGGATGACATGGTCTCCTTCTTGAAGTGGATGTTCAGCTACAGCTGATTTTTCTGGCTGAAACAAGCGACAGTGTCTCTTGTGTTCGGTGAGACGGGTGTTAATACTGCGTTAGGTAGTGCTGATTTTGCAGCTCTGCAAAACACCCTACAGACTATAAATTGCAGAAAGTCTCAGAATGACACGTGTAGAGTAGTAACCTGGGACTCTAACCCAGACCTGGGACTTTAACCCAGAAAGAACTGCCCCTCTGACAGAAAATACTCACACGTTTGGGTCCAGCAAGGATCGTTTATTGAGAACATGAATTGCAATGCATGGAGAGTTGAGAGCAGAAAGATCCACTCAGCAACTCTGACTCTGTGACGCAGCACAACTTAATATATAGTCTATGCAAAAAACCCTAAACCCTGTGAGATCCTCCAATAAGAAGATCCCCTCCCATTCTAAACTAAACAGCACCGCGCATGCCCCAAGCCACGAGTACATTTCCCCCCTCCCAATTTCCCTCTTTATCTTATTTTCCTGCATACCAACCCTTCACCCCCTTTCCAGCGCCTGGTACAAGGCCCCTAGCACAGACATCCTCCTGCTCTAACACATCCCTTTCTTCAGACTAGAGAGAAACAAGAGGCCTCTCTCTCAAGAACAACCAGCAATTTCCACAGAACACAGTCAACAACCATCTATATTCATTCAACAGTCAACAACAGTTATATTCATTCAAGAAAGCATGGCCCTTGTGGATATGCCAAAGAATTAGAAAGTTCTGCAGGAAAAGAACTCCAAAAGTCGGGCCAGTTCCGTGAAGCGAGGGGGAATTTCCCTGCCCGTGCATCGCCAAGGAGGATTTTGCAAGCCATTCAAAACAGCTATAAAAAGGTGGAAAACATGAAAATTAAACTGCCCATCTGCCTGAGAAAAAGAAGTGCAAAACAGAGACCGATTCCATGAAGCGAGGGGGAAGCCATAAGAAACATCTTAAGAAGGATGAAAAAGACCAGGATGAAAAAGCCCTGCAAAAGGCCGTCATTCTGCCCAAAAAGAACTGGGAAAGTGAGACCGGAAATGCTTCATTGTGCGAGGGGAAATTTCCCTGCCCATGCAAACCCTATATCCTTCCTCCCTCCCGCTCTCCCACCCCATCTCCCTGACATTTCACATAGTGTCACACAGTTTATGTTCATAGTATATTATTATTTGCAGGTGCAGAAGAAACCATGGCATATACGGCTGTGGAACACATTCAAAAAAATCTGCGGCAGGAGAAGATCGAAAGTGGCGCCGCTTAAGTGAAGCGAGGGGGAATTTCCCTACCCATGAAATCCCTATATCCTCCCTCCCTCCCGCTCTCCCACCACTTCTTCCATCCCACCCCTTCTTCCATCCCACCCTCCTCCCCAGGCTCCCACTCCCCACTCACTTCCTACCGATGAGGGTGAAAAGGAAGATGGAGGTAGGATAGGATGGAGATTGGGAGGGAGGGAAGCAAATATGGTAGGAGGAGTGAGTTTGCACGGATAGGACGGGTTGGAGACGAGGAGGGAGGGTGGGAAGGAAGGAAGGAGGGAGGGAGTTCAAGGGGAGGTTGGTTGGGAGGGAAGGTTGGGAGGAGACACTGCGCTGGAGCCTCGGTGAGGCCCCCCGCCCCCGCTGGCATTGGCACGCCACCCCTTGCCCACCGTGCCCTACACCGCTGGAGGAGACAGGCTTAGCGGTGTGAAGGGACAGCTTGAGGGGCACTGGACTGATTTTGCCCCGAAACTGCATGTTTGACACCCCTGGTATAGAACAACCAGAAGGCCATATTGCTCCTGCTGCTGCTGTTCGTTTTGCAGGACTGCTAGCCAGCAGGTGGATGGAAACAAAATCTCTCCCACCCCCATCTCCCTGACATTTCACATAGTGTCACACAGTTTATATTCATAGTATATTATTATTTGCAGATGGCCAAGAAAGAAGCATGGCACAGGAGGATTTTGCAACCCATTCAAAATAGCTTTAAAAGGGTGAAAAACACCAGAATTAAACTGCCCATCTGCTGGAAAAAAAGAAGTGCAAAAGTGAGACCAATTCCGTGAAGCGTGGGGGAAGCCATAAGAAACATCTTAAGAAGGCTGAAAAAGACCACGATGAAAAAGCCCTGCAAAAGGCCGTCATTCTGCCCAAAAAGAACTGGGAAAGTGAGACTGGAAATGGTTCATTGAGCGAGGGGGAATTTCCCTGCCCATGCAAACCCTATATCCTTCCTGCCTCCTGCTCTCCCACCCCATCTCCCTGACATTTCACATAGTGTCACATAATTTATAATAATAATAATAGATTTTATTTCTACCCCGCCCTCCCCGCCTAGGCGGCTCAGGGCGGCTCACAACAATTCATACATTAACATAAATGATAAAACATTAAATTTAACAATTAAAATTAAACATATAAAAACCAGTTAGTTAAGTTAAAATACATAATTTAGTTATATTATATATTATATTCATAGTATATTATTATTTGCAGGAGGACAAGAAAGCATGGCCCTTGCGGATATGCCAAAGAATTAGAAAGTTCTGCAGGAAAAGATCATCAAAAGTTCGGCCACTTCTGTGAAGTGAGGGGGAATTTCCCTGCCCATGCAGGACTCCTAGCCAACAAATAGATGGAGACAAAATCTCTCCCACCCCCATCTCGCTGACATTTCACATAGTGTCACACAGTTTATATTCATAGTATATTATTATTTGCAGGTGGACAAGAAAGCATGGCCCTTGTGGATATGCCAAAGAATTAGAAAGTTCTGCAGGAAAAGAACTGAAAAAGTCGGGCCAGTTCCATGAAGCGGGGGGGAATTTCCCTACCCATGCATCGCTAAGGAGGATTTTGCAAGCCATTCAAAACAGCTATAAAAAGGTGGAAAACACCAGAATTAAACTGCCCATCTGCCTGATAAAAAGAAGTGCAAAAGTCAGACCGAATCCGTGAAGCGAGTGGGAATTTCCCTACCCATGCAAACCCTATATCCTTCCTCCTTCCCGCTCTCCCACCGCTTCTTCCATCCCACCCTCCTCCCCAGGCTCCCACTTCCCACTCACTTCCTACCAATGTGGGTGAAAAGGAAGATGGAGGTAGGATAGGATGGAGATTGAGAGGGAGGGAGGCAAATAAGGTAAGAGGAATGGGTTTCCGTGGATAGGATGGGTTGGAGACGAGGAGGGAGGGTGGGAAGGAAGGAGGGAGGGAGGGAGGGAGTACAAGGGGAGGTTGGTTGGGAGGGAAGGTCGGGAGGAGACACTGCGCTGATGAGGCGCCCCCTCCCCACTGGCATCGGCATGCCACCCCTTGCCCACCGTGCCCTACACCGCTGGAGGAGGACAGGCGCAGCGGCGTGAAGGGACAGCTGGGGGGCACTGGGCTGATTTTGCCCCCAAACTGCATCTTTGACACCCCTGTTGTAGAACAACCAGAAGGCCATATTGCTCCTGCTGCTGCTGTTCGTTTTGCAGGACTGCTAGCCAGCAGGTGGACGGAAACAAAATCTCTCCCACCCCCATCTCCCTGACATTTCACATAGTGTCACACAGTTTATATTCATAGTATATTATTATTTGCAGGTGCAGAAGAAATCATGGCCCTGGCGGATATGGAACAGTATCAGGAAGTTCTGCAGAAGAGGAAAAGTGGCACCGCTTCTGTGAAGCGAGGGGGAATTTCCCTACCCATGAAATCCCTATATCCTCCCTCCCTCCCGCTCTCCCACCACTTCTTCCAGAAGGCCATATTGCTCCTGCTGCTGCTGTACGTTTTGCAGGACTGCTAGCCAGCAGGTGGATGGAAGCAAAATCTCTCCCACCCCCATCTCCCTGACATTTCACCTAGTGTCACACAGTTTATATTCATAGTATATTATTATTTGCAAGAAGAAAGCATGGCCATGCAGGCTGTGGAACACATTCACAAAGTTCTGCAGGAGGAGAAGATCAAAAGTTGCGCCGCTTCCGTGAAGCGAGGGGGAATTTCCCTACCCATGCAGGACTCCTAGCCAACAAGTAGATGGAAACAAAGTCTCTCCCTCCCCATCTCCCTGACATTTCACACAGTGTCACACAACATGACTTCTCTTATGTTCATTTGTTCTTACAGCATGCAAACCCAATGTGGCAGAGAGGAAGATGCGAACGAGATCGAGGAAGAGAAGGTGAAAGTTCATTTTTAGGACTTAGCAGTGCTGGGAGCAAGTGCTTAATAGTAGTGGACTCTAATCCACTTCTCCTGCTGCCAAGTGAGCTTGGACAGGTTCTTGTTCTCTCAGAGCTCCCTCAGCCCCATCTATCTCACAAGGTGCCTGATGTGAGGAAGAAAAGGGAGGTGATTGTAAGCTACCTTGAAGCTTTTTAAGGGAGAGAAAAGCGGGGTATAAAAACCAACTCTTCTTCTTCTGTACCGCTAGAAAAGAACAAGAGTCTAATAGCACCATAAAGACTAACAGAAATTGTGGTAGGGTAGGAACTTTTGAGACATTGACTGTGTGGGCCTGGCATGGGATGCAAAGGAGAACATGGCCGCCGCAAGTCGGGGTTGGTGGGCCTCGGCCGGCGGCCTCTTCCTTTGCTGGGGCCTGGTGGGAGGGAGGGAGAGGAGACCTTCTGCCGCTCTCCTCAGGCAGCCTGTAGCTCAGGCCGCGGTGCTGGTGTTGCTGTGGCGGCAGGGCACCAAAATTGGCGCCGTTTCCCCCCTCCCGCTATCGGATTTTTGGAGACCGGGGAAGGAGGCTGCAAACACAGGAGTCCCCCGCCAGGGGGGGGGGTGGGAAGCCTACAGTGGGGCCTTTTGATGACGAGGGGTAAAAAGGTTACTGAAGGACAATAGGAAATGGCTGAGAATCTGAATGCATTCTTTGCCTCCGTCTTCACTGTGGAAGATGAGAAGTGTTTGCCCACTCCAGAACCACTGGTTTTGGGAAGGATGTTGAAAGACCTGAGTGAGATTGAGGTGACGAGAGAGAAGGTCCTGTGACTGATAGACAATTTAAAAACTGATAAGTCACCAGGCCCAGATGGCAGACATCCAAGAGTTCTGAAAGAACACAAAGGTGAACTTGCGGGGAAAGGAAAGGTCCCCTGTGCAAGCACCAGTCGTTTCCGACTCTGGGGTGACGTCGCATCACGTTTTCACGGCAGACTTTTTACGGGGTGGTTTGCCATTGCTTTCCCTAGTCATCTAGACTCCCCCCGCCCCCCCCCCAGCAAGCTGGGTACTCATTTTACCGACATCAGAAGGATGGAAGGCTTATCCTGACAAAAATATGTAATCTTTCATTGAAATCTGTTACTTTTCTCAGCTCTCTCTGAGATCCTAAAATATGTTGTGGTCTTAGGTGGGTTTGCTCCTCACATTCTTCCCTTTCCTTGTGATCTAGTTTCCAGGGAAAGCATCAACTTTGCTCAGTGGTAGCAACCTCATGGGGATTGTGATCGAACAGGGGTGTCGCACTCATTGGTTATGGGGGCCGGATCTGACACGAAAGAGACCTTCATGGGCCAGGCCATGTCTGTTTGGGCCAAGCTATGTCAGGCCGGGCCACGTGTGTACCTATTTAAGATTAGGTAGCAGAGATATAGATTTTATAAAGAACACAGACAAACACAAATAGATTTTAAAAAAAACTTAAAACATGCTTAAAACATTAGCACTCATTGGTCTTAAAGGTGCTTTCTTTGTATTTCTCCCATGGGGTTCAGGGAACTGGGCAAAGGAAGCTCTGGGTATTTCCTTCCTTCCCCAGGGGACTGGGTGGGGAAGTCAATAGGAAGAGATGTTTGGCTCAGTAGCTCTGCTGTGCAATTGAGAGAGCCTGGCAAAGCAAGCCATTCCTCCACAAGGGAGGAGCCTCAGCCAATGGAGAAAATAGAGGCTTCGTAGCTCCTGTGCAATTGAGGGAGCCTGGCAAAGCAAGCCATTCCTCCACAAGGGAGGAGCCTCAGCCAATGGAGAAAATAGAGGCTTCGCGCTGTAGCTCCTGTGCAATTGAGGGAGCCTGGCAAAGCAAGCCATTCCTCCACAAGGGAGGAGCCTCATCCAATGCAGAAAATAGAGGCTTCGCGCTGTAGCTCCTGTGCAATTGAGGGAGCCTGGCAAAGCAAGCTGTAATGCAGAAGGAAGCAAGAGAGAGGGAGAAGGAAGCAGATGACAGCCAGTTGCTCGGGGCCTGATAGGAGCCCTCCGGTGTCCTGATTTGCCCTCAAACTGCATGTTTGACACCCCTGTTTTAGAACAACCAGAAGGCTATATTGCTCCTGCTGCTGCTGTACTTTTTTCAGGACTCCTAGCCAACAAGTAGATGGAAACAAAATCTCTCCCTCCCCATCTCCCCGACATTTCACATAGTGTCACACAGTTTATATTCATAGTCTATTATTATTTGCAGGTGCAGAAGAAAGCATGGCCATTACGGCTGTGGAATACATTCAGAAAGTTCTGCAGGAGGAGAAGAGGAAACGTTGCGCCGCCACCCCCTTCCCGCCATGCCCTACCACCGCTGGAGGAGGACAGGCGCAGCGGCGTGAAGGGACAGCTGGGGGGCACTGGACTGATTTTGCCCCCAAACTGCATGTTTGGCACCCCTGTTGTAGAACAACCAGAAGGCCATATTGCTCCTGCTGCTGCTGTTCGTTTTGCAGGACTGCTAGCCAGCAGGTGGATGGAAGCAAAATCTCTCCCACCCCCATCTCCCTGACATTTCACATAGTGTCACACAGTTTGCATTCATAGTATATTATTATTTTCAGGTGGCCAAGAAAGAAGCATGGCACAGGAGGATCTTGCAAGCCATTCAAAGTAGCTTTAAAAGGGTGGAAAACACCAAAATTAAACTGCCCATCTGCCTGAAAAAAAGAAGTGCAAAAGTGAGACCGATTCTGTGAAGCAAGGGAGAAGCCATAAGAAACATCTTAAGAAGGCTGAAAAAGACCAGGATGAAAAAGCCCTGCAAAAGGCCGTCATTCTGCCCAAAAAGAACTGGGAAAGTGAGACCGGAAATGGCTCATTGAGCGAGGGGGAATTTCCCTGCCCATGCAAACCCTATATCCTTCCTACCTCCTGCTCTCCCACCCCATCTCCCTGACATTTCACATAGTGTCGCACAATTTATATTCATAGTATATTATTATTTGCAGGTGCACAAGGAAGCATGGCCCTTGCGGCTTTTGCAAAGAATAACAAAGTTCTGCAGGAGGAGAGGATTGACATCCCAGATTGACCCCGGACCATCTGCCTGCCCATCAGCCATACTACCACTGAAATACAACCACGGAGACGGGACGTAGCTAGATGGACTGACAACTTGGCCCAGGAGACGGCACCTTTTGTTCCTCTTTGCTGTACAGTCTATTTTCTAAAATAACAGCAACAGAAAAGTCCCCACAACAAAGGGCAAGAGAATTAAATCATATAGCATAGAGTCTTCCCTGCAACATCTGGTTCAGCCATTAGTGGGTAACATGAATCTCTCTTTCAGAGGCCTTCCCATAAAGACCACGTGGCGCCAATATCGGCCTTGTCAGTCCCTCTCTTCCGTCACCTTTCTCCTTTGTCAACAACCGCCTGTCGTTTGAGATGGAGTCATTTAATACGTCAGCAAGTTGGATGGTTGAAGGCAGCAATCCGGATCTTACCCCGCCCCTTCCCTGCGCCACGCTTGCCTGAGCCGAGCCTGCCGGGCCTGTTCTATTTTTCATTCGTGTTTTGGAACGATGTCCCCAGTCTCTGCTAGGAAGGGGCGATGATCCGGCTGAGTACACAATGGGCCGTGTCATCTGAGGCCAGAGAAAAGGTGCTGGGTCTGTGTTCAGGGCCCACGGGAAGCACGGGAAGGGTCCAGCAATGCTGAGAGCTGTCGACTTTGCTGAGAGGCAGGGTGATATTAAGGGCATTGTGAAGATATCGTTCATGATCCTGGCTGAGGAGCCCCTCTTGCCAAGATAATTTTCCGTGATCCATATAGGTTTAAGAAACGAACAGAATTGTTCATTGCAGCTGAGGGCATTCATACAGGACAGTTTGAGTACTGTGGCAAAAAGGCTCAGTTCATGTTGGCAATGTGCTACCTGTTGGCACTCTGCCAGGAGGCCCCATTGTCTGTTGTCTTGAAGAGAAGCCTGGTGATTGTGGCAAACTGGCTCGTGCTTCTGGAAACTATGCCACAGTTATCTCCCACAATCCTGAAACTAAAACAAAACAGAGTGAAATTGCCTTCTGGCTCCAAGCAAGTTATTTCCTCTGCAAACACAGCAGTTGCCGTTATTGTCGCTGGCGGTGGCCGTATTGACAAACCTATCTTGAAAGCTGGGCGAGCTTATCACAAACACAAGGCCAAGAGAAACTGCTGGCCCCGTGTCTGTGGTGTGGCTATGAATCCTGTTGAACATCCCTTTGGTGGTGGTAACCACCAATGCATTGGTAAGCCCTCAACCCTCAGGAGAGATGCTCCAGCTGGTCGTAAAGTTGGTCTCATTGCAGCCTGTCGTGCAGGTAGACTACGGGGAACAAAGACTGTGCAGGAGAAGGAGAACTAAGGCCTTACGTTCAGCATCCATAGAAAAATAAATGTTGTGAGACTGGTTAAAAAAAAAGAAGTGGTGGCAATGTTTCCGATAGCAACTGGCTCGGACCATGCAAAAAAAAAAATGTTGGCACTTTTGTCAGGGCACGGCTGTGCTGTTTGGATAATCATTGGCTTGCTTCTGTCCCCTGTAAGAGAGGCCACGTAGGCACCTCTAATCAAGCCCAAGAATCCTCTTCCTGGGTCTTCCCTCCCTCACCCTCCATGTCCTCTCCTCTCCTCCCCTCCCCTCCCCTCCCCTCCCCTCCCCTCCCCTTCTCCCCTCCACTCCACTCCACTCCACTCCCCTCCTCCCCTCCCCTCCCCTCCCCTCCTCCCCTCCACTCCACTCCACTCCCCTCCTCCCCTCCCCTCTACTCCACTCCCCTCCTCCCCTCCCCTCCCCTCCTCCCCTCCCCTCCCCTCCTCCCCTCCCCTCCACTCCACTCCACTCCACTCCCCCCCTCCCCTCCCCTCCTCCCCTCCCCTCCCCTCCTCCCCTCCCCTCCTCCCCTCCCCTCCACTCCACTCCCCTCCTCCCCTCCCCTCCCCTCCCCTCCTCCCCTCCACTCCCCTCCCCTCCTCCCCTCCCCTCCCCTCCTCCCCTCCACTCCACTCCCCTCCTCCCCTCCCCTCCACTCCCCTCCTCCCCTCCCCTCCACTCCCCTCCTCCCTTCCCCTCTCCTCTCCTTCTTAACTTCCTCAGCACTCAGCTATTATATATATATATGATATATAACATACAATTTAGTTAAGATGTCAGAGTACACAAGTTAATTTGTAAAAACCAAAGCATTCACAGTTCCCAGGGAAAACCAGGTGATGCCCTCTCTGGAGCAAGAAATTCCTGAGGATTTGGGGGTGGAGATGATCTGCAGAAGGGAGAGCCTCTTGAAACACATCAGCAGCCTGGAGGCGTGTCATCACCTCTTGAGCCATTACCGATTTAAGTCAAGTGCAAGAAAGAACATCTGCTGGAAATCTATCTTAGTCTTGGAAACTGACTAGAGTCTTTGGTATGGACTTCTGTGTTGTTGAATGTAATGGAATGTGTGTATTGTGGCTTTGGTACTTGTATGTCATGATTCTTGAGTGTACGAGGGTGTAAATACAGTTACACACGCTGATTTAAACAAATACTTACAGTGTGTTACTTTGTGGTTGCTCAACCTTTACAGTGGAGTTTTGTGTTTTGCCAGGCACCCACCTGGAGGTTGGCAACCGTGTCAGGTGGGGCTGGGGGCCGCCACCAAATCGGATTTCGAGGGTTTGCGTTACTGAAGGGAGGGAAGGAGGATGGCAGCTTGTCCCTCCCCTTGCCCTCTGATTCTCCTGGCACAGCCCCCCCTTTCAACAACTCAGCTGCTGAGCCTGAGATGTACAGAAACCTCCCACCCCCGGTAAAGATTTTTTGAACACCTTACATTGCAAATTCCAAAAGTCAAAAAGTACAACCCCTCAGCTCTATAATTAAGGTTGCCGACCCTGAGTTTTATTATTTACAATTCGTATTATAAGGATGCTAACCTTATCATGACAGTTAGCAAGACGGCAACAGCAACACGACGACAGATGTATACCCTCTCGTTCTCTCTGAATCAGAGTCTCAGAGTGGCTTACAATCTCCTTCCCCCACAACAGCCAGCGTGTTGTCTGGGCAAGGTTGCCTTCCCTGAGTTGGGAAATTGCCGAAGATTTGGGTGGAACCTGGGGAAGGTGGGGCTTCGGGGAGGGAGGGGCCTCAGCAGGGAATAATGCCATAGAGTCCACCCTGCAAAGCAGCCATTTTCAGCAGGGGAACCGTTCTTCATTGTCTGGAGAGCAGAAGAGTATTTACTCATCATCAGATGGCCCCAGCCAGCAACAATTCTGCCCAGGGGTCATTTGGTAAAAAAAAAAAAGCTACTGGAATGCCCAGTCCCCACCCCTCCTAGCTGAAAAAAAAAATCCCCTCCTTCTTTGCCTCCCAGGGAAATCTCCCCAAAAGAACATACTGCAAGGCACATTAAAGCTCATACCTTGAAGAACACTTGATGGGTCTAAAGTTCCAGTGGACTCCAGCTTTTCTCTCAAACACTGGGGGGAGAGAAGGAAGGAGAGGCAACCCAGCTCCTCTCTGCTTAACACAGAGACAGGGGAAGGAAGGAAGGAAGGAAGGAAGGAAGGAAGGAAGGAAGGAAGGAAGGAAGGAAGGAAGGAAGGAAGGAAGGAAGGAAGGAAGGAAGGAAATGGAGCTCAGGCTTTGTGTCAGTCTTCAAGGCTAACTTTTCTCTGCACAACACAGAGATGCGGGAAGGAAGGAAGGAAATCAGAGTTCAGGCTTTGCAGCCTATGTCAGTCTTCAAAGCTAGCTTTTCTCTGCACAACAGAGAGAAGGGGGAAGGAAGGAAGGAAGGAAGGAAGGAAGGAAGGAAGGAAGGAAGGAAGGAAGGAAGGAAGGAAGGAAGGAAGGAAGGAAAACGGAGCTCAGGCTTTGCAGCCTGTGTCAGTCTTCAAGGCTAGCTTTTCTCTGCACAATAGAAAGATGGGGAAAGGAAGGAATCAGAGCACAGCTCATGCTGGGGGCGGGACTAGCTTTGGCTTTTCTTGTGACCGGTATTGAGGCTTCCATGGTCTGGTGCCAGGTCACGACCCTGCGAATGAGAAACGCCAAGCTAGGGCAAACGCTTAGGCTTATCTTTGAATTTCTAGAACTCACTGTTATTTTGCTTGGGAACGTTGGATTTATGTTGCCCGGATCAGAATGCTGATATGACTTGAGGTTAAGGTATGCTGACCTATCTTCTGGATTGTATTTTAAGAAATTATACTGATGACTGGTGGGACCACCAAGTTAATTTAGGGAAAAGACTTGTACCTTAATAAATTCTGAAAAAAGATCTCTGGGAATTGGTCTGTCTGTCAGGGCTTTGCAGACGCTTTCAGTTGCCTTGGATTCTACCTGTGCAGAGATTACTTTGGGGTCCTGAAACCTGGGCAAAGGAGCCCGCATACTGGTGTAACATCTTAGGAGAAGCAGAGTGGGCTGGTGGGCTGCTTCCATAAAAAGAGCCAGCTTGGTGGCAGCCAATCGATCAGGGTGTGCCTCTCTTCTCAGGACTCCAGGCCAGCCTCCCGCCAGGAAGCCAGGGGAGAGCTGGAGGTTAACTGCAGGCAGAGCGCTACAAGGGGTTCATCCCCCACCCTGCAGCAACCTGTGGAATGTGAGGTCTCCTCTTGAGCCCCTTACGTTTTCCAACATAATCTTGGAAGCTTTAGCACCCGATTGATCGCAGCTTCCATTTTGAAGTGTCACGGAGGCAGGAATGCATTGTGATGTGATGGCAGCTGCAGGAACTGAGCTTCTCGTGTCCCAAATCCACCCTGAAGCTCACTGGAGGGCTGTGAGCCGGTCCCCCTTCTAGGCATCCACTGAGGCCGTGATACAGAAGCTGAGTTGGAGCAAGCCAGGATATTTCAAGATCCCAGGTTATAAAAAAAAAAAAAAACATACCAGAAAGGAATAGTGATCAGCTATCTTCAGAAACAAGGAGCCCCGTGGCGCAGAGTGGCAAGCTGAAGTATTGCAGTCCAAGCTCTGCTGACGACCTGAGTTCGATCCTGGTGGAAGCTGGGTTCAGGTAGCCAGCTCAAGGTTGATTCAGCCTCTCATCCTTCTGAGGTTGGTAAAATGGGTACCAAGCTTGCTGGGGGAAAAGGGTAGATCACTGGGGAAGGCAATGGCAAGCTACCCCGTTAACAAGTTTGCCGTGAAAACTTCCTAATGCGACATCACCTCATGGATCGGTAACGACTAGTTCTTGCACAGGGGACTACCTTTACCTCGGTGTCTTCAGAAGCATTAACAAGTACGTGGAAACATCTGCATGGATCCCAAGAACTGTTGGAAAGGAGGATGCCAAGTCACTTCCCCCCAATGTCCAAAAAGCCCAGCCCAAACCCTCTCCTCTGTCAGAGGTGTGGCTCAGTTTTATGCAATCCTGGCAAGCTATTTAAGATGCAGCTGCTTGTTACACAAGAAGCCACAAGCAGGAGAGTTTGGTTTGAGAATTGCGCTTTGTGAAGGACCCCTATTAATGACCTCTGTTCAGGAAGGGTTTTCCCGTCACTTTCTCCAGGAATAGCAGAAAAGGCACTGGGGACTTTAATTAGAAAATTGAATAAAATAACAACATTGATTGGAAATAGCCGGGTGGGAATAAGCAAATACTGAGACACCTCCCAAGTGTCTCTCTCCCAGGAATCTTTTTTTTCCCTTTTAACCACCACAACTGTCAAAACCCAACTCCCCCTTCAGAACTTTGTGGCCGTGTTCCAACCAATGGGAGAGCTAGGAAAAGAGCTGTCAATCATAGCCACTCTTTTCTCTCTGCCTCTCTGCCATTTTTGCAAAATCACCCTTTGTTTTAGTCCGTCACAGCTTCTTCACTAGAACGCGAAAAAGACTCTTTCCTGATGGACAAGCCGGACCATGCACAGGGGTAAGGCGACATCAGGGGTCATGGAACCAAAGAGCTGGAGAGGTGGATGACAGCCATCTAGACTCATAGAATCCTAGAGTTGGAAGGGGCCTCCAGGGCCATCTAGTCCAACCCCCCGCACAATGCAGGAAACTCGCAAATACCTCCCTAAATTCACAGGATCCTCATTTGTCAGGGACACACTGGCTTTGGACTTCCTGCATGGAACTGGGGGGGTAGAGCAAGACTTCCTCTGAGCTGTGGAGTCTTGTGAGCAAAAATTCTACTTTGTGATCTACTGTCATTAAAATCATGAGCTACTGCATGAATTAGTTTGCTCTGGGGCCATCTTTCCTGAGCTAAGACAAAAATGTGTGAGCTGAAGTCTAAAAAACTGTCATCTAGCCCTCACTAACTCAGCTCAAAGGGAACTCTGGGGTGGAATGTAGATGGCCTCTGAGACTCCTTCAAAGTCTAGGACATTAAGCAAGCTGGGAAATGTAAGGGGTGGATGTGAATCCGTGTATGTGTGTGTGTGTGAGAGAGAGAGAGAGAGAGAGAATAAGCATGTCTGTATATCTCTTCTGTCTCTGTGTGCCAAAGGTGCATAATGATATCTATGTGATTAATAGAATGATAGAGTTGGAAGGGGCCAAACAGGCCGTCTCGTCCAACCCCTGCTCAATGCAGGATCAGCCTAGATTGTCCCTGACAGATGTTTGTCCAGCAGCTGCTTCAAGACTGCCAGTGAGGGGGAGCTCACCACCTCCCTAGCTAGCTGATTCCCTGTTGAACAACTCTGACTGTAAAAACATTTTTCCTTCTACCCAGCTGTTACCATTCCATTCCACCCTTACCTTAAGTTCTGACCTCTGCTGCCCAGAGGAACAGTTCCCTCTTCTTATCGTGTACTGATAAGGTGCTGAAACCAGGCGACGATATGTCTCCATTCTGTTTCCCTCTCTCAGTGTGTGGGGGGGAGAAGACTGCTCCTGCTTCCCCATGAAGAAGGTTGAAGAGGTCAGGGCTTTTGGCGGTTTCCATTTGCGCCGCAAAAGCCGCGGGACTTTCCGGCTCTTCCGGGTGCTCCGCGGCAATTAGTGCGAAATCCGCGCAGATCCTGCGCGGTGAAGAGGGGCGTCGCTGCCGATTAAGGTCAGTGCGAAAACGCCCACAGTCTATTAATCAAAGTTGAAAAGTACCTTAGAGACCCAGTTGTCTGTCTCTCCAAATCTCCTCCAGCCGTGTGTTTTGATTGTCGCCATTTCAGTTGCATTCAGGCGGCAAAGACAAATCTCTCTAAAATATATCTCGTTTTCGTTCAGACCATATTATAGCCAGAGAACAGTCTCATTAACACATATTCAGTTATAATCTGGGTCGATTTGAGTATCTATATTCAGTCTAATTAAAATTGTTGCCAGTGCTCAAAGTTGTTCTTTGTCTTTTCGAAGCTTCATTCATGGGAAAGGGGGGGGGAATTCACCTCTTTCCCTTCCTTTGAACCACTGTGGGAGGGCTTCTGGAGTTCTGGCCCTGCTGGTGGACCTCCTGATAGAGTCTGGGTTTTGGCCACTGTGTGACACAGAGTGTTGGACCGGATGGACCATTGGCTTGATCCAACATGGCTTCTCTTATGTTCTTATGTCTGGGGCAGCGATGCTATGTATTTTTGGGACTTGGGTGGCCACAGTGGGAGAGCTTCTGGAGTTCTGGACCTGCTGGTGGACCTCCTGAGGGCCCTTCCAAACCATCAGTTTTCTCCAGGGGAACTGATCTCTGTAGTCTGGAGGTGAACTGGAATTCCAGGGGATTCCCTGCTCCTACCTGGCATCCCTGAGGGAAACAGACAGTGGGTCAGTCTCCTGCCCAAACATTTGTGTGGGTAGTTCTGCAGGCAGCATATGTCCCCCTCCAACCAGGAGGAAGCAGTTGGGGGGGGGGGGGGTCAGCATTTCCACTCCGCTTGCTGCCAATATCCACCGCAACAGATACAAAGCAGACAAGAACTTGGCTTGTGATTGTAGACAAAATTACAACTCCATTCTCTAGCTTGGCTTGTGATTTTAGCTCTTTCATTTCTTGTTTATGGACAATTCCCTATTGACTCTGACCGTAGAGCTGGGGTAGACAAATTTGCTTAATCTAAAAGCAGGGGCGTAGACTTTTCAATTTCCCGGGGGGGGGGGGGGAGACTGGGGCCCAGCCCAGTGACATCATAGGGAGGAGCCAGTGACATCACAGGGAGGGGCCTCCATTATCACTACCTATGAATTTATAGAGAAGCTCCCTCCCCGTAAATTTAGGGAGCACCCCCCCCAACAATGCCCATGGACTGGGCCAAACCCAGGAAAAGGTGGGAGCTTGCCAGTGGTTATAGTGGTATCTCAGAGGTCTTTTGCTGTGTCCTGTTTTTGAAATTCACTTTTAGAATAGTCACTTTAAGATCTGCAAATGTACATATCAGTGCATAGGACAAACCAAGGGTCACAAATTTGACAGTAGAAGGCAATATTGTTTTGTTGTTTTATTGTTAACATTCAATGTTGTTAGCCGCCCTGAGCCTGCTTTGGCGGGGAGGGCGGGATATAAATGCGAAAAATAGATAAATACAGAAAAGCTTTAAGGGGACATTTTATAAGTTCCAGCCTAACCTGCCTCTCAGGGCTGTTGTTCAGATCACGTGGGGGGAGAGGAGAATGATGCAAACTGCTTTGGCTCCCCCACTGTAGAAGCTGCGGGGAGGTGGGAGGCAATGGAAAGCTGAAGTCAGAGGGGCAGGTAAAGGAAAAAAGATAGGGTTGCCAACTCCAGGTTAGAGGTGGAGCCTGGAGAGGGTGAGGTTTGAGAAGGGATAGGACCTCAGACAGGTACAATGCCATTTCCCTCTAGGGAGCCAATGGGGGGAGCTGCTGCAGGCAACCGAACTTTGTGCAACTGCCCCCCCTCCCCTAAGCAGCCAGCAGGCCTGTGTTGGGAAATACCTGGCGGCTTTGGGGGTGAATCCGGGAGAAGGTGGGGTTTGGGGAGGAGAGGGGCCTCAGCATGCGACAGTGCCCTAGAGTCCACCCTTCCAAGCAGCCCTTTTCTCCAGGGGAGCTGATCTCTGCCAGCTGGAGATCAGTTGTCAAAACGGGAGATCTCCTGGAGGCTGGCAACCCTCCCTTTCCGCGATCCGGAGCAGGTCGACCCACAGTCATCCGAGTCAGGGGGGCTTCTTTCCAGGTTTTAGGACTGCAGGCCTGTTCCTCCAAACCAGTCTGCTGGCAGGGGGGTGTCCTGCTGTGAGTCTGCCCAGTGCGACGGGGCTGCTTGCCACCTACGGCATGGGAAATGCCTGGAAATGTGGCCACAGCTCTCTTCCCTCAGAGATAGGGTTGCCATTCCCCCCCAACACTTCAAGGTCATCAGAAAGCGGGAGAAGAGGAGGGAAACGTCTGCTGGGAACTCTTATTCCCTAGGGAGACTTATTCCCACAGGAAAGAATGGAGAATTGATCCGCGGGTATCTAAGGCTCTGGGGGAACTGTTTCTTGAGGTAGAGGCACCAAATTTGCCGCGTGGCATCCGGTGCCTCTCCTCAAAAGACCCTCCAAGTTTCAAAAAGATTGGACCGGGGGGGGGGGTCCGATTCTATGAGCCCCAAAAGAAGGTGCCCCCATGCTTCATTATTTCCAAAGCAGGGGAGGCATTTAAAAGGGGTGTGGTCCCTTTAAACGCGATGGCCAGAGAACTCCCTTTGGAGTTCAGTTATGCCTGTCTCGATCTTGCTCCCGGCTCCACCCCCAAAGTCTCCTGGCTCCACCCCCAAAGTCTCCCGGCTCCACCCCCAAAGTCCCCAGCTCTTTCTTGACTAGGACTTGGCAACCCAAAGCAGGATGGAAGGCAAAGCGGGAAAGGCTTGGCTTTTGGGGAGGGGTGGCCTCTTGCTCCCCCCCTGCCTCCAGCAGAGCAGCCCCTTCCCCACCCCGGACCCCCGCCTCAGCCCTCCAGCCAGGGAGAGGGAGGGGGGAGACTGAGCCAGACGTCACAAAGCAGCAAGGGCGACGTCACAAGCGACCCCCCAGAGCAGATTTCCCAGCTTTTGCTTTCACTCTCTCCCAGTACTTTGCCGGGAGAGGACTTGGAGAATGGAGATGCTCGGAGCAGAGCTTTGTGGCCGGCCGCCGAGCCGTTCCCCATCGAGGCTGGAAGAGCCGAGGGAAAGGGCCCCCAGCCCTTCCCCCTCTAGGTAGGTGGGCCCGGGGCTGCTCCCCTCCTCCGGCCACTCCAGGGCCCAGTCCAGCCAGCTGGGGGAGGCTTGCCAAGTCCAATGGAAGAAGATCAAGGCTGTGACAAGCATCATTGAACTCCAAAGGGAGTTCTGGCCATCACATTTCAAGGGACAGCACACCTTTTCAATGCCTTCCTTCCATAGGAGATAATGAAGGAGAAGGGCACCTTCTTTGGGGGTTTTGAAACTTGGGGGGGTATTTTGGGGAGAGGCACTAGATGCTGTACTGAAAATGTGGTGCCTCTACCTCAAAAAACAGCCCCCCCCCCCCAGAGCCCCAGATACCTGCGGATCAATTCTCCATGAGTTTCTATGGGAATAAATCTCCATAGGGAAGAACAGAGTTCCCAGCAGACACTTCCCTCCCCTCCCCCCGCTTTCTGACGACCCTGAAGCGGGGGGAGGGCCTCCAACCCGGGGGATCCCCTGCCCCCACCTGGGGATTGGCAACCCTAAGCTGGGGCCAGAAACCTGGTCGAGGCACCAAGGGAGAGGAGAGGAGAGGAGAGGAGAGGAGAGGAGAGGAAGGCAGTGGGCGTGGGGGGGGAGCACAGCGAAGGACATTGGTTCTGCTAGAGGCACCTGGGTTTGGGCCAGTGTTCCCTCTAAGCTGAGTTAGTGTGAGCAAGCTCACAGTTTTTAAGCCTCCAGATCACAATTTTTTTGTCTTAGCTCAGGTAAAATAGCGCCAGAGCTGCCGCGTCCACTAGGCAACATTCGAGGGCTGCCTAGGGCGCTGGCTCTTGGGGGGTGCTCTTCGGGGCCCTGCCTCTGCACAGCCCAAGACGCTCCCCGCCAGCACTCCGCACGGCCCTCCCGCCCCCTGCTTCAAAGGGAGCCAGCGAAAAAAAATGTAAAAGAAAAAAGGGGGTGGGGGCCCGCTTTCCGGCTGGGCCGCTGGGAAAGCCAGCGCCGGGCCTCCCCAGAGCAAACTAACTTATGCAGTAGCGAGTCCCAACTTTAATGTCAGTAGCTCACAAAGTAGAATTGTTGCTCATGAGATTCCAAAACTTAGAGGGAACATTGGTTTTCGCCCCCTGTGTTGGCCCGGATGGACCACTGGCCTGATGCAACAAGGGTTCTCGTCTGTTCTTAGGTTTGGGGCCCATGATGTTCTGTCTGGGAGAGCCAGTTTGGTGTAATGGTTAAGTGTGGGGACTCTTACCTGGGAGAACCGGGTTTGATTCCTCGCTCCTCCACTTGCGCCTGCTGGAATGGCCTTGGGTCAGCCATAGCTCTCGAGAGGTTGTCCTTGAAAGGCCCTCTCAGCCCCACCCACCTCACAGGCAGTGTTCCCTCTAAGCTGCAGAGTCTTGTGAGCAAAACCTCAACTTTGTGAGCTACTGGCATGAAAGTTGTGAGCTCCTGCATCAATTAGTGTGTTCTGGGGTCCTCCTTCCTGAGCGAAGACAAAACTGTGTGAGCTGGAGGCTAAACATCTGTGAGCTAGCTCACGCTAACTCGGCTTAGAGGGAACACTGCTCACAGGGTGTCTGTTGTGGGGGAAGGAGATACAGGAGGTTGTAAGCCGCTCTGAGTCTCTGATCTAGAGAGAAGGGCGGGGTATAAATCTGCAGTCTTCTTCTTGGTGCTTGTGGGGGGGGTGGCAGAGTGGGAGGGCTTCTGGAGTTCTGGCCCCACTGGTGGACCTCCTGATGGCTTCTGGGCCACTGTGTGACAGGAAGTGTTGGACTGGATGGGCCACTGGCCTGATGCAACAGGGCTTCTGTTATATTCTTATGTTTGGGGCCAATGATGCTCTGTCTTCTTGGTGTTTGGGGGGGGGGGCACAGCGGGAGAGCTGCTGGACTTCCGGCCCTGTTTGAGAGCTGCAAGGATGGAAGGAAAGGTGGAAAGAAAGCAAATAGATGGGGGAGGGAGGAAGAGGTGGAAAGAAAGCAGCTTTAACTATCAATGCATTCTCCAAGCCATCAGCTGGCTTGGCTTGGAGAAGTGATTTAAAGAGATAGATGCCTTCTCCAAGCCAGGCAGTGGGGGCTTCAAGAGCCACACAAAATGGCTGAAAGAGCCACAGGTGGCTCCTGAGCCACAGTTTGGCCACCTCTGCTCTAGTGTTTAAAATAATCCTATTGCAGACTCAGTATTGCTTACAGCAAAAACAGTAGACTCCATCTTTTAGCAGCTTCGACTTTTAGACGCCAAGGTGGATAGGCTCTTTGCTGGGAGTAAAGATGAGTAAAGTCTGGGGCAGTGATGCTCTGTATTGTGGGTGCTTGGGGGGGGCACAGTGGGAGGGCTCCTAGCCCCACTGTTGGACCTGCTGATGGCACTTGGGTTTTTTGGCCACTGTGTGGCACAGAGTGTTGGACTGGATGGGCCAATGGCCTGACCCAACATGGCTTCTCTTATGTTCTTACGTGACTCAGAGTGTTGGACTGGATGGGCCACTGGCCTGATCCAACATGGCTTCTCTGATGTTCTTATGATGCTTGTACCATTCCTCAAAGAAGTCTCCCTCGTACTGACTGCAGGAGTGTGAAGAGTCAAGTTCCGCTTTTGCCAGCAACAAGAGGAACTGAGCGCATAGCTACTTTGGCCATCCCATCCAATCGGTTGATGTGTTGCTTGATAATCTCAGCTATTTGCCCTTCTGGCACACCAAGCCTCTCGTCAAAGGCCACCTGACAGAGCTGTTTGGGAGGTGCCTCAGGCGACTGGATATACGTTCAGTAATCTACTGAATAGCTCCAGCCACAGCCAGGGCCACTTTGGTGCAGTGGTTAAGTGCGTGGACTCTTATCTGGGAGAAGTGGGTTTGATTCCCCACTCCTCCACTTGCACCTGCTGGAATGGCCTTGGGTCAGCCAGAACTCTCGCAGGAGTTGTCCTTGAAAGGGCAGCTTCTGTGAAAGCTCTCTCAGCCCCACCCACCTCACAGGGCGAGGAAGATAAAGAAGATTGTAAGCCGCTCTGAGTCTTTGATTCAGAGAGAAGGGCGGGCTATAAATCTGCAGTCTTTTTCTTCTCCGGGTGCCACGTGGCCTAGGGGCGTCATGAGGTGCCCCCTCTCCTCACGCGCCATGCCCGCTGCCTTCCCAACCTCGCCGAGGCTTCGTAAGCCACAGTGAAGTCGGGGGTAGGGGGCGTGGCAGCAAGCGGGCTCAGAGCCTGGCTCTGAGTATGCCCGCTGCCTTCCGAACCTTGCCGAGGCTTCCCAAGCCTCAGGAAGCCTCGGCAAAGTGGGTGGGCTCTGAGCGCACCCGCGGCCTTCCGGACTTCCCAAGACTCGGGAAGCCTCAGCGAAGTCTGAGGCATGGCAGCGAGCCATCCTGACCTTGCTCAGATTTGGGGCGGGGAGCAGGGGTCTGCCTGGGGTGGCAGAACCCCCAGCGCCGGGCCTGGCCAGAGCCAAAGAGTTTCCAGAGTGTTTATTGCACAACAAGCACTGCCTGAAGGTCAGAGGTGTCTCCCCAGGCCGTGGATTTCAAGATGCAAGTGTAGCCCCCTTGTTGCCTCAGTCTTCCCTTCTGCCCTGCTGGGATCATGCAGTGCCGCTGTCTTCTAGTCCTCAACGCATTAATTTACAAACTGTTCCAGGAGCGAGTTTGTCAAAAAAGATTTCCCTGCACAACGTTCTCCTCTCAGTGAGAATAGTGACAGTAGTGTTATGGGCATTTTAGTACCTTCGCCTGCTGCTCAACCTGCTCCCTCAGACTTCATGGCGGAACCACAGGTGTTTCCCCCAAGCAGTATCCAAGGAAATTCCGGATTTTGTGCACGTTTGGAACTTGAAGAAGTTACACTGTCCCCAAGTGGTCATGTCAGAGGCCAGCAGAGCACAACTTCACCTGTCTTCAATTGTGAAGCTTCCGTATATTGCCCTAGAGTTAGATAACGACAACAGTTCACAATCTATGACCCAGGAACCAGATCCAGCTGCTGTGATCTTTTGTTCTGTAGAAACAAGGTTGTCCATTCCAACAATACTGAAACAGTCTTCTATTCTGAATTGCAGGAACAGATCTATTGCAGGAGTGGAATCTCTAGATGAGTATGAAAAGAGGTAGGTAAAGGTCTTCCTCTGGGCAAGCACCAGTCGTTTCCCCCTCTGGGGTGACGTTGTTTTCACAGCAGACTTTTGGCAGGGTGGTTTGCCATTGCCTTCCCCAGTCATCTACACTCCCCCCCGCCCCCCCAGCAAACTGGGTCCTCATTTTACCGACCTCGGAAGGGTGTAAGGCTGAGTCAACCTGGAGCCACCTACCTGAACCAGCTTCTGCTGGGATCAAACTCAGGTTGTGAGCAGAGGGCTCCGACTGCAGTACTGCAGCTTTACCACTCTGCGCCACGGGACTCTGAAGCAGAATTCAGTTACGAGACCACTCTGAAGCAGAATTCAATGACGAGAACCTTCTGCACTTAGAAATGAGGCACTGAAATATAAATATCAGCCCAATAAAACAAAACAATTTGACCAACCTGCTGAACATATGAACATATGTAGCTGCCTTCTACTGAATCAGACCCTTGGTCCATCCAAGTGAGTATTGTCTTCTCAGACTGGCAGCGGCTCTCCAGGGTCTCAAGCTGAGGTTTTTCACACCTATTGGCCTGGACTCTTTTTAGTGGGAGATGCCAGGGATTGAACCTGGGACGTTCTGCTTACCAAGCAGATGCTCTACCACTGAGCCACCGTCCCTCCCCTGTTTTTAACTCTTGGTTTGATAAAGAACGTAGTGAATTAAAGGCACATCCGTCTATTGCAAATTTTGCAATGCTACCTCCCCTCGTATCCCAGAAGAATATCAAATATGCAAAAAATTACTTAAATCCCCTTATTAAGATAAAGAGGAATGCCTTTGTCCAAAAACAATGGGAATGACTGTTAACTGCTATATCCTGCAATGACTCAAAACCATTTTGGACACTAGTTAACAGAGCACTTGGACCAGGAATTTCCACCCCTTCTGTTATTGCTCCCTCTACTTGGTATCCGTATTTTCTTGATCTATTCCAAGAGGAGGCTCCACGTGCTCTCCATGTGACCATCCTTGTTCCTGACAATATGCCTGAATGGCCTCCTGTGACTCCAGAAGAAGTTGTGGTGGCAGGATTTCTTTTGGGTTGGCTTGGGTCTCGTATGAAATTGGCAACAAGAGTTCTAAGCTCTTCATTCATATTGCTCTCAGTCAAAAGCATAAGTTGCGAATGTAGGTCAGGAGAGTAGACAGAAACTAGGGTAAAGTTGAGAGTCTTTGGAGGACAGGAATTCCCTTATATGGTATTGTGAGGAATTGATAACTTGCCATCTGGAGCTGCGATCTGCAGTACTGGAATTCATCACATTAGATGAAATAGAGAGAAGTGATACAATTTCCCGGGGAAAGTCTTTAAAAGCCCTGGAGCTGCAGTACAGCTAAAACAGCACTGAGAGAAGACTGACAAAGGGTGAAACCAATGAAAACGTAGGAAATATGGTCTTTTGATCTCTTTGTGAGAAGTTGTGCAGAACTTTGCCGCCCCAGTCTTTTCCTTCTGTTGGCTGTAGCTCCTCCCCCTCCCAGTCCCCTGGGGAAGGAAGGAAAGAGCCTGGACTTCTTTTGCTCAGTTCCCCGGACCCCATGGGAGAAATATAAAGAAAGCATCTTTAAGTCCACTGAGTGCTAATGTTTTTAAGCATGTTTTTAAAAATACGTATTTATGTCAGTGTTCCCTGCATCTGCTCCTAGGCAGGCTTCTCCCTCTCCTCTAGGCCGCAAATCAAGACACAAACGACCACTCTGTGGGACTAATGAACTCTTGTTCCTCATCCTTCATTGCAGAGCGGAAGAATTGGCCCAGAACTGCTGGGAAGCAGAAATGGCCATGATCAAAAAATGGCACTACGAGTGCGTGGATCTCTTAAGGTGAGGGATGTGTTGGGCAGCAATATCTGTTCTATTTGATACTAATTTATATGTGGCTTCATCTTGGAGAGACGCATTGGAAAGCAGTTCCCGTTTTCCAGGGACAGATGGAATGTTAACTTCCTCGGGAATACGAAGAGCAGTGTTCCCTCTAAGCGGAGTTAGTGTGAGAGAGCTCACCGTTTTTTAGCCTCCAGCTCACACATTTCTTGTCTTAGCTCAGGGGGGAAAGGCTCAGAGCAAACTAATTCTACACAGCAGCTTGCAGCTTTAATGCCAGTATCTCATGGAGTAGAAGTTTTGCTCAAAAGACTCCACAGCCGAGAGAGAGCCTTGGCTGGACCACTTGGGCTCTCTCGCGCGAGAATTCTCTCTTGTGTGAAGAGTCTCTTGGCTGAGAGGCTGTTGCTCTCTGACCCTGCGTCATGTCGGAGACGCCTCGAGTCTTCACTCCACGAGCCGATGGCCGGAGCCTCTGACTCTCCCTCGTGCCGGTGGTAGCTAGCCATCAAGACCTGGCAGCTGGCTGAATGCTGTGGATGCCCTTGGGAGGCGTCCTCAGGCCTCAGATGCAGCAGGAGCTCACAGGAGCACAGCTCCTGAACCTTCCTGAGGGTTCCCCCTCCTCCTCCTCCCACCTCCCTTGTCCATTGAGTAGTAGGTGCAGCTCCATCACAGTCCCTGGATTAGGAGAGCGGGCAGCCGGGCAGCCCCCAGGGGCTATGCCACACCCCCAGCAGCCCTCATTAACCCCTGGAGAAGCCCACGCCACCCTTTCTCCACTTCTTGTGTGATTTTGGACAGCGGATGGCTTGCTGGCCTTTTGGCTGGGGCTCTCCTTTCTTGCATCGGGTTGCTTTTGGCTGGGCGGGGGCAGCATATGCTAATGAGTGATGCTAATGCGCTCCACCACCTATTTTTCTGCAAAACAAGCCCTGATCGTCGTCCTGCCTGCCTGCTTGAACTTTTGGTAACTATGGTGTGATTTAGTCTGGTGAAGAATAGCCTTTTTCTTTTCTGTCTCCCCCACAAGCCTTGTCTTTGAAATATATGGCACACAAATCTTTATTAATTTCTGTTGTGACATCTTTGCTCTTGTAAGTCTCAAAGCGAAGTCCAGTGACTTTACTGCTCGACTGCATGCCAGATTGTTACTCTGAAGTTCAGTGGGGCAAGCCTACCTTGCAGGGATGGTTTCACTGTTAATCTCCCGGGAAGGCTTGAAGGTTGACTCTGCCTTCATTGCTGTTGGGATGTAGACTCAGAGTCTGGTGGCAGTGTGCCTTTTGACCTAGGGGGAGGGCATAGCTTCCCTCCAGGACTTTGATAGCTTTTGTTTAACCCCCTAAACTGGAACCGGCAGTTTGAAGGGGAGTTTGGACCGGTGTTCCCTGTAAGCTGACTTAGCGTGAGCTAGCTCACAGATTTTTAGCCTGCAGCTCACGCATTTTTGTCTTAGCTCAGGAAGGATGACCCCAGAGCGCACTAATTGGTGCAGTAGCTCACCACTTCAATGCCAGTCACTCACAAAGTAGAATTTCTGCTCACAAGACTCTGCAGCTTAGAGGGAATATGGGTTTGGACCAGGCGGGTTCCAGGACAGGATGTATTGGCCAGCCAGCAATTTTCTCTGTGTTATTTGTGATTCATTTACACGCGGCTTCCGTTTCTAAATCCATCACTTTAGAAGGATGATATGATTCCCCCAAATCCCTGCTATAATCCCTCTCACCCCCGCAAAGCAAAGCAACCTGCCGAACTGTCGGCTCCCAGCGTGTGAGCAGTGGGTTGGCCGGGTGAGAGCTAATTCCAATGTGTGTTGGATTGTTTCTGTGTTTAATTTAGTAACACTTAGTGGGAAATGGTGAGAGAAGACCCTGTAAGTTATTCTTATGCAGTTGAAGCCCTGCATACCAAGGAGGGCAAGGGAGATGGTGAGGGGTCAGGAGATCAAGTCCTACGAAGAAAGGTTGAAGGAGCTGGGCCTGCTTAGCCTGGAGAGGAGGCGGCCGAGAGGTGATAGGATCACCCTCTTCACTTGAAGGGCTGCCATCTAGGTGCAGAATTGTTTTCTGTGGCCCCGGAAGGGAGGACCAGAACCAACGTTTGGTTGAAATGAAACCAAAAGAGTTTCCGGCTCAACATGAGGAAGAACTTCTTGACCGTTAGAATTCTGTTGATTCTGTATAAAAGTGATTCTGTCTCTAAGGTGCTCCAGCGTAGACACTGTCACACAGCAGGGATGGCCTTGTGCTGGCTGCCACCACTCTGGTGAGGGTCAGGATGGGAAGGCCTAGCTCCCTTTTTAGCAACACCTTTGACCCATGACCAAGGAGATGTGAGGGCCTAGGCAGTTAAACAGGGACAGTTTGTTTACAGCGCTCAAGCAATAGGCGGGTAATAGAAACTTTTAGTGCAACCATGAGCTCTTCTGCAGTTGAAGGGTTGCATAAATGTTGCTTCGAAATGACCACTCAGTGGGGCTCATTCAGTTTTCTTCCTCAGATGTCATCCATGTTGCGGAATATCTCCTGATTTCGAGGAGGAAGATCTAAGCGAGGATGATCCCAGGTGAGGATGTGTAGTGGATTTTTGGGTTCAAACAAACTTTGGTTCTGGAGTCTGACTGTAACTGACTTTTCCCCTTGAAGATTTCAGGTAGGCCTCTTGGTTATAAAAACAACTGTCTGTGTTCACAAGGCAAAGTGAGATGGAATGTGGCCTTCTGACGGTGGATGCACCTGGGGGAGATGGTACCAGCCAGTTCTCCCAATTAAGAGATTCCTTCAGCTGAACCTAGTTCTCTGAAGTTGTGGGATTCAAGGCCATTAGATGTCACATGAGTCTTGCGGCTCCAGCTTGGCGTATTGGTTAAGTGCATGAACTCTTATGCAAGAGTACAGATCCAACCTTCTACTTATAACAAAGCTAAAAAAATTGGGTAAAGATCCATGAAGAAATACAGAAGGTATTGATAGTCAACTTCCTGAAGAATCCAAAAAATATGTTATTAAACATAGTAGATATGTTTTATTGTATGTGGTCATTGGCCATTACAATATAATATTACAGTATAAAAATTTACATTTAAAATCATACTTGAAAAGCAAGTCTTCAAGTTAGAACTGTACACTTCTAAAATTTCATAAATACATCATTGATATATTTAAAACCATAATAGCTGTGCTGGACTATAGAACTCAATGTGGTGCATTAGTAGGAGCCACTTTGGATCTAACTTTTCTAGCTGCAAATGCAAAAAGTGCTACCTTGCATGAAACCGAGGGGTTCCTATCCGATAGTAAAATCAATCAATCAACTTTTCACTGTCATGTAAATTGTGTACTTGGCTTAAAATTCCCGAAAGGAATTTGCTTCTTAGGTCTGAATAGAAAGGGCACACCATTCTATAGTGAAAGAGATCTTCCACAGCAGTTCTGCATACGCATACACATCGTTCCTGTGGTTTATTGGTAAACCTTCCAGACAGCACTTCAGTGGGCATAGTCTGAAAACGGAATGCATAGTACCATCTAATGTACCAAAATTTCATCACGGACTATTTAAATACATGGTTACAGCAAGAGTGCTATTTGCATCAAAATGGAACGCTGAAACATGCCCAGAATTGATTGACTGGAAAAATAAACTGACTGATTATATAACTATGGCAAAGCTAACATCTTACTTGCGTAATAGACCAGAATCTGAATTCCAAGAGAAATGGAATGTATTTTTTGCCTATATCCATCAAAATTAGGCTGTAAAGCTTTAAAGACTTTAAAAAGGAATAAAATGTTAAAGTCCAAAAAGAGTAAGAGACAGAATTGAGTATGGTATGTTCAAAATCTTTATGCTTGCAATGACCTAACATTAGAAACATCAGGAATATCAAAAATGTTAAGAACGTAAATATATTTGATGATGATATTGGATGTATATCCCATCCTTCACTCCGAAGAGTCTCAGAGCGGCTTACAGTCTCCTTTACCTTCTTCCCCCACACCAGACACCCTGTGAGGTGGGTGGGGCTGGAGAGGGCTCTCACAGCAGCTGCCCTTTCAAGGACAACCTCTGCCAGAGCTATGGCTGACCCAAGGCCATGCTAGCAGGTGCAAGTGGAGGAGTGGGGAATCAAACCCGGTTCTCCCAGATAAGAGTCCGCACACTTAACCACTACACCAAACTGGCTCTCCCTGTCAACGGTCATCCGCCTAAACTTGCAGGCCGAGCGGTCCCCTTATTACTTTATGCCGATGACACTACCATCCTCTCTTGTACAAGAGTGGGCCTGCAAAGGTATTTGAATGCCTTTTATGACTACTGTAATTGTAATTCACTTACTATCAATTACACCAAATCTAAAGTAGTTGTCTTTTCAAACTGCTGGCGCCCACAGAGATGGTTTATTGGCAATTCAACAATCGAGCAAACAAAAAATTTTAAATACTTGGGGATCACTTTTAACCACAAGTTAAGCTGGGTTTCACATCGTAACAACACCATCAACTTGGCTAAATGTTCAGCTGCTCAAATTAAACAGTTTTTCTTTGCAAGGGGCAACCAATTAGTTCCAGCAGCTATTAAAGTGTTCAAAGCCAAAACGCTTGCCCAAATCCTCTATGGTATCCCTATTTGGATCTCAGCTTTTACCAGGAAAGTGGAGGGCATTCAAGCCTCATTCTTTAGACAAATTCTTGGTTTGCCAAAATGTGTGCCCTACTTTGCTCTCTGCTCTGAAGTGGGTCAGTCTTTGGTGGAGACAAAAGCCTGGATTGCAGTGTTTAAATTCTGGCTCAAAATTCATTTTAGAACAGATCCCAACAGCCTTCTTGATTGTATGAAAAGAGACCCATATATTTCATCCTGGACAGCAGTGCTTCTGTCTAAACTCAATCAATTGGGGTTAGAGGTAGATGATTTTTCTACCGCTGATGAGTCATATATCTTCAGATGTATTAAACTGAGACTATGGGAATCGGAGGATACGAAATTACGGCCAACTGACCCTATATATATATAGTGACCCCTGCCATAACATAAGTGAACAGAACAACATCAGGAAGATCACTGCCGTCCAATTCATGGAATGATCCAGGCAACTGGAACTGGTTTTAGATCGCTGTTTTAAATTATTGTATAATCTTATATTGTTTTAGATTGTTATTTTATATTACTGTATAACCTAATTGTTTTAAACCCTATATTGTATAACTTATTGAAATGTTGTTAGCCGCCCTGAGCCTGCCTAGGCGGGGAGGGCGGGATATAAATAAAATTTATTATTATTATTATTATTATTATTATTATATTTGCTCTCCAGCTTCCTTAGGTCTTTATGCTTTTTGTGGCAAAATGCCCAATTATCTATCAGACCTAACCACTCCAAGTCATCGCAGGGCATTTATGTTGGCTAGACTAAACGCGTTTCCCTCCAAAGTTTTACAAGGGAGATATCAGCGAGTCCCTTTAGCCGACAGACTTTGCTCCTGTGGAGCAAATACCCCTGACTCAATCCAGCATATATTGCTTGATTGTTCTTTATACCATAACCTCCGTAAAGATTTATTTGGCAAGCTTTTTTTTTCTCCAGATTTGTCTATTCTGCCACCGTTATTATTTATTGAGTGATACTGAGGGGGTAGTTAGTGAGGCTGTGGCAAAATTTCTGGCTGACATCCTTAAATTTAATTCTGACCATGTTTGAATGCATCTGTAAGCTCGGTTTTATCTTGATTTTATCTCCAATGTTTAAATTTTTATATTCTGTGTATTTTTATCTGAATCTATCATGCCATTAAAGGTTTGGTATGGTAAAGATTATGCATGGGATAGAGAAGTTAGAGAAAGAAGTACTTTTCTCCCTTTCTCACAATACGAGAACTTGTGGACATTCAATGAAATTGTGGAGGAGTCAGTTTAGAACTGATAAAAGGAAGTCCTTCTTCACCCAAAGGGTGTCTGTCTGGGGCAAATGATGCTCTGTATTCTTGTTGCTTGAGGGGGGCACAGTGGGAGGGCTTCTAGTGTCCTGGCCCCACTGATGGACCACCTGATGGCACCTGGTTTTTTGACCACAGAGTGTTGGACTGGATGAGCCTTTGGCCTGATCCAACATGACTTCTCTTACGTTCATTTGTTCTTACAGCATGGAAAACCAACAATGTGGCGGAGAGGAAGATGAAAATGAGATCGAGGAAGAGAAGGTGAAAGAGAAAGTTCACTTTTAGGACTTAGCAGTGCTGGGAGCAAGTGCTTAATAGTAGTGGACTCTAATCCACTTCTCCTGCTGCCAAGTGAGCTTGGACAGGTTCTTGTTCTCTCAGAGCTCCCTCAGCCCCATCTATCTCACAAGGTGCCTGATGTGAGGAAGAAAAGGGAGGTGATTGTAAGCTACCTTGAAGCTTTTTAAGGGAGAGAAAAGCGGGGTATAAAAACCAACTCTTCTTCTTCTGTACCGCTAGAAAAGAACAAGAGTCTAATAGCACCATGAAGACTAACAGAAATTGTGGTAGGGTAGGAACTTTTGGGACACTGACTGTGTGGGCCTGGCATGGGATGCAAAGGAGAACATGGCTATTTGGCTGCTGTACTGACCAGCTAACACACCGGCAGATATCGGGCCCGTTGAAGGCTGCCACCAGCTGGCCACTGGAATACTGTAAATTGCTAATCTTGGGGGACTTCGATATCCAGGCTGATGAGACTACCTCTTCTCAGGTGGGAGACTGGCATAGCCAACTTTCCAAAGCCATTGACAATATCTGCCCCACCCCCCCCAGCACCCTCTCTGCCCCCACGTCAAACTGGCTCCATGGTACACCCCGGAGCTACAGTGCATGAAACTGGAGCTGAGATTGCTTGAGCAAGAGTGGCAGCATCCTCTCGACAAAACTGCAAGCGCATCTTATAGAGACTTTGTGGAAATTTATAAGTGAAAGCCACTAAGAATGGATTCTATGAGATCCTACAGCAAAGCTTTGGGCCATGGGCTGCGGAGAGGTGGAAATATCACCTACTATATGATATTTATGGTACACACACACACATTTTTTATATTCATTCATATGACTATTCATATTCATATGAAGCTGCCTTATACCGAATCAGACCTTTGGTCCATCAAAGTCAGTATTGTCTTCTCAGACGGGCAGCGGCTCTCCAGGGTCTCAAGCTGAGGTTTTTCACACCTATTTGCCTGGACCCTTTTTTGGAGATGCCGGGGATTGAACCTGGGACCTTCTGCTTCCCAAGCAGATGCTCTACCACTGAGCCATTGTCCCTCCCCCTTTCCCACACACCCTTGTAAGCATTCTCTGTCTTAAAATATAGCTCAGAAAATTGGCATAGTTAAAGTTGCTGGAAATATAAAATAACTTAGAGCAGTTACAGTTAGCTGTTTTCTGGCTCCTACAAACATACAAGCATTTAATAATACATCTCACAATACAGAATCTATTAAGTTTAAGATTATTAAATTTATACCCCGCCCTCCGCGCCGAGGCAGGCTCATGGCGGCTTACAACATTATTCCTAATAGCAATAAAAGACTAACGCATTGGCGCCTAAAACCGTTACGGTGACGTCAGTATTTCCTGGATTCCTCCTGCTGTTAGAGGTCTCAGAGGTCAGCTGAAAGCAAGCCAAGAGAATGGGCTGACAGGCCTTGCGGTCCAGCCACCAGTGTTCAATAAGAGATCTATATCCCATATCTGACTGGAGTAGAACTGCTGTTGAAGACTGGGGACTTCTCACATACCTTCCCACCAGCACCCCTAGGGCATTTTGTACCCCTAAGCTCTTGAAAGCCAAGGGAGAAAGAGAAGCAGAGTTAATTATGTAGGGAAACAGGGGCTGGAGCTCATTAGGATAACTCATTTGCATATGTCATACACCCCCTGATATCACCAGAAGTGCATCAGAAGGCAATCTCTACCCCCAAAATCGCCAGGCATTCCCCAGCTTGCTACTGCTTGCCTCTGCCAAGCAACCATATCCTTCTTTTCATTTATTTATACATACACAGACACACACACACACAAAATGAGTGGTGGTGGTGGAAACTGCTGCCATGAAACCTGGTTGGTTACCTGTGGCCAGTCTTACAACTCACCTGCCTCACAGGGTTTGTGGGAGGATAAAATGGAGGCGATAACGTTGTGAGCCACTTGGGATCCCCGCTGGGGAGAAAAGTGGGACACACATGAAGTGAATAAATGATACAGAACGCAAAGCTCCAAGTGCCCCGGGCTGGATAGTCCAGGCTAGCCTGGTCTTTAGATCTTGGAAACTGAACAAAGTCAGCAGGAGCTCACAGGAGAGCAGCTCCTGAACCTTTCTGAGGGTTCCCCCTCTTCCTCCCCACCTACCTTTGTGAGTTTCCTGCATTGTGCAGGGGGTTGGGCTAGATATTTGTATGTAGACCTCCAGGACGAGGCGGCAGTCTTGGCATCTGCCCGGAAGCCTCCCGTCAGGAAGAGATGGGAAGCGGACGCCCTAGGCGGCCACCTACCTGGCCTACTCCTACCCACCGGCCATGCCATGGTTGGGTCGTTTTGTAGAAAAATAGGTGGCGGAGCTCATTAGCATATGCTGCCCCCCCCCCCGCAGCCAAAAGGAACCTGATGCAAGAAAGGAGAGCCCTGGGCAAGTGAGACCTGCTTGGGCTGGCTAGAGATCCAGCCAGTCCAAGCAGGCCTCACTCATCTGGGGCTCCCCTGGGCTGTCCACCCCTCCCCCCCTGTCAAAAGGCCTGCAAATCACCCACCACGCAAAATATCATAAGAATTGGAGAAAGGGTGGTGCGGGTTTCCCCAGGGGTTAATGAGGGCTGCTGGGGGTGTGGCAAAGCCGGCTGGCTGGCTGGCTGCCCGCTCTCCTCATCCAGGGATTAGGAGGGGCCTACTATTTAATGGGCTGCTTCCTCCTCCCCTCTCTTGCGTCCTGCATCACAGCTTGCTTTGCCAGGCTTGCTCAATGGCACATTTGCTTGGGAGTTGCCCTTCAATTACTTGGCAGTTCTTTGGTAATGTGTCGTTTCCTGCCAGAAGTGAAGGCCAAAGAGAAGCAATGCCTGCTGCGGTTGGCTGTTGTGGCTGATGGGCAGACTCACCCGGGTGCTTCCAGGCTTGCCACTTTTGGAGGAAAGAGCAGGGAAAGTGGAGGAGCTCTGCCATTTCCCCACATCTGTTGAGATTGGAATGAAAATGGCTTCCAGCCCTGGGTTTTGTTCTACATCCTCTGCCCGCCCCCCGCATAGGGTTGCCAAGTCCAATTCAAAAAATATCCGGGGACTTTGGGGGTGGAGCCAGGAGACTTTGGGGCTGGAGCCAGGAGACATGGGGTGGAGCCAGGAGAAAGGTTGTGACAAGCATAATTGAACTCCAAAGGGAGTTCTGGCCAAAGGGAACACACACCAAATGCCTTCCTTCCTTCCTTTGGACGACTCATTAGCATATTAGGCCACACCCCCTGATACCAAGCCAGCCAGAACTGCGTTCCTGCTCCAAAAAAAGCCCTGGTGTTGTGTTATATTACTTGTATGATTTTTGTTGGGACCTGCGTTGTGAACAACTACATTTTTGTATAGAGCAATATGTAGTTTGGATGTAGTTTGCTTGATGTTTTGCAAGGTTTCTTAATGTTGTAAGCTGCCCAGAGCCTGCTTGTGGGATAGGGTGGGGTATGAATTGAAACATTAAAGTAAATTAAATCAATAATATTGGAGAAAAATAACAAAAGAGAAAAACATAGAATATATATATATTGGGGTGCCGTCCATTTGCTTGAATTGCATGGGCTCTGGCCTTATATATAGTGGAGGGGTAGGGACTAATGACTAACACACAGCCAGAGCCCATACAATATATATGGAATCAAAATGAATTTATTTCATATTTTATTATACATAAGTGCACACGGAAAGTGTATGCTGTATCTTCCCTGACATCAATTCTTGCACAGAAGCCTTTGTATTTGCACTCTTGGGGCAGCCCTCTGTTGACAGGGCTCTGCTTGACCCCCCCCCTCCCCCTGCCTGGATGGGGAGTCTGCAGCACCTGACAGCGGCCTTGCTGGGCTGGGGATGTTCCACGAATGCACTGGGTTCTGCTGCTGGGCAGCACCATTGGCAGTCCAGTGGGTTTAGCTGCTGTAGGGCCCTAGTAGCAAGGCGGACATCCCCCTCACTCCCCAGAGAGAGCTCCTGCCTCAACCACTGCCTCCTTCTGTTGCAGACCTCATCTCAGCAGGCCTTGACAGGCAGGCAGGCCATACACGCTGCTCCATCCAACCTGGGCGACCTTGAGACCCTCCCTCCCCTGGTGAGTGCAAGGACATTAGAAGCAGGAAAGGAGCTAGGGAGGCACTGGGGCCTTTTGATGACCAAGGGGTAAAAAGGTTACTGAAGGACAATAGGGAAATGGCTGAGAATCTGAATGCATTCTTTGCCTCCGTCTTCACTGTGGAAGATGAGAAGTGTTTGCCCACTCCAGAACCACTGGTTTTGGGAAGGATGTTGAAAGACCTGAGTGAGATTGAGGTGACGAGAGAGAAGGTCCTGTGACTGATAGACAATTTAAAAACTGATAAGTCACCAGGCCCAGATGGCAGACATCCAAGAGTTCTGAAAGAACACAAAGGTGAACTTGTGGGGAAAGGAAAGGTTCCCTGTGCAAGCACAGGTCGTTTCCGACTCTGGGGTGACGTCGCATCACAACGTTTTCATGGAAGACTTTTTACGGGGTGGTTTTCCATTGCTTTCCCTAGTCATCTGGACTCCCCCCGCCCCCCCCCCCAGCAAGCTGGGTACTCATTTTACCGACATCGGAAGGCTGGAAGGCTGATCCTGACAAAAATATGTAATCTTTCATTGAAATCTGTTACTTTTCTCAGCTGTCTCTGAGATCCTAAAATATTGTGGTCTTAGGTGGGTTTGTTCCTCACATTCCTCCCTTTCCTTGTGATCTAGTTTCCAGGGAAAGCATAAACTTTGCTCAGTGGTAGAGACCTCATGGGGATTGTTATCGAACGGGGTGTCGCACTCATTTGTTATGGGGGCCGGATCTGACACGAAAGAGAGCTTGTTGGGCCAGGCCATGTCTGGTTGGGCCAAGCTATGTCAGGCTGGGCCACGTGTGGACCTATTTAAGATTAGGTAGCAGAGATATAGATTTTATAAAGAACACAGACAAACACAAATAGATTTTTAAAAAAACTTAACACACGCTTAAAACATTAGCACTCATTGGTCTTAAAGGTGCTTTCTTTGTATTTCTCCCATGGGATCCAGGGAACTGGGCAAAGGAAGCTCTGGGTATTTCCTTCCTTCCCCAGGGGACTGGGTGGGGAAGTCAATAGGAAGAGACGTTTGGCTCAGTAGCTCTGCTGTGCAGTTGAGAGAGCCTGGCAAAACAAGCCATTCCTCCACAAGGGAGGAGCCTCAGCCAATGGAGAAAATAGAGGCTTCGCGCTGTAGCTCCTGTGCAATTGAGGGAGCCTGACAAAGCAAGCTGTAATGCAGAAGGAAGCAAGAGAGAGGGAGAAGGAAGTAGATGACAGCCAGTTGCTCGGGGGCCTGATAGGATTTGGCCCTCAAACTGCATGTTTGACACCCCTGTTTTACAACAACCAGAAGGCTATATTGCTGCTGCTGCTGTACTTTTTTCAGGACTCCTAGCCAATAAGTAGATGGAAACAAAACCTCTCCCACCCCCATCTCCCTGACATTTCAGATAGTGTCACACAGTTTATATTCATAGTATATTATTATTTGCAGGTGCAGAAGAAGCCATGGCATGTCCGGCTGTGGAACACAGTCAAAAAGATCTGCGGCAGAAGAAGATCTAAAGTGGCGCCACTTAAGTGAAGCGAGGGGGATTTTCCCTACCCATGAAATCCCTATATCCTCCCTCCCTCCCACTCTCCCACCACTTCTTCCACCCCACCCCTTCTTCCATCCCACCCTCCTCCCCAGGCTCCCACTCCCCACTCACTTCCTACCGATGAGGGTGAAAAGGAAGATGGAGGTAGGATAGGATGGAGATTGGGAGGGAGAGAGGCAAATAAGGTAGGAGGAGTGAGTTTGCGTGGATAGGACGGGTTGGAGATGAGGAGGGAGGTGGGAAGGAAGAAGGGAGTACAAGGGGAGGTTGGTTGGGAGGGAAGGTTGGGAGGAGACACAGCGCTGGAGCCTCGGTGAACCCCCCGCTGGCAACGGCATGCCACCCCCTGTCCGCCAAGCCCCACACCGCTGGAGGAGGACCGGCGCAGCGGCGTGAAGGGACAGCTGGGGGGCCTCTGGACCAGGCGGGCCTCTGCAGGTGGAGGCCTCCGCTGAGCCATGCTGATGCCCCTGCTGGCTGCTCTCCCCTTGAAGGAGAGAGCAGTTGACGGGGGGCCCTTCTTGTCCTTGGGTCGGAAGCCGGGATCAGAGAAGCCTCCCCCCAACGCCACACCCAATTGTCCTCGCTTCGAAGGGGAGAGCACCAGAGTGGGGCCTCCTCTTCTTGTCGCGAGGGACGCCCAGCTCGGACTAGGCACCCCAGAGACCCGTGTGGTTGCTCTCGCATGGCGAAAGCTGCTGGGCAGGCTGCCAGGGCACCTCATCCAAGCTCGGCTTTCCTCACGACAAGAAGCGGGGGCCCCGCTCGGGCCTCTCCCCTTTGAAGAGAGAGCAGCCGGGTGGGGCATCGGGGCAGCTTCTCCTAGTTCGGCTTCCCTTGTGTGGAAACCGGGCTCGGAGAAGAGGGCACCCCACCCATCTGCTCGCTCGTCCGAGGCGAGAGCAGCTGGGTGGGGCATCAGGCTGGCTTTTCCAAGCCAAGCTTCCCATATGGGAAGGTGGGCTAGGAGAAGCAACACTGATGCCCCGCCTGGCGCCTCTAGCCTCAAAAAGGAGAGAAGATGGGCAGGGCACTCTCTCCTCCCGCTGGCCCCGTTTGCACGGAGAGCTCCTCTTGAAGAACCCTCTGTGCAAACTCCACTCCCTCATGGAAGTCTCCTTTTGAGGAAACCTCCGTGCAATCTCCACTCAAGCATGGAGGGCTCCTTTTGAGGAAACCTTCTTGCAAACTCCACTGCCTCATGGAGGTCTCCTTTTGAGGAAACCTCCGTGCAATCTCCACTCCCTCATGGAGGTCTCCTTTTGAGGAAACCTCCGTGCAATCTCCACTCAAGCATGGAGGGCTCCTGTTGAGGAAACCTTCTTGCAAACTCCACTGCCTCATGGAGGTCTCCTTTTGAGGAAACCTCCGTGCAATCTCCACTCAAGCATGGAGCGCTCCTCTTGAGGAAACCTCTGTGCAAACTCCACTCCCCCATGCAGGGCTCCTCTTGAGGAAACCTCTTTGCAAACTCCACTCCCTCATGGAAGTCTCCTTTTGAGGAAACCTCCATGCAAACTCCACTCAAGGATGGAGGGCTCCTTTTGAGGGAAACTTCTTGCTAACTCCACTCTCTCATGGAGGTCTCCTTTTGAGGAAACCTCCGTGCAATTTCCACTCAAGCATGGAGGGCTCCTTTTGAGGAAACCTCCATGCAAACTCCACTCAAGGATGGAGGGCTCCTTTTGAGGAAACCTTCTTGCTAACTCCACTCCCTCATGGAGGTCTCCTTTTGAGGAAACCTCCGTGCAATTTCCACTCAAGCATGGAGGGCTCCTTTTGAGGAAACCTCCATGCAAACTCCACTCAAGGATGGAGGGCTCCTTTTGAGGAAACCTTCTTGCAAACTCCACTCCCTCATGGAGTTCTCCTTTTGAGGAAACCTCCGTGCAATCTCCACTCCCTCATGGAGGTCTCCTTTTGAGGAAACCTCCGTGCAATCTCCACTCAAGCATGGAGGGCTCCTGTTGAGGAAACCTTCTTGCAAACTCCACTGCCTCATGGAGGTCTCCTTTTGAGGAAACCTCCGTGCAATCTCCACTCAAGCATGGAGCGCTCCTCTTGAGGAAACCTCTGTGCAAACTCCACTCCCCCATGCAGGGCTCCTCTTGAGGAAACCTCTTTGCAAACTCCACTCCCTCATGGAAGTCTCCTTTTGAGGAAACCTCCATGCAAACTCCACTCAAGGATGGAGGGCTCCTTTTGAGGGAAACTTCTTGCTAACTCCACTCCCTCATGGAGTTCTCCTTTTGAGGAAACCTCCGTGCAATCTCCACTCAAGCTTGGAGGGCTCCTTTTGAGGAAACCTCCGTGCAAACTCCACTCACGCATGGAGGGCTTCTCCTGAGGAAACCTCCATGCAAAGCCACCTCCGCTGAGCAGGAGCAGCTCTGGTGGCCCTCCAATGGCTGGGCCGTACAGAGGGAAGGGGGGGGTTGATAGATTGGCCGTGCCCTCCCCCAGGGCCCCCCCCCCGTAGCTACAGGCCTGGATGCCCTGGCTGGCTTCTCTCACCAGAGTGGTGTCCCTTCTTCACCACATGAGGAAGCCCCGCTCGGACAAGGCCCCTGGTCTTGAAGGACCTCGCTCGGGTACTCTGATATTTGAAGCAAGAGTAGGCCTGGCATGTGGGGTTCTGCTGCGCGAGGCAGAATCCCAATGTGCACCCCCCCCAGAAGAAAAGATTTTGTGTGCACCCGTCGTGACGCTGTCACTCAGAGGTGACGTCATTGCGCTGGCACTTGGAGCTTCGCTTCCCCAGCGTCCTCGGAGGATGCTGGGGAAGGGAAGCTCCGCTGTTTCTGGGCTCTGAGGGATTGGGGGAGTTCCTCTGAGCCAAGAAAACATTAACCTGAGGGACAATGCGAGTGGAGAGGGGGCGTTCAAAGCGAGAGCAATCAGGCAGGGCGTTGGGAGGAGGCTTCTCTGATGCAGGCTTCCCACACAAGGAAAAGAAGGCACCCCGTTCGAGTGCTCTCACCTTAACGGCAAGGGCAGCCGAGCAGGGCCTCAGCACTGCTCAGGGAGAACGCCTCTACACTGCGTTGGTGCCGCTCGGCCAGAGCCTGCTCAGCACTCTCTTCCGTCGGCTGCGCGGTTCCTCCTTTCAGCGGTGATGGGGCTGGCAGGACAGGGAATGTGTGGCATGCCGCTGCCAGCGGGGGGTGCCGAGGCCCCAGTGCTGGGTTTTCTCCCAACCTTCCACCGCTTGTACCCCCTTCTTTCATCCTACCCTCCCTCCTCAGCTCTAACCTTGTTCCATCTGCCCAAGCTCACCCCTCCTGCCTTATTCGCCACCCTCCCTTCCAATCTTCCTCCGTCCTGCCTCCATCTTCCCCTCCCTGCGGTAGGAAATGAATCGGGGGTGGGAACTACCCACCCAATCTCACCTCAATTGCTCACCTCCCTCCCAGTCTCCATCCCCTGCTTCCTCCATTTCTACCCCCCAGCCCCTGCCCTCCCCCCCCCCTCGCTCACGGAATTTTTAACAACAATGCAACACAACAACTTTGCGCCCAGCTAGGCCCAAAATTATGCGGGGACCAGGCTGACTTTATCAACAGCTGGTGGAAATAAGACACTTCGGAGTGGAGGGCGGGATATAAATCCAATATCATCTTCTTCTTCTTCAAATACATTGCAAACTTCTGGCAACAGATAAAGCTCCAGATCAAAAAAATTACATCGTAGAGTTACCGGTAGAACCAGACGTCCGCCTCTGTAGCCACTGCTCCTTCTGAGTTCTCAGCCTCACCATGTTGTCGTCGTTCCCTGAGCTCTATTTCAACGTCGACAGTGGCTACCTGGAGGGCCTGGTGCGGGGTTTCAAGGCAGGGGTGCTGAGCCAGTCCGATTACGTCAACCTGATGCAGTGCGAGAGCCTGGAAGATTTGAAGCTCCATCTCCAGAGCACAGACTATGGGAACGTCGTGGGAAACGAAGCCTCCCCTCTCCCCGTGTCCCTCATTGATGACAAGCTGAAGGAGAAGATGGTGGTAGAGTTCCGCCATATGAGAAATCATGCCTATGAACCCCTGGCCAGCTTTTTGGACTTCATCACGTACAGCTACATGATTGACAACGTGATCCTGCTCATCACCAGGACTCTGCACCAGCGCTCCATTGCCCAGTTGGTGCCCAAATGCCACCCCCTGGGAAGCTTCGAGCAGATGGAGGCAGTGAACATTGCCCAGACTCCGGCAGAGCTGTACAATGCCATCCTGGTAGACACACCCCTGGCTGCCTTTTTCCAGGATTGCATCTCAGAGCAAGACCTTGATGAGATGAACATCGAAATTATTCGTAATGCGCTGTACAAGGCCTACCTTGAGTCCTTCTACAAGTTTTGCAAGATCCTGGGAGGCACGACCGCTGATGCCATGTGCCCCATCCTGGAGTTTGAAGCTGACCGGAGGGCCTTCATTCTCACCATCAACTCCTTTGGCACAGAACTCTCCAAGGAGGATCGGGCCAAGCTGTTCCCCCACTGTGGGAAGCTCTATCCAGAGGGCCTGGCTCAGCTGGCCAGAGCGGATGACTACGAGCAAGTCAAAGCAGTAGCCGATTACTACCCAGAATACAAACTTCTGTTTGAAGGAGCAGGCAGCAACCCTGGTGACAAAACAACAGCAACAACAACACGTGTTGTTTTTTTAAAACTCAAAATTTTTTATTTTTTCCAATTTATTTTTTTTGTATTTTTCCAGAGGGCCTGGCTCAGCTGGCCAGAGCAGATGACTACGAGCAAGTCAAAGCAGTAGCCGGGAGGGCGGGGCGACGCGGAGCATGGCGGACGCTTAAGGAATTCCCTCCCGACCACCAGTCCCGCTAACGCGATCCCACTCCCTTCACACTCAACACAAACGCCTGGGCATGGGCAAGAAAGATACCAGGGGACCCGGCAGCAGCTAGAGTCTCCTTAAAAGACCAAAGGACCCTTACCTTCCCGCTGGTAAGCTCGGACGTGTCGGACGCTTCCCCCCGACCCGCAGCGCCACAGTCAATGGCATCAGAGGCCCCCCCCAACCCTGCCGAAAGCCCTCTTTTAACCACTCAAACGTTCCATGAAGTAATGGACCGTTTGGAAGAGACATTGGGCGACAAGATTTCTAAAGCCATTGCCCCTATTCAGTCGGAGTTAAAAAAAACTCAACGAAACCATTTTGGCGGTCTCTCAAACGGCTGACTCTGCGTTTGAAATGGCGTCTAAGGCACACGAAACTGTCGAGGACCTGCAACATTCTAATATATGGCTCCACGAGAAACTTCTGCACCTTGACAAAAAGCAGTAGCCGATTGCTACCCAGAATACAAACTTCTGTTTGAAGGAGCAGGCAGCAACCCTGGTGACAAAACAACAACAACAACAACAACACGTTTTTTTTTTTTAAACTCAAAATTTTTTATTTTTTCCAATATTTCTACAGTTTTCCAAAACAAACATAGCATAGTTTCAAACATCAATACAATATAGACAAATAAAACAACAATTTTCCCGCACTATTAAGGAGAGAAAGAAAGAGGGGAAAAAGAAAGAAAGAAAAAATTCCATTTAACCTGCTACTCCAATACCCACAGCCAAGACTGGAGGCCCTGTCGCAGATAAATCATACTATTTAAAGCAATATAAAGTTTTAATACTTTTTCGGCATTTGATTTTTTTCCGATGAGTTGGCATTTACGTAGTCAAAAAAAAAAATAAACCATCTTTTACTAAAGTTTTCTCCTGCTTTAGGATTGTTGCTAAAAATGAGTTGCGAAGCAATTTTGTCCTGTATAATTATATCCCACACTTTCTGGTACCATAGGGTCAGTGAGGGAAGTCTCGCCGCTTTCCAACATTTTGCTCACAAGGTTTTCCCTGCCAAAATCAAGAGAGAAATAAGTTCCTGTTTCTGTTTGGTGTAATTGTTATCCGGCCAAACGTTAAGCAAGATAGACTCAGGAGTGCGAGGAACGGATTCATTAGTAATGTCTTCAATTTTATTTATCATGGCATTCCAAAAGGACTGTACTTTTGGGCATGACCACCAACAGTGGAAGAAAGATGCAACTTCTCCACACCCTTTCCAGCAGAGCGGAGTGAGGCCTTTTGTCTCATGGCTCAGAGACAGAGGGGTCAGGTACCATCGTGAAGATAGTTTATACTGTTGGAGTTTGAAATTTGTACACCGTGACCTACCCAATGGAGATGACCATACCTTAGACCATTGCTCTTTTGACAATTTAAGAGAGCAATCTTTGCTCCACGCATTTTGTTGAGTTGACTTCTGTGACCAAATCTTTTGATTTAATAAATTATAAATTTTTGAAATCACACCTCTCATAGTCGCGTTTTCATTAAGAATTAATTTTTCAAAAATATTCAATTGGTCTGTAGGTATCATGACAGGAATCACCTTATTTAATGTGTCGTGGAGTTGATGGTATTCATACCAAGGGATATTGGTCTTATATTTGGATTCTAACTGACATCGGGTGAGCAATTTTCCTTTGGAACTGACATCAGCAATTCTTAAGATATTCAGCTGTCTCCAAGTTTTAAAACTCCCTTCAGAAGTTCCCGGAGGAAACCAAGGTTGGCCCAAGAAGGACATAACCGAAGTGGAAGGCTGAACCACAGATGTTCTAAACTTGTCCCATGTTTTCAAAGTACAACCTAAAAAAGGGTTAGTTAACAATTCTTTGCTTCTATCAGCCCTAGAATTCCAGAGGAATTCTCTAAGACGTAAAGGATGGATACTGGCGGATTCAGTTTGAATCCAGGGCAGATGACATTCCTTCCTAGCATAAAGCAAAACATTACGTAGCTGAGCTGCCACATAGTAGCTGTTCATAAGAGAAGCCATGTTGGATCAGGCCAATGGCCCATCCAGTCCAACACTCTGTGTCACACAGTGGCAAAAAATTTTATATATACACACACACTGTGGCTAATAGCCACTGATAGACCTCTGCTCCATATTTTTATCTAAACCCCTCTTGAAGGTGGCTATGCTTGTGGCCGCCACCACTTCCTGTGGCAGTGAATTCCACATGTTAATCACCCTTTGGATGAAGAAGGACTTCCTTTTATCCATTTTAACCTGGCTGCTCAGCAATTTCATCGATTGCCCACGAGTTCTTGTATTGTGAGAAAGGGAGAAAAATACTTCTTTCTCTACTTTCTCCATCCCATGCATTATCTTGTAAACCTCTATCATGTCACCCTGCAGTCGACGTTTCTCCAAGCTAAAGAGTCCCAAGCGTTTCAACCTTTCTTCATAGGGAAAGTGCTCCAGCCCTTTAATCATTCTAGTTGCCCTTCTCTGGACTTTTTCCAATGCTATAATATCCTTTTTGAGGTGCGGTGACCAGAACTGCACACAGTACTCCAAATGAGACCGCACCATCGATTTATACAGGGGCATTATGATACTGGCTGATTTGTTTTCAATTCCCTTCCTAATAATTCCCAGCATGGCGTTGGCCTTTTTTATTGCAAACGCACACTGTCTTGACATTTTCAGTGAGTTATCTACCACGACCCCAAGATCTCTCTCTTGGTCCGTCTCTGCCAGTTCACACCCCATCAACTTGTATTGGTAGCTGGGATTCTTGGCCCCAATGTGCATTACTTTGCACTTGGCCACATTGAACCGCATCTGCCACGTTGACGCCCACTCACCCAGCCTCAACAGATCCCTTTGGAGTTCCTCACAATCCTCTCTGGTTCTCACCACCCTGAACAATTCAGTGTCATACGCAAACTTGGCCACTTCACTGCTCACTTCCAACTCTAAATCATTTATGAACAAGTTAAAGAGCATGGGACTAGGGATGTGCAAAAAAAAAAATTCGGATTGACACGGATTCGGAAGTATACGGGGGGGGGGAATTCAGAATCCCCGTATACTCCTGAATACCGCATTCGGAATAGCCGCATATACGGTAGATGCACGGCTATTACCGAATATACGGCCCTATTATACCCTATGGGCCATTGAAATCAATGGCAAATAGGGTATATTTGAAGCCGCATGGAGGGGAGGGGGTTTGATATAGAGCCCCCAAATTTGCAGGGGACCTGTAGGGGACTCTCCCCTCCAACCCCCCCAAGTCCCAAAAAGATTGGGCCAGGGGATCCCATTCCAGGGGCACCCAAAGAGGGTGCCCCTATTCCATCATTATACCCTATGGGCCATTGAAATCAATGGCAACATAGGGCATAATTAGAGGCTACTGGGGGGCAGGGGGTTTGAGGGAGAGCCCCCAAATTTGCAGGGGACCTGCAGGGGACTCTCCCCTCCAACCCCCCCCAAGTCCCAAAAAGATTGGGCCAGGGGGTCCCTATCTTTGGGCTCCCCAAAAAGCCCATTGCTAACAATGATGGGGGAAGCCCAATTAGCCACTTCCTCACTGTAATTGTCGCGGGAAAAGTGGCTCTGGGGAGCAGGGGGTTTTGAGGAGAGCCCCCCAAACTGCTGTGCAGCTTCAGGGCACTGTCCCACACAAAACCCACAAGGCCAAAAAAAATTGGACCAGGGGGTCCAATTCCTGGGGCACCCAAAGCCAAACCTAACTTCACATCAGAGAATCTCTATAGGACCCAAATGCACTACATCCCTATATCTACTCTATGAACCCTGCAGGGCAGGCCTGGAAGCAATATAAAACCCAGTTGCCAACGTCACTGCCACACCAAACACAATCTGCTCAAGGTCTGCTCTGCAGACCTGGCTGCAGCAAACCCAGATGCCAGCTCTCCAGCCCTGCCCCAAACAACACGGGGAGAGCTGGCCAACCACAACAAACCTGCTGGTTCTGGGTCTCTCACCCAGGTGCCAGCTTCCCTGCCACAGAACACACAATCTACAGATGCCAGCTCTCCAGCCCTGCCCCAAACAACACGGGGAGAGCTAGCCAACCACAACAAACCTGCTGGTTCTGGGTCTCTCACCCAGGTGCCAGCTTCCCTGCCACAGAACACACAATCTACTCTATAAAAACAAGAAAGTGACCCAGCCCACACACACCCTCACCAACCCCCACACCAACCAGAGGCAATTTAAAAAAACCAAAACAAAACCAGCAGAATCACAAAAGGCCAAGTGTTAAAAAAAGTGGCCTTTTCACCAACAAGAAAGCTCAGGCCAAATAAGTCAACAACACCCCCCCCCCCTAAAACCAGAACCAGGAAAAGGGGGACAAAAGTGTCCTTTTAAACAATGGAAATTAGGCCAAACAGCACCCCCCCCCCAAGAACCCAAAGAAAAGAGTAACAGCAGCAGCACAACACAGCAGCAACAAATCAAACACTGAATACTTTTAGAACAGTAAAAAATTAACTTTTAACAATACAGGAACTTTGCCAACCCCTCCCCCCCAAAAAACCCCTTCACCCTAACCCCAAGAAATCCAAGCCACCCAAATCAGGAGAAGTAAAAGGTCACTGCACTTTTAAAAGTCCTCTCACTAAATTAAGATATGGGCAAATTGGCAAAAAAAACCCCACCCCAGGCCCCCTCCCCAAGCAGAAACCCCCAAATAAGCTACCCCACCACCACCACCGCCCAAATCTGGATAAGTAAAGGGACTCTTAAGTCTTAAAAAAAAGTCCTTTTACCAACAATAAATAAAAACAAGAACCCCAAGAGTGTCTTACCTTGTCTTCTCTAGTCCAGGGATTCGGGAAGTCTGGTAAGGCTGAGTGAGAGAGCTGCAGGCAGTAGCTTAAGCCAAGGGCCAGCCAGCCCTTTGCACAGTCTCTCACACACAGCAGCAATGGAGGAGTCAGTCCAGCCAGGAAGGAAGACTCCTTAAAAAGCCCTTCAAAGCATGCATTTGCAATGCATTTTGCAAATGCATGCTTTGGATTGGCTGCTGGGGCTCCTCTTCCCCCTCCCCCCCTCCCTGATCCCAGGGAGAGGCGGGAAGAGGCCGCTAAAGGTGCGAAAGTAGGCAAGCAGCTCCTTTGAAGCTGCAGAAGCTACTTTGCCGCCTTTTGAATTGACAGCCGTATTATGATAGCTATTCGTAAGTATACGGTGAGCCGTATTCGGCTGCCGCATAATAGGCGGCAATGGCATTCGGCTACGGCCAATTCCAAATACAGCCGAATCAGTGTTGAACCGAATGCACATCCCTACATGGGACCCAGTACCGAGCCCTGCGGCACCCCACTGCTTACCGTCCTCCACTGCGAAGACTGCCCATTTATACTCACTCTCTGCTTCCTATTACTCAGCCAGTTTTTGATCCACAAGAGGACCTGTCCTTTTACTCCATGACTCTCAAGCTTTCTAAGGAGCCTTTGATGAGGAACTTTATCAAAAGCTTTCTGGAAGTCAAGGTAAACAACATCTATCGGGTCTCCTTTGTCCACATGTTTGTTTACCCCCTCAAAGAACTGTAACAGGTTAGTGAGGCAAGATCTTCCCTTGCAGAACCCATGCTGAGTCTTCCTCAATAACACGTGTTCATCAATGTGCCTACTCATTCTGTCCTTAATAATGGTTTCTACCAACTTTCCTGGTATTGAAGTCAGACTGACAGGCCTGTAATTTCCCGGATCTCCTCTGGAACCCTTTTTAAAGATGGGGGTGACATTTTCTACCTTCCAGTCCTCAGGAACGGAGGCAGATTTCAATGAAAGATTACAGATTTTTGTTAGAAAATCCACAAGTTCAACTTTGAGTTCTTTCAGAACTCTCGGATGTATGCCATCCGGACCCGGTGACTTATTAGTTTTTAATTTGTCTAACAGTTGTAGGACCTCCTCTTTTGTCACCTCAATCTGACTCAGGTCTTTAAACACCCCTTCCAAAATTAGTGGTTCTGGGGCCGGCAAAAAGTTCTCGTCTTCCACAGTGAAGACGGAGGCAATTCTATGAGCCCCCCAAAAGGTGCCCCTATCCTTCATTATTTCGAATAGAGGGAAGGCATTTAAAAGGTGTGGTCCCTTTAAATGTGGTGGCCAGAATTCCCTCTGGAGTTCAATGATGCTTGTCACAGCCTTGCTCCTGGCTCCATCCCCAAAGTCTCCTGGCTCCACCCCCAAAGTCCCCAGATATTAAGTCAGATTTGGCAACCCTAGTCAGTAGGACCTTCAACACCAACAAACTTTGTGGTAGGAGTATGAGCTTTTGTGAGTTACTGCTCAATATCTGGAGAAGTGAGCAGTGACTCACTATACCTGATCCCCCGTCACAAATTTTGTTAGTCTTTGCGGTGCTACTGGAGTCTGGCTCTTTTTTACCAAAAATGACAGGACATGGATGCCAGCCAGAAAGGCAAAAACGGCCCGCAATTCTGGAAGAGTAATATAAAGGCGTCAGACAGCCTCATGAACTTCTCTCCACTCTAAAGTAACACATAATTTATAACAATGGGTTTCTCAGGAAAACAGCTCCTCTCCTCGAATTAACCTCTTTTGTTCATGCTCACAGGAACACGAACAAGAGGCTAATTCAAGGAGAGGAGCTGTTTTCCCTCCCCATTTGCCCTTGTTAGCATATAGATAACACCTGGAAGGATCTCCCATCCTATACTTTGGGAGTCAGCAATGAATATGAGCACCCATTTCCTGTCAGCTCTGCCCAAGTCTTTGATTTCCCTCCGGGAAAACTCGTCAAGCATCTCTTCAACATTCCAGTAAAAACATGAAGCCATTTATTTCTGGGGCAAACCTTTCATGATGTCTCAGAAACATTTTCCCTAAGGCATTATGACATATGAGTGCCCACCTCCACTGTGTGTGTGTGTATGTGTGTGTTCTTCGTTCCTAAATCACACCCTCACTTGCATGTGGGATTCACCTTGCACATGAGATTCACCTCTCTTCCATGGAACATGGGCCATTTCAGAAGCCTTCTTCATGGACCACGTTTTTTCTTCACGAATGGCAAATATAGGCTCTCCTAAAATCTATTCCCTGCTCATTCCTATTCTTCTTAGTCAGCTTTGCATGTGTGCTTAAAAAGTGCTTTTCTGTGTGTGTTTACTCATTTTGTTTTTCAATAAAACCTTATTGGTTGAACATCTGCCTGGTTTATTTGAGAGGTTTTTTTGAGGGGAAAATCCCCATATACATAGGTAGCGATTTCAATTGCCCCGCTCTCAGACAGCTATCAAGAACTTTGGCTACCAAATGAGAAGGGAGCACTCACTGGAGAAGACCCTGCTGCTGGGAGAGACTGAAAGTAAAAGAAGAAGGGAACGGCAAAGGATGAGATGGTTAGACAGTGTTATCGACTCAACAAACATGAATTTGAGTTAACTTGGGAGGACAGTGGAAGAAAGAAGCGCCTGGTGTAATGTGGTCCATGGGGTCATGGAGAGATGGACTCGACTGTGCGACTGAACAACAACAACACATCTGGATAACAGCTCCTCACTCCCAGACTCAGTATCACTCCATCAGAAGACCTGGTGAATTATCTGTAGGGAGTAAAAATGTTCTAATAGAAGAGGCTGCTGAAGGCGGCCATGAAATCTCCCATGTGCATGATTAACACTCAGAGAGATGTCTGACAGGAAACCTTTAGGATAAGGCCAGATATCATTGCATGAATTGGAGATACCTGGAGGGAATCCCCTACCTGTTCTTTTGCCTGCCTCTGCCTGACTCAGGAGAAAACCTTCAGCCAGGGCCACCGCCTGGGAACTGGTCTCTGGCCTACACCCTCTGACCCAGCACTGCATTTCCTCAGGCAGAAGGGCCAGGAACTGCTCCAGGATCACCAGGTCCACAATCTGCTTTTAGCTGTGCCTCTCTGACTTCAGCCAATGGCTGCAAAGTCCATGGAGCTGGCTGCAAACCTCTCGGGGTCCACTGGACAGTCTGGACTCATGGCAGTGGAACTGCTGGAAGTGTCGGTAATGTACATCTGAGGTCACGGTGTCCATATGCAGGAACTCTGGCACAGCTCTTTCAAAAAAATCAACACCACTTCCAGGGTGGATGGGACCGGGGCTTTTCCTTGCTGCCTTGCCAGTTCCAGGTCCTTCTGGGTCCTGCTCTTCCTTCTCCTTCCCATTCTCTTGGGTCACCTCCATCTGTGAAAAGATGCCTTTATTCGCTTGCCTATGAAAGCAGGCTTCTCCCTGAGGGAATCGAGAGAGAGAGAGAGAGAGAGAGAGGGACAGCAGGGTGTCAAAAGGGAAATACACCACTGAACATCACAACCCTTAAAAGTGAGAATTGCCCTGATGGATCAGAACAGAAGCGCTTGAAGTTTGTAGGCCAGGTTTAAACTCATTTGCTATATTTACAAACCAAGCTATTTTAGATGTGTCCCCTAAGTTCTTTGAGAAAGCTGTGTGTCTCTGTTTAGGTTTTTAAGGATGTTACAAGCTTAGCCTTTTATTACTTTGGCTAATTCTGTCCTGGGGTCTAATTCTTAAGGTGAACCACAAGAACCCCCAGTTGAGGGGAAGGGGCAGGAACGTGTCTGTGGGAAGGAGCAGCTGAGATCAGGAGAGAAAGGCCAACAGGCTTCCGCTGAGATGTGGCTCAAGGATGTGGAGGGCCAGAAACGCTCCCTTTGGGCATCTGTTGTGGGGTAGTGGACTTACTGCTCTGGGGGAGTTCCCCTGTCTTCCACACATGCTCAGCTCTGCCAGGATACTCATCATTAAAGCAAATAAAAAACAAGACACCAGGAGTCTCCAGGGCTTTCTCCTAAGGGGAACCAACCCAGGCAAACAGTATACCTTAGAGCTTCTTACCAGTTCAAGAGGCAGGGCAGATAGAACAACTCTTGCATCCAGAGAAGAATCCCAGTTTTCTCCTGGCCCCATGTTTGAACTCACCCTGACAGGAGGACCATTTTCTAGAGTCCAGCCCAGTTCTAGAGCAGCTTTGGAGGGCTACTAGGCATCTCTCACGAGTGCCCTGCTGGAAAGGGTTGCTGGGGGGAGGCATCTGGGTCTCAGAACGGACGTTTATTACAATGCAGACAGGAGTTTAGTTTCCCATTGTCCCCCCACACCCCTTCTTATGCTCATCTAACTGAAAATGACCAGCCTTTTTGTTTGTTTCAAGATTTAAAAGACCAGCAACAGAACTTAAAAAAAAAATTAACTTAAATTAAAAACCCAAACTGCAGGGTGCAGAACTGGTGCCTAACAGGGTTGCCAACCTCCAGGTGGGGCCTGAAGTTCTCCCACAATTACAGCCGACCTCTAGCAGAGAGAGATCAGTCGAGAAAATGGCTGTCCTGATCGGGGGGGGGGGGGGGGAGGACTCTGTTGTCTTGTTTCCCATCTGGACCTTTTCCAGACTCCACCACCCCCAAAATGTGCAGGGATTTTCCACCCTGGAGTTGCCAACCCTGTGCAAACCCTGGCTGAGAATGAGGATCCCGGACTCCCCACCCCCTCCCGGACCTAAGCAAAGCTGACCCCCCCCATGCCTTACTTCTAAGGAGACCTTCCCGGGATCCTGGGGCTGCACGGCTTCCCCCTGCTGTTTCTTCTCTGCAGCCCTCTCAGTTCTCTTCACCCTTTCAGAAGAGATCCTCCCCCTTCCTTCTCTTCTCCCCCCCCCCCCCCCGCTTGGCTTCTCCAGCAAACGGCTCTCTGCTTTTAACCCTGTCAGTGTTATTCAAGCATTGTGATGTGGTAAAGGAACTCCAGAGCAATGATTTGAAAATCCAAATGCAGAAATATTGTCTTGATCTTCATTAGCTGCAATTCAGCAGTTTCTCTGGTAGAAACTTCCATCTGGGGCCCTGTGAGGTGGGTGGAGCTGAGAGAGCTCTCACAGAAGCTGCCCTTTCTAGGACAACTCTAGCGGAAGCCATGGCTAACCCAAGGCCAGGGCAGGCCCTTTAACTAGAAGAATGGGAAAATAAAATTGCAGACTACATATTGAAACGAACCTGGGGACTATGTGGTAGTCACTCTCTATTTGAGAAACAGATCAGTTCCGAAATCTGAGGAGAGATGGGTTGTGTATTATGTGAGCAGGAGTCAAATTTAGGATCAGAAACAATTCAAAAAGTGTATATAAATGTATCGCAACACAGAAGAAGGATGAGGTTTAAGTTTTAAATGTCACATCTTGACTATAAACGTATAACGGAAGTTAAGCTGACACTTGATGGTTCTTTCCACCGCCATGGCTTTGAAGGCTGGTGGTCTTGTGGCTTTATTCTAATTGAAGAGGCTCCAGGAAATGAATAGTATAGAGGGGATACAAAAAGGGAAAGAGGGATTATATAACATATAACATAATTGTATATATCAAGGATAATTATATATTTCAGAGTGTATAAACGGAAAAAAATATTTCTTCCCGACGTCTTCTTCATTATAATGTGAAGACTTACGGATGGCAACACGTCATGGGAGTTTTCAAGGCAATCCAAATAGGTCTCCTATCCAAATACTTGCCAGATCCAAACTTGCTTACCTTCTGAAATCTGACAAGATCATATTAGCCTGAGAGATCCAGGTCAGGGCCATATCCAGGGTTGCCAAGTCCAATTCAAGAAATATCTGAGGACTTTGGGGGTGGAGCCAGGAGTCTTTGGGGATGGAGTCAGGAGCAAGGTAGTGACAACCAGAATTGAGCTCCAACGGGAGTTGTGGCCATCACATTTAAAGAGACCGCACACCTTTTAAATGCCTTCCCTCCACTGGAAATAATGGAGGATAGGGGCATCTTGTTTTGGGGCTCACAGAACTGGACCTCCTGGTCCAATCTTTTTGAAACTTGGAGGGGGTTTTGAAGAGAGGCTGGACATTTGATGCCTCTACCTCAAAAAACAGCCCCCCCCCAAAAGTCGGGTGGTGGTGGTCAGGGGTGGTGGGAAAGGCTGCCAGTCTGAAGAAAGGCAGGCTGAGCTGAAGGGACCAAGTGGGGTCTGGTTCAGTAGAAGCAGCTTCGTGTCTTCATCTAGGATCGCTTTGGCACGCGTTTGCGCCTCCTTTCTTTGGCCCTGAGCATTTTGAGCACTGGAGACTTGCCAGTTTCCTCTCGATGGCTTTAATTACTGGTGCGAGCAGCCTCCAGCATCCCGGGAAACAGGCGCTTGCCTAGTCCTGGCCCCAGAAGAACAGAGCGCAGGAGAGCAGCTGGAGGCTGCCCCTTGGAGAGCGGCTGGGTTCAAAAGCCCCCCAAACACCAGCTCTCTCCCTTTCCCAATGGAAACCATTACACACACAGACGTGGGAAAGGCACATAACACTAGGTGTTAAAACTTTTTGACTTTTTTATCATACGTATTATATATACAGCAAAAAAGGACAAAACGTAGCACACACACTGTTGCCAACAGGGCTGTTTTTAGCAGGAACGCAAAGGAACACAGTTCCAGCTGGCTTGACATCAGAGGGTGTGGCCTAATATGCAAAAAAGCTCCTGTGTGAAATGATGGTGATGTCAGGGGGTGAGGCCTAATATGTAAATGAGTTTCTGCTGGGCGTTTCCCAGGCCTCAGATTCAGCAGGAGCTCACAGGAGCACAGCTCCTGAAGCTTTCGGAAGGTTCCACCTCCTCCCCATTGAATAGTAGATGCAGCTGGATAACAATCTCTGGATGAGCTCCACCACCTATTTGTCTACAAAACGACCCCTGGCTTTTTCTACAAATAAAGCCCTGGGGGGCCAATAAATCGAATGGTCCAAACAAACCTCCAAGGAGGACTTGTTCTCTGTTGTGTTGTTTCTAGAAGGCTGCTCAGGGGAGTTCCTCTCAGACCCTTCGGACCGATTCTTCTCTGTGCCGCTTGCCATGTCTGGTCCCACCCCCCTTGAGGGCCTGGCTGACCCTGCTTGAGCCAATGGGGGGAGCTGCTGCAGGCAACCGAACTTTGTGCAACTGGCCACCCCCCCCCCTCCCCTAAGCAGCCAGCAGGATTGTGTTGGGAAATACCTGGTGGCTTTGGGGGTGAATCTGGGAGAAGGTGGGGTTTGGGGAGGAGAGGGGCCTCAGCATGCGACAGTGCCCTAGAGTCCACCCTTCCAAGCAGTCATTTTCTCCAGGGGAGCTGATCTCTGCCAGCTGGAGATCAGTTGTCAAAGTGGGAGATCTCCAGACCCCACCTGGAGGCTGGCAACCCTCCCTTTCCGCGATCCGGAGCAGGTCGACCCACAGTCATCTGAGTCAGGGGGGCTTCCTTCCAGGTTTTAGGACTGCAGGCCTGTTCCTCCAAACCAGCCTGCTGGCAGGGGGGTGTCCTGCTGTGAGTCTGCCCAGTGCGACGGGGCTGCTTGCCACCTCCGGCATGGGAAATGCCTGGAAATGTGGCCACAGCTCTCTTCCCTCAGAGATAGGGTTGCCATTCCCCCCCAACACTTCAGGGTCATCAGAAAGCGGGAGAAGAGGAGGGAAATGTCTGCTGGGAACTCTCTTATTCCCTAGGGAGACTTATTCCCACAGGAAAGAATGGAGAATTGATCCGCGGGTATCTAAGGCTCTGGAGGAAATGTTTCTTGAGGTAGAGGCACCAAATTTGCCACGTGGCATCCGGTGCCTCTCCTCAAAAGACCCTCCAAGTTTCAAAAAGATTGGACCGGGGGGTCCAATTCTATGAGCCCCAAAAGATGGTGCCCCCATGCTTCATTATTTCCAAAGCAGGGGAGGCATTTAAAAGGGGTGTGGTCCCTTTAAGCGCGATGGCCAGAGAACTCCCTTTGGAGTTCAGTGATGCCTGTCTCGATCTTGCTCCCGGCTCCGCCCCCAAAGTCTCCTGGCTCCACCCCCAAAGTCTCCCGGCTCCACCCCCAAAGTCCCCAGCTCTTTCTTGACTAGGACTTGGCAACCCAAAGCAGGATGGAAGGCAAAGCGGGAAAGGCTTGGCTTTTGGGGAGGGGTGGCCTCTTGCTCCCCCCCTGCCTCCAGCAGAGCAGCCCCTTCCCCACCCCGGACCCCCGCCTCAGCCCTCCAGCCAGGGAGAGGGAGGGGGGAGACTGAGCCAGACGTCACAAAGCAGCAAGGGCGACGTCACAAGCGACCCCCCAGAGCAGATTGCACAGCTTTTGCTTTCACTCTCTCCCAGTACTTTGCCGGGAGAGGACTTGGAGAATGGAGATGCTCGGAGCAGAGCTTTGTGGCCGGCCGCCGAGCCGTTCCCCATCGAGGCTGGAAGAGCCGAGGGAAAGGGCCCCCAGCCCTTCTCCCTCTAGGTAGGTGGGCCCGGGGCTGCTCCCCTCCTCCGGCCACTCCAGGGCCCAGTCCAGCCAGCTGGGGGAGGGTTGCCAAGTCCAATGGAAGAAGATCAAGGCTGTGACAAGCATCACTGAACTCCAAAGGGAGTTCTGGCCATCACATTTCAAGGGACAGCACACCTTTTCAATGCCTTCCTTCCATAGGAGATAATGAAGGAGAAGGGCACCTTCTTTGGGGGTTTTGAAACTTGGGGGGGTATTTTGGGGAGAGGCACTAGATGCTGTACTGAAAATGTGGTGCCTCTACCTCAAAAAACAGCCCCCCCCCAGAGCCCCAGATACCTGCGGATCAATTCTCCATGAGTTTCTATGGGAATAAATCTCCATAGGGAAGAACAGAGTTCCCAGCAGACACTTCCCTCCCCTCCCCCCGCTTTCTGACGACCCTGAAGCGGGGGGAGGGCCTCCAACCCGGGGGATCCCCTGCCCCCACCTGGGGATTGGCAACCCTAAGCTGGGGCCAGAAACCTGGTCGAGGCACCAAGGGAGAGGAGAGGAGAGGAGAGGAGAGGAGAGGAGAGGAGAGGAAGGCAGTGGGCGTGGGGGGGGGAGCACAGCGAAGGACATTGGTTCTGCTAGAGGCACCTGGGTTTGGGCCAGTGTTCCCTCTAAGCTGAGTTAGTGTGAGCAAGCTCACAGTTTTTAAGCCTCCAGATCACAATTTTTTTGTCTTAGCTCAGGTAAAATAGCGCCAGAGCTGCCGCGTCCACTAGGCAACATTCGAGGGCTGCCTAGGGCGCTGGCTCTTGGGGGGTGCTCTTCGGGGCCCTGCCTCTGCACAGCCCAAGACGCTCCCTGCCAGCACTCCGCACGGCCCTCCCGCCCCCTGCTTCAAAGGGAGCCAGCGAAAAAAAATGTAAAAGAAAAAAGGGGGTGGGGGCCCGCTTTCCGGCTGGGCCGCTGGGAAAGCCAGCGCCGGGCCTGCCCAGAGCAAACTAATTTATGCAGTAGCGAGTCCCAACTTTAATGTCAGTAGCTCACAAAGTAGAATTGTTGCTCATGAGATTCCAAAACTTAGAGGGAACATTGGTTTTCGCCCCCTGTGTTGGCCCGGATGGACCACTGGCCTGATGCAACAAGGGTTCTCGTCTGTTCTTAGGTTTGGGGCCCATGATGTTCTGTCTGGGAGAGCCAGTTTGGTGTAATGGTTAAGTGTGGGGACTCTTACCTGGGAGAACCGGGTTTGATTCCTCGCTCCTCCACTTGCGCCTGCTGGAATGGCCTTGGGTCAGCCATAGCTCTCGAGAGGTTGTCCTTGAAAGGCCCTCTCAGCCCCACCCACCTCACAGGCAGTGTTCCCTCTAAGCTGCAGAGTCTTGTGAGCAAAACCTCAACTTTGTGAGCTACTGGCATGAAAGTTGTGAGCTCCTGCATCAATTAGTGTGCTCTGGGGTCCTCCTTCCTGAGCTAAGACCAAACTGTGTGAGCTGGAGGCTAAACATCTGTGAGCTAGCTCACGCTAACTCGGCTTAGAGGGAACACTGCTCACAGGGTGTCTGTTGTGGGGGAAGGAGATACAGGAGGTTGTAAGCCGCTCTGAGTCTCTGATTTAGGGCGGGGTATAAATCTGCAGTCTTCTTCTTGGTGCTTGTGGGTGGGGTGGCAGAGTGGGAGGGCTTCTGGAGTTCTGGCCCCACTGGTGGACCTCCTGATGGCTTCTGGGCCACTGTGTGACAGGAAGTGTTGGACTGGATGGGCCACTGGCCTGATGCAAGAGGGCTTCTGTTATATTCTTATGTTTGGGGCCAATGATGCTCTGTCTTCTTGGTGTTTGGGGGGGGGGCACAGCGGGAGAGCTGCTGGACTTCCGGCCCTGTTTGAGAGCTGCAAGGATGGAAGGAAAGGTGGAAAGAAAGCAAATAGATGGGGGGGAGGAAGAGGTGGAAAGAAAGCAGCTTTAACTATCAATGCATTCTCCAAGCCATCAGCTGGCTTGGCTTGGAGAAGTGATTTAAAGAGACAGATACCTTCTCCAAGCCAGGCAGTGGGGGCTTCAAGAGCCACACAAAATGGCTGAAAGAGCCACACTTTGGCCACCTCTGCTCTAGTGTTTAAAATAATCCTATTGCAGACTCAGTATTGCTTACAGCAAAAACAGTGGACTATCTTTCAGCAGCTTCGACTTTTAGACGCCAAGGTGGATAGGCTCTTTGCTGGGAGTAAAGATGAGTAAAGTCTGGGGCAGTGATGCTCTGTATTGTGGGTGCTTGGGGGGGGGCACAGTGGGAGGCCTCCTAGCCCCACTGTTGGACCTGCTGATGGCACCTGGGTTTTTTGGCCACTGTGTGGCACAGAGTGTTGGACTGGATGGGCCAATGGCCTGATCCAACAGGGCTTCTCTTACGTTCTTATGTGACACAGAGTGTTAGACTGGATGGGCCAATGGCCTGATCCAACAGGGCTTCTCTTACGTTCTTATGTGACACAGAGTGTTGGACTGGAGGGGCCACTGGCCTGATCCAACAGGGCTTCTCTTACGTTCTTATGTGACACAGAGTGTTAGACTGGATGGGCCAATGGCCTGATCCAACAGGGCTTCTCTTATGTTCTTCTGTGACACAGAGTGTTGCACTGGATGGGCCAATGGCCTGACCCAACATGGCTTCTCTGATGTTCTTATGATGCTTGTACCATTCCTCAAACGAGCCTCCCACGTACTGACTGTAGGAGTGTGAAGAGTCAAGTTCCGCTTTTGCCAGCAACAAGAGGAACTGAGCGCATAGCTACTTTGGCCATCCCATCCAATCGGTTGATGTGTTGCTTGATAATCTCAGCTATTTGCCCTTCTGGCACACCAAGCCTCTCGTCAAAGGCCACCTGACAGAGCTATTTGGGAGGTGCCTCAGGCGACTGGATATACGTTCAGTAATCTACTGACTAGCTCCAGCCACAGCCAGGGCCACTTTGGTGCAGTGGTTAAGTGCATGGACTCTTATCTAGGAGAAGTGGGTTTGATTCCCCACTCCTCCACTTGCACCTGCTGGAATGGCCTTGGGTCAGCCAGAAATCTCGCAGGAGTTGTCCTCGAAAGGGCAGCTTCTGTGAAAGCTCTCTCAGCCCTACCCACCTCACAGGGCGAGGAAGATAAAGAAGATTGTAAGCCGCTCTGAGTCTTTGATTCAGAGAGAAGGGCGGGCTATAAATCTGCAGTCTTTTTCTTCTCCGGGTGCCACGTGGCCTAGGGGCGTCACGAGGTGCCCCCTCTCCTCACGCGCCATGCCCGCTGCCTTCCCAACCTCGCCGAGGCTTCGTAAGCCTCAGTGAAGTCGGGGGTAGGGGGCGTGGCAGCAAGCGGGCTCAGAGCCTGGCTCTGAGTATGCCCGCCGCCTTCCGAACCTTGCCGAGGCTTCCCAAGCCTCAGGAAGCCTCGGCAAAGTGGGTGGGCTCTGAGCGCACCCGCTGTCTTCCGGACTTCCCAAGACTCGGGAAGCCTCGGCGAAGTCTGAGGCCTGGCAGCGAGCCATCCTGACCTTGCTCAGATTTGGGGCGGGGAGCAGGGGTCTGCCTGGGGTGGCAGAACCCCCAGCGCCGGGCCTGGCCAGAGCCAAAGAGTTTCCAGAGTGTTTATTGCACAACAAGGACTGGCTGAAGGTCAGAGGTCTCTCACCAGGCCGTGTATTTAAAGATGCAAGTGTAGCACCCTTGTTGCCTCAGTCTTCCCTTCTGCCCTGCTGGGATCATGCAGTGCCGCTGTCTTCTAGTCCTTAACGCATTAATTTACAAACTGTTCCAGGAGCGAGTTTGTCAAAAAAGATTTCCCTGCACAACGTTCTCCTCTCAGTGAGAATAGTGACAGTAGTGTTATGGGCATTTTAGTACCTTCGCCTGCTGCTCCCTCAGACTTCATGGCGGAACCACAGGTGTTTCCCCCAAGCAGTATCCAAGGAAATTCCGGATTTTGTGCACGTTTGGAACTTGAAGAAGTTAAACTGTCCCCAAGTGGTCATGTCAGAGGCCAGCAGAGCACAACTTCACCTGTCTTCAATTGTGAAGCTTCCGTATATTGCCCTAGAGTTAGATAACAACAACAGTTCACAATCTATGACCCAGGAACCAGATCCAGCTGCTGTGATCTTTTGTTCTGTAGAAACAAGGTTGTCCATTCCAACAATACTGAAACAGTCTTCTATTCTGAATTGCAGGAACAGATCTATTGCAGGAGTGGAATCTCTAGATGAGTATGAAAAGAGGTAGGTAAAGGTCTTCCTCTGTGCAAGCACCAGTCGTTTCCCCCTCTGGGGTGACGTTGTTTTCACAGCAGACTTTTGACAGGGTGGTTTGCCATTGCCTTCCCCAGTCATCTACACTCCCCCCGCCCCTCCCAGCAAACTGGGTCCTCATTTTACCGACCTCGGAAGGATGTAAGGCTGAGTCAACCTGGAGCCACCTACTTGAACCACCTTCTGCTGGGATCAAACCCAGGTTGTGAGCAGAGGGCTCCGACTGCAGTACTGCAGCTTTACCACTCTGCGCCACGGGACTCTGAAGCAGAATTCAGTTACGAGTCCACTCTGAAGCAGAATTCAATGACGAGAACGTTCTGGCACTTAGAAATGAGGCACTGAAATATAAATATCAGCCCAATAAAACAAAACAATTTGACCAACCTGCTGAACATATGAACATATGAAGCTGCCTTCTACTGAATCAGACCCTTGGTCCATCCAAGTGAGTATTGTCTTCTCAGACTGGCAGCGGCTCTCCAGGGTCTCAAGCTGAGGTTTTTCACACCTATTTGCCTGGACTCTTTTTAGTGGGAGATGCCAGGGATTGAACCTGGGACGTTCTGCTTACCAAGCAGATGCTCTACCACTGAGCCACCGTCCCTCCTGTTTTTAACTCTTGGTTTGATAAAGAACGTAGTGAATTAAAGGCACATCCGTCTATTGCAAATTTTGCAATGCTACCTCCCCTCGTATCCCAGAAGAATATCAAATATGCAAACAATTACTTAAATCCCCTTATTAAGATAAAGAGGAATGCCTTTGTCCAAAAACAATGGGAATGACTGTTAACTGCTATATCCTGCAATGACTCAAAACCATTTTCGACACTAGTTAACAGAGCACTTAGACCAGGAATTTCCAGCCCTTCTGTTATTGCTCCCTCTACTTGGTATCCGTATTTTCTTGATCTATTCCAAGAGGAGGCTCCAGGTGCTCTCCATGTGACCAACCTTGTTCCTGACAATATGCCTGAATGGCCTCCTGTGACTCCAGAAGAAGTTGTGGTGGCAGGATTTCTTTTGGGTTGGCTTGGGTCTCGTATGAAATTGGCAACAAGAGTTCTAAGCTCTTCATTCATATTGCTCTCAGTCAAAAGCATAAGTTGAGAATGTAGGTCAGGAGAGTAGACAGAAACTAGGGTAAAGTTGAGAGTCTTTGGAGGACAGGAATTTCCTTATATGGTATTGTGAGGAATTGATAACTTGCCATCTGGAGCTGCGATCTGCAGTGCTGGAATTCATCACATTAGATGAAATAGAGAGAAGTGATACAATTTCCCGGGGAAAGTCTTTAAAAGCCCTGGAGCTGCAGTACAGCTAAAACAGCACTGAGAGAAGACTGACAAAGGGTGAAACCAATGAAAACGTAGGAAATATGGTCTTTTGATCTCTTTGTGAGAAGTTGTGCAGAACTTTGCCGCCCCAGTCTTTTCCTTCTGTTGGCTGTAGCTCCTCCCCCTCCCAGTCCCCTGGGGAAGGAAGGAAAGAGCCTGGACTTCTTTTGCTCAGTTCCCCGGACCCCATGGGAGAAATATAAAGAAAGCATCTTTAAGTCCACTGAGTGCTAATGTTTTTAAGCATGTTTTTAAAAATACATATTTATGTCAGTGTTCCCTGCATCTGCTCCTAGGCAGGCTTCTCCCTCTCCTCTAGGCTGCAAATCAAGACACAAACGACCACTCTGTGGGACTAATGAACTCTTGTTCCTCATCCTTCATTGCAGAGCGGAAGAATTGGCCCAGAACTGCTGGGAAGCAGAAATGGCCATGATCAAAAAATGGCACTACGAGTGCGTGGATCTCTTAAGGTGAGGGATGTGTTGGGCAGCAATATCTGTTCTATTTGATACTAATTTATATGTGGCTTCATCTTGGAGAGACGCATTGGAAAGCAGTTCCCGTTTTCCAGTGACAGATGGAATGTTAACTTCCTCGGGAATACGAAGAGCAGTGTTCCCTCTAAGCGGAGTTAGTGTGAGAGAGCTCACCGTTTTTTAGCCTCCAGCTCACACATTTCTTGTCTTAGCTCAGGGGGGAAAGGCTCAGAGCAAACTAATTCTACACAGCAGCTTGCAGCTTGAATGCCAGTATCTCATGGAGTAGAAGTTTTGCTCAAAAGACTCCACAGCCGAGAGAGAGCTTTGGCTGTCACCACTTGGGCTCTCTCGCGCGAGAATTCTCTCTTGTGTGAAGAGTCTCTTGGCTGAGAGGCTGTTGCTCTCTGACCCTGCGTCATGTCGGAGACGCCTCGAGTCTTCACTCCATGAGCCGATGGCCGGAGCCTCTGACTCTCCCTCGTGCCGGTGGTAGCTAGCCATCAAGACCTGGCAGCTGGCTGAATGCTGTGGATGCCCTTGGGAGTCGTCCTCAGGCCTCAGATGCAGCAGGAGCTCACAGGAGCGCAGCTCCTGAACCTTCCTGAGGCTTCCCCCTCCTCCTCCTCCTCCCACCTACCTTGTCCAATGAGTAGTAGGTGCAGCTCCATCACAGTCCCTGGATTAGGAGAGCGGGCAGCCAGGCAGCCCCCAGGGGCTATGCCACACCCCCAGCAGCCCTCTTTAACCCCTGGAGAAGCCCACGCCACCCTTTCTCCACTTCTGATGTGATTTTGGACAGCGGATGGCTTGCTGGCCTTTTGGCTGGGGCTCTCCTTTCTTGCATCGGGTTGCTTTTGGCTGGGGGGGGGGGCAGCATATGCTAATGAGTGATGCTAATGCGCTCCACCACCTATTTTTCTGCAAAACAAGCCCTGATCGTCGTCCTGCCTGCCTGCTTGAACTTTTGGTAACTATGGTGTGATTTAGTCTGGTGAAGAATAGCCTTTTTCTTTTCTGTCTCCCCCACAAGCCTTGTCTTTGAAATATATGGCACACAAATCTTTCTTAATTTCTGTTGTGACATCTTTGCTCTTGTAAGTCTCAAAGCTAAGTCCAGTGACTTTACTGCTCGACTGCATGCCAGATTGTTACTCTGAAGTTCAGTGGGGCAAGCCTACCTTGCAGGGATGGTTTCACTGTTAATCTCCCGGGAAGGCTTGAAGGTTGACTCTGCCTTCATTGCTGTTGGGATGTATTCTCAGAGTCTGGTGGCAGTGTGCCTTTTGATCTACAGGGAGGGCATAGCTTCCCTCCAGGACTTTGATAGCTTTTGTTTAACCCCCTAAACTGGAACCGGCGGTTTGAAGGGGTGTTTGGACCGGTGTTTCCTCTAAGCTGACTTAGCATGAGCTAGCTCACAGATTTTTAGCGTCCAGCTCATGCATTTTTGTCTTAACTGAGGAAGGATGACCCCAGAGCAAACTAATTTATGCAGCAGCTCACCACTTCAATGCCAGTTGCTCACAAAGTAGAATTTCTGCTCACAAGACTCTGCAGCTTAGAGGGAATATGGGTTTGGACCAGGCGGGTTCCAGGACAGGATGTATTGGCCAGCAATTTTCTCTGCGATATTTGAGATTCATTTACACGCGGCTTCCGTTTCTAAGTCCATCACTTTAGAAGGGTGATATGATTCCCCCAAATCCCTGCTATAATCCCTCTCACCCCCGCAAAGCAAAGCAACCTGCCGAACCGTCGGCTCCCAGCGTGTGAGCAGTGGGTTGGCCGGGTGAGAGCTAATTCCAATGTGTGTTGGATTGTTTCTGTGTTTAATTTAGTAACACTTAGTGGGAAATGGTGAGAGAAGACCCTGTAAGTTATTCTTATGCAGTTGAAGCCCTGCATACCAAGGAGGGCAAGGGAGATGGTGAGGGGTCAGGAGATCAAGTCCTACGAAGAAAGGTTGAAGGAGCTGGGCCTGCTTAGCCTGGAGAGGAGGCGGCCGAGAGGTGATAGGATCACCCTCTTCATCTAGGTGCAGAATTGTTTTCTGTGGCCCCGGAAGGGAGGACCAGAACCAACGTTTGGTTGAAATGAAACCAAAAGAGTTTCCGGCTCAACATGAGGAAGAACTTCCTGACCGTTAGAATTCTGTTGATTCTGTATAAAAGTGATTCTGTCTCTAAGGTGCTCCAGCGTAGACACTGTCACACAGCAGGGATGGCCTTCTGCTGGCTGCCACCACTCTGGTGAGGGTCAGGATGGGAAGGCCTAGCTCCCTTTTTAGCAACACCTTTGACCCATGACCAAGGAGATGTGAGGGCCTAGGCAGTTAAACAGGGACAGTTTGTTTACAGCGCTCAAGCAATAGGCGGGTAATAGAAACTTTTAGTGCAACCATGACCTCTTATGCAGTTGAAGGGTTGCATAAATGTTGCTTCGAAATGACCACTCAGTGGGGCTCATTCAGTTTTCTTCCTCAGATGTCATCCATGTTGTGGAATATCTCCTGATTTCGAGGAGGAAGATCTAAGCGAGGATGATCCCAGGTGAGGATGTGTAGTGGATTTTGGGGTTCAAACAAACTTTGGTTCTGAAGTCTGACTGTAACTGACTTTTCCCCTTGAAGATTTCAGGTAGGCCTCTTGGTTATAAAAACAACTGTCTGTGTCCACAAGGCAAAGTGAGATGGAATGTGGCCTTCTGACGGTGGATGCACCTGTGGGAGATGGTACCAGCCAGTTCTCCCAATTAAGAGATTCCTTCAGCTGAACCTAGTTCTCTGAAGTTGTGGGATTCAAGGCCATTAGATGTCACATGAGTCTTGCGGCTCCAGTTTGGCGTATTGGTTAAGTGCATGAACTCTTATGCAAGAGTACAGATCCAACCTTCTACTTATAACAAAGCTAAAAAAATTGGGTAAAGATCCATGAAGAAATACAGAAGGTATTGAAAGTCAACTTCCTGAAGAATCCAAAAAATATGTTATTAAACATAGTAGATATGTTTTATTGTATGTGGTCATTGGCCATTACAATATAATATTACAGTATAAAAATTTACATTTAAAATCATACTTGAAAAGCAAGTCTTCAAGTTAGAACTGTACACTTCTAAAATTTCATAAATACATCATTGATATATTTAAAACCATAATAGCTGTGCTGGACTATAGAACTCAATGTGGTGCATTAGTAGGAGCCACTTTGGATCTAACTTTTCTAGCTGCAAATGCAAAAAGTGCTACCTTGCATGAAACCGAGGGGTTCCTATCCGATAGTAAAATCAATCAATCAACTTTTCACTGTCATGTAAATTGTGTACTTGGCTTAAAATTCCCGAAAGGAATTTGCTTCTTAGGTCTGAATAGAAAGGGCACACCATTCTATAGTGAAAGAGATCTTCCACAGCAGTTCTGCATACGCATACACATCGTTCCTGTGGTTTATTGGTAAACCTTCCAGACAGCACTTCAGTGGGCATAGTCTGAAAACGGAATGCATAGTACCATCTAATGTACCAAAATTTCATCACGGACTATTTAAATACATGGTTACAGCAAGAGTGCTATTTGCATCAAAATGGAATGCTGAAACATGCCCAGAATTGATTGACTGGAAAAATAAACTGACTGATTATATAACTATGGCAAAGCTAACATCTTACTTGCGTAATAGACCAGAATCTGAATTCCAAGAGAAATGGAATGTATTTTTTGCCTATATCCATCAAAATTAGGCTGTAAAGCTTTAAAGACTTTAAAAAGGAATAAAATGTTAAAGTCCAAAAAGAGTAAAAGACAGAATTGAGTATGGTATGTTCAAAATCTTTATGCTTGCAATGACCTAACATTAGAAACATCAGGAATATCAAAAATGTTAAGAACGTAAATATATTTGATGATGATATTGGATGTATATCCCATCCTTCACTCCGAAGAGTCTCAGAGCGGCTTACAGTCTCCTTTACCTTCTTCCCCCACAACAGACACCCTGTGAGGTGGGTGGGGCTGGAGAGGGCTCTCACAGCAGCTGCCCTTTCAAGGACAACCTCTGCCAGAGCTATGGCTGACCCAAGGCCATGCTAGCAGGTGCAAGTGGAGGAGTGGGGAATCAAACCCGGTTCTCCCAGATAAGAGTCCGCACACTTAACCACTACACCAAACTGGCTCTCCCTGTCAACGGTCATCCGCCTAAACTTGCAGGCCGAGCGGTCCCCTTATTACTTTATGCCGATGACACTACCATCCTCTCTTGTACAAGAGTGGGCCTGCAAAGGTATTTGAATGCCTTTTATGACTACTGTAATTGTAATTCACTTACTATCAATTACACCAAATCTAAAGTAGTTGTCTTTTCAAACTGCTGGCGTCCACAGAGATGGTTTATTGGCAATTCAACAATCGAGCAAACAAAAAATTTTAAATACTTGGGGATCACTTTTAACCACAAGTTAAGCTGGGTTTCACATCGTAACAACACCGTCAACTTGGCTAAATGTTCAGCTGCTCAAATTAAACAGTTTTTCTTTGCAAGGGGCAACCAATTAGTTCCAGCAGCTATTAAAGTGTTCAAAGCCAAAACGCTTGCCCAAATCCTCTATGGTATCCCTATTTGGATCTCAGCTTTTACCAGGAAAGTGGAGGGCATTCAAGCCTCATTCTTTAGACAAATTCTTGGTTTGCCAAAATGTGTGCCCTACTTTGCTCTCTGCTCTGAAGTGGGTCAGTCTTTGGTGGAGACAAAAGCCTGGATTGCAGTGTTTATATTCTGGCTCAAAATTTATTTTAGAACAGATCCCAACAGCCTTCTTGATTGTATGAAAAGAGACCCATATATTTCATCCTGGACAGCAGTGCTTCTGTCTAAACTCAATCAATTGGGGTTAGAGGTAGATGACTTTTCTACCGCTGATGAGTCATATATCTTCAGATGTATTAAACTGAGACTATGGGAATCGGAGGATACGAAATTACGGCCAACTGACCCTTATATTTGCTCTCCAGCTTCCTTAGGTCTTTATGCTTTTTGTGGCAAAATGCCCAATTATCTATCAGACCTAACCACTCCAAGTCATCGCAGGGCATTTATGTTGGCTAGACTAAACGCGTTTCCCTCCAAAGTTTTACAAGGGAGATATCAGCGAGTCCCCTTAGCCGACAGACTTTGCTCCTGTGGAGCAAATACCCCTGACTCAATCCAGCATATATTGCTTGATTGTTCTTTATACCATAACCTCCGTAAAGATTTATTTGGCAAGCTTTCTTTTTCTCCAGATTTGTCTATTCTGCCACCGTTATTATTTATTGAGTGATACTGAGGGGGTAGTTAGTGAGGCTGTGGCAAAATTTCTGGCTGACATCCTTAAATTTAATTCTGACCATGTTTGAATGCATCTGTAAGCTCGGTTTTATCTTGATTTTATCTCCAGTGTTTAAATTTTTATATTCTGTGTATTTTTATCTGAATCTATCATGCCATTAAAGGTTTGGTATGGTAAAGATTATGCATGGGATAGAGAAGTTAGAGAAAGAAGTACTTTTCTCCCTTTCTCACAATACGAGAACTTGTGGACATTCAATGAAATTGTGGAGGAGTCAGTTTAGAACTGATAAAAGGAAGTACTTCTTCACCCAAAGGGTGTCTGTCTGGGGCAAATGATGCTCTGTATTCTTGTTGCTTGAGGGGGGCACAGTGGGAGGGCTTCTAGTGTCCTGGCCCCACTGATGGACCACCTGATGGCACCTGGTTTTTTGACCACAGAGTGTTGGACTGGATGAGCCTTTGGCCTGATCCAACATGACTTCTCTTACGTTCATTTGTTCTTACAGCATGGAAAACCAACAATGTGGTGGAGAGGAAGATGCAAACGAGATCGAGGAAGAGAAGGTGAAAGAGAAAGTTCATTTTTAGGACTTAGCAGTGCTGGGAGCAAGTGCTTAATAGTAGTGGACTCTAATCCACTTCTCCTGCTGCCAAGTGAGCTTGGACCAGTTCTTGTTCTCTCAGAGCTCCCTCAGCCCCATCTATCTCACAAGGTGCCTGATGTGAGGAAGAAAAGGGAGGTGATTGTAAGCTACCTTGAAGCTTTTTAAGGGAGAGAAAAGCAGGGTATAAAAACCAACTCCTCTTCTTCTGTACCGCTAGAAAAGAACAAGAGTCTAATAGCACCATGAAGACTAACAGAAATTGTGGTAGGGTAGGAACTTTTGGGACACTGACTGTGTGGGCCTGGCATGGGATGCAAAGGAGGACATGGCTATTTGGCTGCTGTACTGACCAGCTAACACACCGGCAGATATCGGGCCCGTTGAAGGCTGCCACCAGCTGGCCACTGGAATACTGTAAATTCCTAATCTTGGGGGGCTTCGATATCCAGGCTGATGAGACTACCTCTTCTCAGGTGGGAGACTGGCATAGCCAACTTTCCAAAGCCATTGACAATATCTGCCCCCCCCCCCCCCCAGCACCCTCTCTGTTCCCACGTCAAACTGGCTCCATGGTACACCCCGGAGCTACAGTGGATGAAACTGGAGCTGAGATTGCTTGAGCAAGAGTGGCAGCATCCTCTCGACAAAACTGCAAGTGCATCTTATAGAGACTTTGTGGAAATTTATAAGTGAAAGCCACTAAGAAGGGATTCTATGAGATCCTACAGCAAAGCTTTGGGCCATGGGCTGCGGAGAGGTGGAAATATCACCTACTATATGATATTTATGGTACACACACACACATTTTTTATATTCATTCATATGACTATTCATATTCATATGAAGCTGCCTTATACCGAATTAGACCTTTGGTCCATCAAAGTCAGTATTGTCTTCTCAGACGGGCAGCGGCTCTCCAGGGTCTCAAACTGAGGTTTTTCACACCTATTTGCCTGGACCCTTTTTTGGAGATGCCGGGGATTGAACCTGGGACCTTCTGCTTCCCAAGCAGATGCTCTACCACTGAGCCATTGTCCCTCCCCCTTTCCCACACACCCTTGTAAGCATTCTCTGTCTTAAAATATAGCTTAGGAAATTGGCATAGTTAAAGTTGCTGGAAATATAAAATAACTTAGAGCAGTTACAGTTAGCTGTTTTCTGGCTCCTACAAACATACAAGCATTTAATAATACATCTCACAATACAGAATCTATTAAGTTTAAGATTATTAAATTTATACCCCGCCCTCCCTGCCGAGGCAGGCTCATGGCAGCTTACAACATTATTCCTAATAGCAATAAAAGACTAACGCATTGGCGCCTAAAACCGTTACGGTGACGTCAGTATTTCCTGGATTCCTCCTGCTGTTAGAGGTCTCAGAGGTCAGCTGAAAGCAAGCCAAGAGAATGGGCTGACAGGCCTTGCGGTCCAGCCACCAGTGTTCAATAAGAGATCTATATCCCATATCTGACTGGAGTAGAACTGCTGTTGAAGACTGGGGACTTCTCACATACCTTCCCACCAGCACCCCTAGGGCATTTTGTACCCCTAAGCTCTTGAAAGCCAAGGGAGAAAGAGAAGCAGAGTTAATTATGTAGGGAAACAGGGGCTGGAGCTCATTAGGATAACTCATTTGCATATGTCATACACCCCCTGATATCACCAGAAGTGCATCAGAAGGCAATCTCTACCCCCAAAATCGCCAGGCATTCCCCAGCTTGCTACTGCTTGCCTCTGCCAAGCAACCATATCCTTCTTTTCATTTATTTATACACACACAGACACACACACACACAAAATGAGTGGTGGTGGTGGAAACTGCTGCCATGAAACCTGGTTGGTTACCTGTGGCCAGTCTTACAACTCACCTGCCTCACAGGGTTTGTGGGAGGATAAAATGGAGGCGATAACATTGTGAGCCACTTGGGATCCCCGCTGGGGAGAAAAGTGGGACACACATGAAGTGAATAAATGATACAGAACGCAAAGCTCCAAGTGCCCCGGGCTGGATAGTCCAGGCTAGCCTGGTCTTTAGATCTTGGAAACTGAACAAAGTCAGCAGGAGCTCACAGGAGAGCAGCTCCTGAACCTTTCTGAGGGTTCCCCCTCTTCCTCCCCACCTACCTTTGTGAGTTTCCTGCATTGTGCAGGGGGTTGGGCTAGATATTTGTATGTAGACCTCCAGGACGAGGCGGCAGTCTTGGCATCTGCCCGGAAGCCTCCCGTCAGGAAGAGATGGGAAGCGGACGCCCTAGGCGGCCACCTACCTGGCCTACTCCTACCCACCGGCCATGCCATGGTTGGGTCGTTTTGTAGAAAAATAGGTGGCGGAGCTCATTAGCATATGCTGCCCCCCCCCCCCGCAGCCAAAAGGAACCTGATGCAAGAAAGGAGAGCCCTGGGCAAGTGAGACCTGCTTGGGCTGGCTAGAGATCCAGCCAGTCCAAGCAGGCCTCACTCATCTGGGGCTCCCCTGGGCTGTCCACCCCTCCCCCCCTGTCAAAAGGCCTGCAAATCACCCACCACGCAAAATATCATAAGAATTGGAGAAAGGGTGGTGCGGGTTTCCCCAGGGGTTAATGAGGGCTGCTGGGGGTGTGGCAAAGCCGGCTGGCTGGCTGGCTGCCGGCTCTCCTCATCCAGGGATTAGGAGGGGCCTACTATTTAATGGGCTGCTTCCTCCTCCCCTCTCTTGCGTCCTGCATCACAGCTTGCTTTGCCAGGCTTGCTCAATGGCACATTTGCTTGGGAGTTGCCCTTCAATTACTTGGCAGTTCTTTGGTAATGTGTCGTTTCCTGCCAGAAGTGAAGGCCAAAGAAAAGCAATGCCTGCTGCAGTTGGCTGTTGTGGCTGATGGGCAGACTCACCCGGGTGCTTCCAGGCTTGCCACTTTTGGAGGAAAGAGCAGGGAAAGTGGAGGAGCTTTGCCATTTCCCCACATCTGTTGAGATTTGAATGAAAATGGCTTCCAGCCCTGGGTTTTGTTCTACATCCTCTGCCCGCCCCCCGCATAGGGTTGCCAAGTCCAATTCAAAAAATATCCGGGGACTTTGGGGGTGGAGCCAGGAGACTTTGGGGCTGGAGCCAGGAGACATGGGGTGGAGCCAGGAGAAAGGTTGTGACAAGCATAATTGAACTCCAAAGGGAGTTCTGGCCAAAGGGAACACACACCAAATGCCTTCCTTCCTTCCTTTGGACGACTCATTAGCATATTAGGCCACACCCCCTGATACCAAGCCAGCCAGAACTGCGTTCCTGCTCCAAAAAAAGCCCTGGTGTTGTGTTATATTACTTGTATGATTTTTGTTGGGACCTGCGTTGTGAACAACTACATTTTTGTATAGAGCAATATGTAGTTTGGATGTAGTTTGCTTGATGTTTTGCAAGGTTTCTTAATGTTGTAAGCTGCCCAGAGCCTGCTTGTGGGATAGGGTGGGGTATGAATTGAAACATTAAAGTAAATTAAATCAATAATATTGGAGAAAAATAACAAAAGAGAAAAACATAGAATATATATATATTGGGGTGCCGTCCATTTGCTTGAATTGCATGGGCTCTGGCCTTATATATAGTGGAGGGGTAGGGACTAATGACTAACACACAGCCAGAGCCCATACAATATATATGGAATCAAAATGAATTTATTTCATATTTTATTATACATAAGTCCACACGGAAAGTGTATGCTGTATCTTCCCTGACATCAATTCTTGCACAGAAGCCTTTGTATTTGCACTCTTGGGGCAGCCCTCTGTTGACAGGGCTCTGCTTGAACCCCCCCCCTCCCCCTGCCTGGATGGGGAGTCTGCAGCACCTGACAGCGGCCTTGCTGGGCTGGGGATGTTCCACGAATGCACTGGGTTCTGCTGCTGGGCAGCACCATTGGCAGTCCAGTGGGTTTAGCTGCTGTAGGGCCCTAGTAGCAAGGCGGACATCCCCCTCACTCCCCAGAGAGAGCTCCTGCCTCAACCACTGCCTCCTTCTGTTGCAGACCTCATCTCAGCAGGCCTTGACAGGCAGGCCGGCCATACACGCTGCTCCATCCAACCTGGGCGACCTTGAGACCCTCCCTCCCCTGGTGAGTGCAAGGACATTAGAAGCAGGAAAGGAGCTAGGGAGGCACTGGGGCCTTTTGATGACCAAGGGGTAAAAAGGTTACTGAAGGACAATAGGGAAATGGCTGAGAATCTGAATGCATTCTTTGCCTCCGTCTTCACTGTGGAAGATGAGAAGTGTTTGCCCACTCCAGAACCACTGGTTTTGGGAAGGATGTTGAAAGACCTGAGTGAGATTGAGGTGACGAGAGAGAAGGTCCTGTGACTGATAGACAATTTAAAAACTGATAAGTCACCAGGCCCAGATGGCAGACATCCAAGAGTTCTGAAAGAACACAAAGGTGAACTTGCGGGGAAAGGAAAGCTTCCCTGTGCAAGCACAGGTCGTTTCCGACTCTGGGGTGACGTCGCATCACAACGTTTTCACGGCAGACTTTTTACGGGGTGGTTTGCCATTGCTTTCCCTAGTCATCTAGACTCCCCCCGCCCCCCCCCCAGCAAGCTGGGTACTCATTTTACCGACATCGGAAGGCTGGAAGGCTGATCCTGACAAAAATATGTAATCTTTCATTGAAATCTGTTACTTTTCTCAGCTGTCTCTGAGATCCTAAAATATTGTGGTCTTAGGTGGGTTTGCTCCTCACATTCCTCCCTTTCCTTGTGATCTAGTTTCCAGGGAAAGCATAAACTTTGCTCAGTGGTAGAGACCTCATGGGGATTGTTATCGAACGGGGTGTCGCACTCATTTGTTATGGGGGCCGGATCTGACACGAAAGAGAGCTTGTTGGGCCAGGCCATGTCTGGTTGGGCCAAGCTATGTCAGGCTGGGCCACGTGTGGACCTATTTAAGATTAGGTAGCAGAGATATAGATTTTATAAAGAACACAGACAAACACAAATAGATTTTTAAAACAACTTAAAACACGCTTAAAACATTAGCACTCATTGGTCTTAAAGGTGCTTTCTTTGTATTTCTCCCATGGGATCCAGGGAACTGGGCAAAGGAAGCTCTGGGTATTTCCTTCCTTCCCCAGGGGACTGGGTGGGGAAGTCAATAGGAAGAGACGTTTGGCTCAGTAGCTCTGCTGTGCAGTTGAGAGAGCCTGGCAAAACAAGCCATTCCTCCACAAGGGAGGAGCCTCAGCCAATGGAGAAAATAGAGGCTTCGCGCTGTAGCTCCTGTGCAATTGAGGGAGCCTGGCAAAGCAAGCTGTAATGCAGAAGGAAGCAAGAGAGAGGGAGAAGGAAGTAGATGACAGCCAGTTGCTCGGGGGCCTGATAGGATTTGGCCCTCAAACTGCATGTTTGACACCCCTGTTTTAGAACAACCAGAAGGCTATATTGCTGCTGCTGCTGTACTTTTTTCAGGACTCCTAGCCAATAAGTAGATGGAAACAAAACCTCTCCCACCCCCATCTCCCTGACATTTCTGATAGTGTCACACAGTTTATATTCATAGTATATTATTATTTGCAGGTGCAGAAGAAGCCATGGCATGTCCGGCTGTGGAACACAGTCAAAAAGATCTGCGGCAGAAGAAGATCTAAAGTGGCGCCGCTGCCGTGAAGCGAGGGGGATTTTCCCTACCCATGAAATCCCTATATCCTCCCTCCCTCCCACTCTCCCACCACTTCTTCCATCCCACCCCTTCTTCCATCCCACCCGCCTCCCCAGGCTCCCACTCCCCACTCACTTCCTACCGATGAGGGTGAAAAGGAAGATGGAGGTAGGATAGGATGGAGATTGGGAGGGAGAGAGGCAAATAAGGTAGGAGGAGTGAGTTTGCGTGGATAGGACGGGTTGGAGATGAGGAGGGAGGTGGGAAGGAAGAAGGGAGTACAAGGGGAGGTTGGTTGGGAGGGAAGGTTGGGAGGAGACACAGCGCTGGAGCCTCGGTGAACCCCCCGCTGGCAACGGCATGCCACCCCCTGTCCGCCAAGCCCCACACCGCTGGAGGAGGACCGGCGCAGCGGCGTGAAGGGACAGCTGGGGGGCCTCTGGACCAGGCGGGCCTCTGCAGGTGGAGGCCTCCGCTGAGCCATGCTGATGCCCCTGCTGGCTGCTCTCCCCTTGAAGGAGAGAGCAGTTGACGGGGGGCCCTTCTTGTCCTTGGGTCGGAAGCCGGGATCAGAGAAGCCTCCCCCCAACGCCACACCCAATTGTCCTCGCTTCGAAGGGGAGAGCACCAGAGTGGGGCCTCCTCTTCTTGTCGCGAGGGACGCCCAGCTCGGACTAGGCACCCCAGAGACCCGTGTGGTTGCTCTCGCATGGCAAAAGCTGCTGGGCAGGCTGCCAGGGCACCTCATCCAAGCTCGGCTTTCCTCACGACAAGAAGCGGGGGCCCCGCTCGGGCCTCTCCCCTTTGAAGAGAGAGCAGCCGGGTGGGGCATCGGGGCAGCTTCTCCTAGTTCGGCTTCCCTTGTGTGGAAACCGGGCTCGGAGAAGAGGGCACCCCACCCATCTGCTCGCTCGTCCGAGGCGAGAGCAGCTGGGTGGGGCATCAGGCTGGCTTTTCCAAGCCAAGCTTCCCATATGGGAAGGTGGGCTAGGAGAAGCGACACTGATGCCCCGCCTGGCGCCTCTAGCCTCAAAAAGGAGAGAAGATGGGCAGGGCACTCTCTCCTCCCGCTGGCCCCGTTTGCACGGAGAGCTCCTCTTGAAGAACCCTCTGTGCAAACTCCACTCCCTCATGGAAGTCTCCTTTTGAGGAAACCTCCGTGCAATCTCCACTCAAGCATGGAGGGCTCCTTTTGAGGAAACCTTCTTGCAAACTCCACTGCCTCATGGAGGTCTCCTTTTGAGGAAACCTCCGTGCAATCTCCACTCCCTCATGGAGGTCTCCTTTTGAGGAAACCTCCGTGCAATCTCCACTCAAGCATGGAGGGCTCCTGTTGAGGAAACCTTCTTGCAATCTCCACTCCCTCATGGAGGTCTCCTTTTGAGGAAACCTTCTTGCAATCTCCACTCCCTCATGGAGGTCTCCTTTTGAGGAAACCTTCTTGCAATCTCCACTCCCTCATGGAGGTCTCCTTTTGAGGAAACCTTCTTGCAAACTCCACTCCCTCATGGAGGGCTCCTTTTGAGGAAACCTTCTTGCAATCTCCACTCCCTCATGGAGGTCTCCTTTTGAGGAAACCTTCTTGCAAACTCCACTCCCTCATGGAGTTCTCCTTTTGAGGAAACCTCCGTGCAATCTCCACTCCCTCATGGAGGTCTCCTTTTGAGGAAACCTCCGTGCAATCTCCACTCAAGCATGGAGGGCTCCTGTTGAGGAAACCTTCTTGCAAACTCCACTGCCTCATGGAGGTCTCCTTTTGAGGAAACCTCCGTGCAATCTCCACTCAAGCATGGAGCGCTCCTCTTGAGGAAACCTCTGTGCAAACTCCACTCCCCCATGCAGGGCTCCTCTTGAGGAAACCTCTTTGCAAACTCCACTCCCTCATGGAAGTCTCCTTTTGAGGAAACCTCCATGCAAACTCCACTCAAGGATGGAGGGCTCCTTTTGAGGGAAACTTCTTGCTAACTCCACTCTCTCATGGAGGTCTCCTTTTGAGGAAACCTCCGTGCAATTTCCACTCAAGCATGGAGGGCTCCTTTTGAGGAAACCTCCATGCAAACTCCACTCAAGGATGGAGGGCTCAAGCATGGAGGGCTCAAGCATGGAGGGCTCCTTTTGAGGAAACCTCCATGCAAACTCCACTCAAGGATGGAGGGCTCCTTTTGAGGAAACCTTCTTGCTAACTCCACTCCCTCATGGAGGTCTCCTTTTGAGGAAACCTCCGTGCAATTTCCACTCAAGCATGGAGGGCTCCTTTTGAGGAAACCTCCATGCAAACTCCACTCAAGGATGGAGGGCTCCTTTTGAGGAAACCTTCTTGCAAACTCCACTCCCTCATGGAGTTCTCCTTTTGAGGAAACCTCCGTGCAATCTCCACTCCCTCATGGAGGTCTTCTTTTGAGGAAACCTCCGTGCAAACTCCACTCACGCATGGAGGGCTTCTCTTGAGGAAACCTCCATGCAAAGCCACCTCCGCTGAGCAGGAGCAGCTCTGGTGGCCCTCCAATGGCTGGGCCCTACAGAGGGAAGGGGGGGTTTGATAGATTGGCCGTACCCTCCCCCAGCCCCCCCCCCCGTAGCTACAGGCCTGGATGCCCTGGCTGGCTTCTCTCACCAGAGTGGTGTCCCTTCTTCACCACATGAGAAAGCCCCGCTCGGACAAGGCCCCTGGTCTTGAAGGACCTCGCTCGGGTACTCTGATATTTGAAGCAAGAGTAGGCCTGGCATGTGGGGTTCTGCTGCGCGAGGCAGAATCCCAATGTGCACCCCCCCCCAGAAGAAAAGATTTTGTGTGCACCCGTCGTGACGCTGTCACTCAGAGGTGACGTCATTGCGCTGGCACTTGGAGCTTCGCTTCCCCAGCGTCCTCAGAGGATGCTGGGGAAGGGAAGCTCCGCTGTTTCTGGGCTCTGAGGGATTGGGGGAGTTCCTGTGAGCCCTCAGAGCCAAGAAAAAATTAACCTGAGGGACAATGCGAGTGGAGAGGGGGCGTTCGAAGCGAGAGCAATCAGGCAGGGCGTTGGGAGGAGGCTTCTCTGATGCAGGCTTCCCACACAAGGAAAAGAAGGCACCCCGTTCGAGTGCTCTCACCTTAACGGCAAGGGCAGCCGAGCAGGGCCTCAGCACTGCTCAGGGAGAACGCCTCTACACTGCGTTGGTGCCGCTCGGCCAGAGCCTGCTCAGCACTCTCTTCCGTCTGCTGCGCGGTTCCTCCTTTCAGCGGTGATGGGGCTGGCAGGACAGGGAATGTGTGGCATGCCGCTGCCAGCGGGGGGCGCCGAGGCCCCAGTGCTGGGTTTTCTCCCAACCTTCCACCGCTTGTACCCCCTTCTTTCATCCTACCCTCCCTCCTCAGCTCTAACCTTGTTCCATCTGCCCAAGCTCACCCCTCCTGCCTTATTCGCCACCCTCCCTTCCAATCTCCCTCCGTCCTGCCTCCATCTTCCCCTCCCTGCGGTAGGAAATGAATCGGGGGTGGGAACTACCCACCCAATCTCACCTCAATTGCTCACCTCCCTCCCAGTCTCCATCCCCTGCTTCCTCCATTTCCCCCCCGCCCCTGCCCCTCCCCCCCCCTCGCTCACGGAATTTTTAACAACAATGCAACACAACAACTTTGCGCCCAGCTAGGCCCAAAATTATGCGGGGACCAGGCTGACTTTATCAACAGCTGGTGGAAATAAGACACTTCGGAGTGGAGGGCGGGATATAAATCCAATATCATCTTCTTCTTCTTCAAATACATTGCAAACTTCTGGCAACAGATAAAGCTCCAGATCAAAAAAATTACATCGTAGAGTTACCGGTAGAACCAGACGTCCGCCTCTGTAGCCGCTGCTCCTTCTGAGTTCTCGGCCTCACCATGTTGTCGTCGTTCCCTGAGCTCTATTTCAACGTCGACAGTGGCTACCTGGAGGGCCTGGTGCGGGGTTTCAAGGCAGGGGTGCTGAGCCAGTCCGATTACGTCAACCTGGTGCAGTGCGAGAGCCTGGAAGATTTGAAGCTCCATCTCCGGAGCACAGACTATGGGAACTTCCTGGCAAACGAAGCCTCCCCTCTCACCGTTTCCGTCGTTGATGACAAGCTGAAGGAGAAGATGGTGGTAGAGTTCCGCCATATGAGAAATCATCCTATGAACCCCTGGCCAGCTTTTTGGACTTCATCACGTACAGCTACATGATTGATAACGTGATCCTGCTCATCACCAGGACTCTGCACCAGCGCTCCATTGCCCAGTTGGTGCCCAAGTGCCACCCAAGACGCTAAGGCTCCCGCCGTTACTAATATCTATCTAACAGCAACAGTATTAACAGCAACAACAGCTATACTACAGCGACTGCACTGATACAACTAAGCGAAATTGCAGCAACGAATAAACAACAACTAAGATTAAACAGCCGAACGGACGCCAAACCCTACCTGTGAACAACGGAGGCGGAGGCTGGGCCTGGTGCTGTGGCAGAGGAGAGATGTGACCACGAGCTGCCGTACGGGGAGACCTGGTGAGACTGCGGGAAGTGTGGAGCCGCAGAGGCAGGAGACGGATGACCCGACCCGACGAAACGCCACAGCCGAGTGGTGGGCGTCGGCCGGGGGGCTGGCCTTCTCGCCCCCCTCCTCCTTGCTCCCTCCATTTTCACTCCCACCCCTTCCATCTACAGACACCACCCAGTGCGGCAGACCCAACGGCCTGGATACTCCCCGACAGAGAAGCCCTGTACGGGGCTCAGGGGAGCCCAGGAGTAGGGCGAGCTGCAAGGGATTGGAGACGATGCCAACAGGGGTTGCGCTCCTTGGTTGGAGCTGAGGGGGTGACTGAACAGCTGGGAGGACGCAGGGGAGAGTCTGCCCTCTCTGGGTTGCAGCCTGCGGATATCGTCGAGCCGCTGAGTCATCGAACTGTGGCCCGCCTGTCTAATCATCAACTGCATTGGGACCTGCACTTTATCAGCACTCAGGACCAGCTTATAAGTATGATTTTAAGATCTGTAACCTACAGACAATATCTACCGCCACCCCCTCTACGGAATATTTGGACTTAATTGATTAATTGACTGCAGACCTATTATTAATTGACTGCAGACTTGCAACCTATTGATTAATTGACTGCAGACCACTAATGGAACGTTGAAATTGTTATTAATTAATTTATTTGATTTTTAACCAATTAATTAGTGATTGATTGATTTATAATATATTTATATATATCAGACTATATATATCTATATTTATAACTTTTTAGCACATTAATTAGGAAGGGGTGGGAGGGATTATTTATTAATAGTGCTGGAACGGATTAAATTTATAATATTTTTACTAATTGATTGGAAGGGAGGTTGGGATGGGCTATTGAATTAATTAAGTTGAGATATAAGTAGTGTGTTTAGCAGTCAAGAGTAGGAGGGGTTGGTGGGGGGGGATAAACTGAACGGCAGGCGGAGATAAATTGGGAGGGGGTCACACTGTGAGCTCATTCCAAGCAGGTACAGATGCTTGTCCAGGGGATTCCAGTGCTCCTGGGCAGGGGAAGATACGACGGTGGGAATAGACAGACACGTAAGGGAAGGAGACAGAGACAAAATGGAGCTCGGCCACCTTCTAGTCTACTTCCCATCCCAACGGTGGTAGGTAGTGTGGCCAAGAGGAAATGCTCGTCTCCGTCACTGGTGTTATGCAACGCCAGGTCCATTAACAATAAGACCTCGTCCCTTAGGGAGTTTCTACTCCAACAGGATGTGGACCTGGCTTGCGTGACCGAGACCTGGGTGCGAGATGGAGAGACAGTAGCTCTCTCCCAGATGACCCCCCCAGGTTACTCGGTCTTTCACCAGACACGGAATAACGGGTGGGGGGGAGGGGTGGCGTTGTTCATACGGGAGGGTTACTCCTTTCGGGCTCTCCCGGCCCCAAAGATCGACGGCATCGAATGTGCCGGTCTGACGTGGGATATTGGAGAGGGGTTGGCGATCTGGCTGGTGTACCGTCCGCCTAACGCACCAGCTAGCGCCTTACCATCACTATTGGAGGCAGTGGCGGGCTGGGCGTTGGATACCCGGGGCTTATGGTCCTGGGCGACTTCAATGTCCATGCCGATGACACGGCCTCCACTCAGGCGATGGACCTGGTGTCTCTCCCAGCCTTCAGCGGCACAACAGGTAAAGAGCTTGGGTGTTTTACTAGAGCCTTCACTATCAACGGAGGCCCAGATAACAGCCACTGCCAAGTCAGCATTTTTTCATCTGAGGCGGGCGAGGCAGTTGGCCCCTTTCCTAGAGCGCCGGGACCTAGCAACAGTGATGCATGCGATGGTCACCTCAAGATTGGACTACTGAGACGCCCTCTACATGGGGCTGCCTCTGTGCCAGACCCGGAGATTGCAGCTAGTGCAGAATGCGGCTGCCAGGCTGTTGTTAGGTCTCCCAAGGTGGGAGCATATGTGGGGTGCTGCAGGGAGCTATTCTCTCGGTTACATTATTTAACATTATATGTGCCCCCTTGCCCAGATTGTCCGAGGTTTTGAACTGGTTGTCACCAGTATGCTGATGACACCCAGCTCTATCTGCTAATGGACGGCCGGCCCGCCTCCGTCCCAGGGAATCTGGACCGGGCTTTACAGGCTGTTGCTACGTGGGTTAAGCTGAGTGGGCTGAAGTTGAACCCGGCGAAGACAGAGGTTCTCTGTGTGGGTCGTGGCGCTCTGGGGAAGGAAATATCTCTCCCAGCCTTTGATGGTGCTTGGGTGTTTTACTGGAGCCTCCCAGTAGGTCTCCCAAGGTGGGAGCATATGTGGGGTGCTGCAGGGAGCTATTCTCTCGGTTACATTATTTAACATTAGATGTGCCCCCTTGCCCAGATTGTCCGAGGTTTTGAACTGGTTGTCACCAGTATGCTGATGACACCCAGCTCTATCTGTTGATGGACGGCAGACCGTCTTCCCCCCTGAACAGCTGTCGGAGGCGTTAGACGCTGTGGCTGGGTGGCTACAGCAGAGTCAACTGAAGTTAAATCCAACTAAGATGAAGGTCCTGTACCTGAATCGAGGGGGGGGGGGGTTCGTGCATCCAACTCTCAGCACTGGGCGATGCTGCTTTGGTACCAGCCCAGCAGATGGAGAGTCTGGGAGTGATTCCGGATGCCTCCCTCTCCAACAGCTTTAAATTATATCATTCAGTTGCATTGCATAAAAGAGTCAAGAGAAATACTGCATAAAATACCATAAACAAAAGAAGTTATATCTAAATACGAGTCATCAATATATTTCATTCAGAGATGAGCCCTTCAGGCCACAGATAATTAAAAATGAAGCCAAGCATGATAAGCGCAATTCGAAAGAAGAAAGCAATGTTCTGACATAAAATTTAATGCCGTCGCCCAGATGGATCTAAATTTGTTCCAAACTCTTTGAGTCTGTAAAGTTGTGATGCACAAAGTTGAGATTTTATGGATAATCAATTGATCCCATACTTTATCGTGCCAGACTCTTAAGGAGGGAGGCGAGGGAGATTTCCATACTGAAGCAATGGTGATTCTTGCGGCTGCTATAAGTTTGGTGGTCAACTTTGTGCAAAACTGTTTGAGGAGCGTCATGCCACAGATACACAAAGCTTTGAACAGACCTGGACAGAGAAGATGAGGAAAGGGGCAGGACTGCTGTGGCTAGGGGCTTGAGTGAGACATCCTGGGGCTGAAGTGGACTAAAGGGGAGACCATTTCTGAGCAGGAAAGAGTATGGAGGGTAAAACCACTTATTCCTCAGAGTCAGGGCCCCAATCATTACCCCCGGGAGCTAATTTAATTTTTTTTCTCTAGGTGCAATGAAAGCTTTTTTGGGGCAGGCTTCGTGGCTGCCTCCATCAAGGAATTTGGTACCACAGCTTAAGAACATAAGAGAAGCCATGTTCGATTGGACCAGTGGCCCATCCAGTCCAGCACTCTATCACACAGTGGGCAAAACCCAGGGGCCATCAGGAGGTCCACCAGTGGGGCCAGAACTCCAGGAGTTCTCCCACTATTGCCCTCCCCAGCACCAAGAATACAGAGCACCACTGTCCCAGACATAAGAGAAGCCACGTTGGATCAGGCCAATGGCCCATCCAGTCTAACACTACGTTATACAGTAGCCACAATGCAGGTGCCACCAGGAGGTCCACCAGCAGGGCCAGAACTCCAGGAGTCCTCCCACTGTTGCCCCCCAAACACCAAGAAAACAGAGCATAAGAACAAAGTAGGAGTCGAGTAGCACCTTTAAGAGCAACAAAGTTTTATGAAGAATGTAAGCTTTCGTATGCATGCAGACTTTATCAGACGATGGAATGGGGTACAGTGAGAAGAAGACTGCAGATAGATATTTCACCCTTCTCTCTGAATTAGAGACTCCCAGTGGCTTACAATCTCCTATCTCTTCCTCCCCCACAACAGACGCCCTGTGAGGTGGGTGGGGCTGCGAGAGCTCTCACAGAAGCTGCCCTTTCAAGGACAACTCTTGCGAAAGCCGTGGCTAAGCCAAGGCTAGGGCCGGCCCTTTAACTAGGCCGGTGCGGGGCCCAGGAGGGCGCTGGAATGACCCTCCCACCCTTGCCTCCCTGGCGAGGGAAATACCGGCAAAAGCGGCTCAAGGGAGCCGCGCTCCTGCACTGCAGAGCGCACACAGGGCTGCCTGTCGCTCTGCTGGCTGCGTCAGATGCAGGGACGGAGCTGGGGCAACACCACAGAGCGCCCTGCGGTGAAAGCGCGCAGCTGCTCCCCGCTGCTTTCGGAGGGGGCGAAGCACCCTGCCTAAAGCGCTGTTCTGCCTCAAGCCATGGCTGCCAAAGGCCATTCCAGCAGCTGCATGTGGAGGAGTGGGGAATCAAACCTGGGTCTCCCAGATAAGAGAGCTATGGCTGACCGAAGGCCATTCCAGCAGCTGCAAGTGGAGGAGTGGGGAATCAAACCCGGTTCTCACAGATAAGAGAGCTATGGATGACCCAAGGCCATTCTAGCAGGTGCAAGTGGAGGAGTGGGGAATCAAACCCGGTTCTCCCAGATAAGAGAGCTATGGCTGACCCAAGGCCATTCCAGCAGCTGCAAGTGGAGGAGTGGGGAATCAAACCCGGTTCTCCCAGATAAGAGAGCTCTGGCTGACCCAAAGCCATTCCAGCAGCTGCAAGTGGAGGAGTGGGGAATCAAACCCGGTTCTCCCAGATAAGAGAGCTCTGGCTGACCCAAGGCCATTCCAGCAGGTGCAAGTGGAGGAGTGGGGAATCAAACCCGGTTCTCCCAGATAAGAGAGCTATGGCTGACCCAAGGCCATTCCAGCAGCTGCAAGTGGAGGAGTGGGGAATCAAACCCGGTTCTCCCAGATAAGAGAGCTATGGCTGACCCAAGGCCATTCCAGCAGCTGCAAGTGGAGGAGTGGGGAATCAAACCCGGTTCTCCCAGATAAGAGAGCTATGGCTGACCCAAGGCCATTCCAGCAGCTGCAAGTGGAGGAGTGGGGAATCAAACCCGGTTCTCCCAGATAAGAGAGCTCTGGCTGACCCAAGGCCATTCCAGCAGGTGCAAGTGGAGGAGTGGGGAATCAAACCCGGTTCTCCCAGATAAGAGAGCTATGGCTGACCCAAGGCCATTCCAGCAGCTGCAAGTGGAGGAGTGGGGAATCAAACCCGGTTCTCCCAGATAAGAGAGCTCTGGCTGACCCAAGGCCATTCCAGCAGGTGTAAGTGGAGGAGTGGGGAATCAAACCCGGTTCTCCCAGATAAGAGAGCTATGGCTGACCCAAGGCCATTCCAGCAGGTGTAAGTGGAGGAGTGGGGAATCAAACCCGGTTCTCCCAGATAAGAGAGCTATGGCTGACCCAAGGCCATTCTAGCAGGTGTAAGTGGAGGAGTGGGGAATCAAACCCGGTTCTCCCAGATAAGAGAGCTCTGGCTGACCCAAGGCCATTCTAGCAGGTGCAAGTGGAGGAGTGGGGAATCAAACCCGGTTCTCCCAGATAAGAGAGCTATGGCTGACCCAAGGCCATTCCAGCAGCTGCAAGTGGAGGAGTGGGGAATCAAACCCGGTTCTCCCAGATAAGAGAGCTATGGCTGACCCAAGGCCATTCCAGCAGGTGTAAGTGGAGGAGTGGGGAATCAAACCCGGTTCTCCCAGATAAGAGAGCTATGGCTGACCCAAGGCCATTCCAGCAGGTGTAAGTGGAGGAGTGGGGAATCCAACCTGGTTCTCCCAGATAAGAGAGCTGTGGCTGACCCAAGGCCATTCCAGCAGCTGCAAGTGGAGGAGTGGGGAATCAAACCCGGTTCTCCCAGATAAGAGAGCTATGGCTGACCCAAGGCCATTCTAGCAGCTGCATGTGGAGGAGTGGGGAATCAAACCCGGTTCTCCCAGATAAGAGAGCTATGGCTGACCCAAGGCCATTCCAGCAGCTGCAAGTGGAGGAGTGGGGAATCAAACCCGGTTCTCCCAGATAAGAGAGCTATGGCTGACCCAAGGCCATTCCAGCAGGTGTAAGTGGAGGAGTGGGGAATCAAACCCGGTTCTCCCAGATAAGAGAGCTATGGCTGACCCAAGGCCATTCCAGCAGGTGTAAGTGGAGGAGTGGGGAATCCAACCTGGTTCTCCCAGATAAGAGAGCTGTGGCTGACCCAAGGCCATTCCAGCAGGTGCAAATGGAGGAGTGGGGAATCAAACCCGGTTCTCCCAGATAAGAGAGCTATGGCTGACCCAAGGGCATTCCAGCATCTGCAAGTGGAGGAGTGGGGAATCAAACCCGGTTCTCCCAGATAAGAGAGCTCTGGCTGACCCAAGGCCATTCTAGCAGCTGCATGTGGAGGAGTGGGGA